>NW_006408737.1:1006553-1024371 GCF_000296735.1 Chrysochloris asiatica
TACCAACTCGATGGCACCTAACAACAACAAGGAAATACTGGGGAACCTTATATAATAATGCAGAATCCTAGTGTTTTCTGTCACCAGAGGACTTGAAGGGATACCATGTGGCATAAGAAACAACCGTTTCCTGGGTCTTGGTTGATAGTAGCAAGGGCACACAGAAGAAAGGAGTGTAAGAGAATAATAGGTACATTCCTGATATTGAGAGTCATCACCCAGCTCTCCCTTTATAAAACAGTCATGTCTAGGCTGGTTTTCCTTACATCTAATGTTGGACTTTTGAAATCAGAACCACAATATGTGTTTATTTTAAATCCCATTCACCTTAATATACATTGAGAAGTAATTATTATATTTCTCAGGATACTTTTCAGATAAGAACCATGTTTCAAAATGCACAATACATAGGCTAAGTGACAGAAACTTCTTATCCAATTAAGCTCTTAGGAAAAAAAAAAAAAAAAAAAAGCTACCATGTGTTAGGTATTGCAAAAGATGAGCTTTGGTTAGAAAGCAGCAAGGCACTGAGAGAGCGATCCTGTTATCTTTAAATTGTTTCAAGCAGAGGCTATGAATACAGGACATAACTACTTCAAGTAGTTAAAAAGAAAAGAGTTTTGCCTCTTCAGAACTCTGTAAAATGCCAGTATACTTCTAAACTTCACACACCGAATCCCTTAGTTTCACTATAGTAAACATTATTTCTCTATATATATCCATTTGGCAAATATTTCACAGAGACAAATGTTACAGTGGCTCAAAAATGGAGACTTCTAGAAAAATGACCAAACCCAGTGCGGCACTGTAGGCTAATGCACTGGACTGCAAGGTTGGTTTGAACTACAAGGCCTACGGTTCAAGTTTACCAGCCCCTCCACAGAAACCCTATATGGGGTCACTGTGAGTCAGAACAGACTTGATGGCACTAACAACAACAACAACAATTAGAAAATAAATAGCCAACCCTGAATGTGTGATGCTGAAGAGATAAATGTCTAGGGCAGACTGTTTCACAGATTTTATTTTGCT
The DNA here is from genome assembly GCF_000296735.1 of Chrysochloris asiatica. Classification (NCBI taxonomy): domain Eukaryota; kingdom Metazoa; phylum Chordata; class Mammalia; order Afrosoricida; family Chrysochloridae; genus Chrysochloris; species Chrysochloris asiatica. Next base: position 1,007,586 of record NW_006408737.1, read on the forward strand.
GTGCTACTAATCTATGGAGTCTTGGTGTGGAACTGTGGGATAAGCACTTAACTGCTAGCCACAAGGTTGGAGGTTCAAATCCACCAGCTGTTTCTTGGAAATCCTATACGAGGTCGCTATGTGTCAGAAATGACTTAATGGCACTTAATAACAACAACTAGTCTATACTAAGTAGTATAGTTTTGCAATCTAGCTATCTGGTAATTCATTACACAATTCCTTTAGGAAGAAATACTGCACAGAATCCTTGGAGAGATCAACACATTCAATAAAGAGGACAAATATGATAGAGCTTCAAAAGTTCATGGAAACATAAGATGAAAAGATGATGGAATGTTTCCATGAACTTCTAAAAGTACCTTACACAACCCATTCTTAAGAGAATATTATTTTTTATTATTCTTTATATTAAGTGCCATCGAGTCAGTTCTGACTCATAGCAATCCTATATAGGGTTTCCAAGGAACAACTGGTGGGTCTGAACTGCCGACCTTGTGGTTCACAGTCCAGGGCTGATAATTAGAAAATGCCAAAGGAACGTTGGAGAATTAAAAGAAAAGTGATGCCACTATAAATTCACTGGATTTCACTTCTCTGCACTTTCAGGGGTCACCATCAAGCCCTCTGTTAGCTAGCCTAATGGAAACTGCTCGTGTCCCATCTTGCCTCTCAGCAGCAAGCATCTGGAAGCTGATTGCTCCACTTTATCAAACATTTTCTCACATAACTTCCCTGGCACCACTCTTGCAATTTTCCTCCTTCTTTATCAGCTGTAGCTCTCAGTGCTCACTGTTAACTCCTCCTCCTCTAAATGTTAGAGCGCCTGAAGGCATGGTCCTGGGGCCTCTTCTCTCCATCTGTACTTTCTTCCTAGTTTATCTCTTCAGCCCATTAGCTTTTATAAAGCATCTATATGAGGAGTCCTGAAATGGCGTTGTAGGATAAGCAATGGACTGCTTGAGCTGCAAGGTCAGTGTTTCAAACTCAACAGCTGCTCTGTAGAAACCCTATACAGGGTTGCTATGAGTTGGCACTAAATAACAACAACAACATACGAAGGTAAGTCAAAAAGTATTGCTATTATAGTTCCAATTCATACACATGCAGTTTTATTACAAACAAAAGTGTTTAAACATGTATCTGATGTCAGTGAGTGGCTACAAAAGTTCTCTCCATAATATACTTGTCTTAATCTCATGTTGTTGTTGTTAAGTGACATCACGTCGGTTCCGACCCATAGCAATCCTGTATAGGGTTTCCGAGAAGTGGCTGGTGAGCTTGAACCACTGACCTTGGGTTCAAACCAACTTTACAGTCCAGTGCATTAACCCACAGCACCATACCAGGGCTCCCTTAGTCTCATAGTGAACTTTAAAAAAAAAGAAAAAAAAAAAAGGATACTTTTGTGCCATGGAAAAAAACAATTTTGAGATCAGGACTAATACTAAATTTTTAACAAAACTCAAATGGACATTTTCCCAAATCATTGAATAAATTTACAGGAGTGCTGCCCTACAGAAAACCACAGTTTTTAGATGGATCAAAGACTTTAATGAAGGCTGGAAAGGCCTAAAAGATGAACCAAGAAGGAAGACTGTCACCCTCGATGAAAACAAACTGTGGCTGAAGTTCAGAAACTGGTAGAAGACTATAGAATTAGCATTAATGTCATAGTGATAGGAACAAATTAGGGCTATCTTAAGCCCCTCCCTGCCTGACCCATACCACAATAAACCAACTGAGAACTAGAACAGAGACCACAAAAGTCCCAGACATACCTTCCGGTTTAGGACTCATCCTTAGCATGACCTTTTGACATATACTGGCTTACTGTAATATCTTTAACTTATGTATCCACCCCTACATACAATTAAAAGCCCCTGACTCAGCATGTGATACACACACAGAAAAGAGCTAACAAACCCAACTAGAACCTCCCAAATCACTCCCACTGGGCAAAAAAAATTCCTTAGAGGAAGAGTCCTGAGTTTATTAAACCTTGTTCCCCAATTCCTAGGAGTCTTCTCCACTCTCAGAGACAGACCCACTTCTCTCTCTCTGAAGTGTACTATCCCTTTCCAATCAATCTTATGAGTGAATGCCCAGTGTGCCTGCATCCTTGAGGAGTGTGATTCTTCAGATTCCTGAAGAGGGGCACCAGGGGACATGTGACAATAGCTACTGAAGTTGCAGTCATACACGGTTCAGCATTTTCAATTTTAAGTGACACCTGGGCTTCAGCAAGCTTTCAGCTCAACAGGTGCCAAAAGTGTTGTGTAATTGTCAGCTAACCCAAAAAGTTCATCTTTCTATCAGTCTTTTAAGCAAGATTGAAGCTAGTGAAGATGATTTTATGGAATGAATGGTAATCCAGAGAGGAAGAGGTTCAATCAAAACAGTGACTTCCAAGGGGATCTGCTGGCCAGTTAAATTTAAGGCAGAGGTCAGCTCAGAAGGTTATGGCAATTGTTTTTTTGGATTCCAAATGGATAGTCTTGATAGATTTTATTGGAGGACACAGGATGATCACAGGGGCTTATTGTAAGGAAGTTTTAAGAAAATCTAAAACTGCATTGATGAATACAAGTCAGGAGAGTTGCATCAAGAAACTGTTTTCAATCATGACAATGCACCTGCTCATTCTTCAAGGATGGTAAGGGTTCTCCTACAAGAATTTCATTGGGAAACCTTACCCCATCCACCCTACAGTCCTGATCACGCTGCTTCAGCCTTCTTTATATTCCTGAAATTCAAAGAACTTACAATAAAAATACAATTTGAATCCTTCAAGGATGCCAAAACTGCCATTTAGAGATGGTGTAAATTTTGACATGGTGTAAATTTTCCCTTTCTTCAGGGAAAGGTTGTTGTTGTTGTTGTTAAGTACCATCGAGTCAGTTCCAACTCATAGCGACCCTGTAAATGGTTTCTGAGGAGGAGCTGGTAGGTTTGGACTGCCGACCTTGCAGTTTAAACCAACTGTGTAGTCCAGTGCTTATCCTATAGCACCACACCAGGAAAGGTTAGAGAGATGGAAACACCATCTTGAGAAGTGTATAGACCTGTTGTTTTTGTTAAGTGCCATCAAGTCAATTCTGACTCATAGCAACCCTGTACAAGGTTTCCGAGGAGTACCTGGTAGGTCTGAACTGCTGTCCTTGTGGTTTGTAATTCAGTGCTTACCCTACAGCGCGACTCCAGTAGTCCAATGTATGGACTAGATGATGGATATGTCAAGAAGCAGTAAGTTCACATTTTGATATTTTTGTTTAATTAAGGTTTTCGTGATTTTGTAGCAATACTTTTGACTTACCCTAGACTGTAATCATATGCTAATTTATATCCAGAATATAATCATATCATGTATCCCCAGCAACTAATATAATTACCAAGTTTTATCAATAAATCTTTAAATATGTATCTCATATTTAGCTTTACTTCTGTTGCTGTACTATGCATGCCACCATCATATCTCAATAATACTACTGAAATAGCTGTCTAATACCCTATTACCAAGATATCTCCATCCCAACAGAGTGATATTTTAAGAATGTAACCATATACTAACTTACATTTTGGATGTAATCATATCATGTATCCTCAGCAACTAACATAACTAATTAACAGATGTTCAATAATTGTTTTCATAAACAATTGTTTTCATAAACAATAATTGTTTCATAAACAATTAGCAATATTCCCATGTGTCTCTAAAAATCTCAAGTCTGAGTTCTAAAACACTTTCTGACCTAAAGATCTATTCAATTACTGGATAATTTGTTCATTATTCACTGAGTATTGTATTAATTCGGATTAAGATCAGTTCCATATTTTGCATTGTCTTAAACCAGTCCAAATCTGGCATGGCCGTTCTATGAACTAAGAGCCCTGGTCCCTTGAACCTTGATGGTCTACCATCCTCAGAGTATGACCTCCCTGAATGGTCTAACATGGTTTCTCAGACTCCAGATACCATATCTATATTCCCCCAAAAGGAAGGGCTTGAGGACTACACAATTCCTCCATTTCAGGACACTTCACAGAAATTGCACACACTTCCACTTACATTCATTAACTATCAGGATAGCTAGCTGTGAGGAGACTGAGGAACAAAGGCTTTTAACTGGAAAGTAATGTTTCTAACTGAAAGCAAGGATCCTTATAACCAGAGAATACTAAGAAGAGGCAACATTCTAGGTAGAGGAATACAAAGATCAATAAGACACAGGAGCCATACTTGTGGCACTTAGTCTAATAGCAGAAAACAATATACAAATGCACAATTACTCAAGATAATAACTACTGTTTGAAGACACTGATATAAGTTCTCAAAAATCCCTGCATCCAAAAAGAGATCATGATTCCAGCGATCTATACCAACATCATTGAACTATACAAATGATTTCAACATTCCACAGTTTAAGTAATGGACATTTCTTAGTTCTAATCTACTATAAATATAATTTATGACATTAAGCAAAGATCATGTAAGTACATAGCATATATACATATATATACAACTTTGGTATCAGCTATAAAAATTTGAAAATGCCCATTTCAGAAATGTGCTGAGATTCACTAATCTTTTAACCTATCAGATGATAAAATTAATTGAATGCTTTAGGAAGAATGTAGATAAAGCTACAAGACCAAATAAAAAGAAATAAACAGTCTTAGCATGTCACAAAGAAAAGAAAGAAGTAATACTGCAACATACTGTTATCCATGGAGTATCTAGCAGTTCCTTAGCTGTGATTCTGTGAGCAGGGTCAACTTTCATAAGCTGTTTTAAAGCACTTTTAGCTGCAAACAAAGAGATATCTTGAAAATATTATTCATTAATTGCAATTAATATCACACATCTTCCCATTTATTTAGGATCAGACATATTTGACACGAAGGAAAGATATCAATTACAAAATAAACTTCATAAGTATAGATAGATAACAAAGTGAAGCCTAAAGTGAAATTTTAGTGCCTGGATTATCTAAGGAGTACTGGTGTTGCACTGTGGGTTAATGCACTGGACTGCAAAGTTGGTCTGAACTGCAAGGTTGGCAGTTCAAGCTCACCAGCCGCTTCTCGGAAACCCTATACAGGATCGTTATGGGTCAGAACGGACTCAATGGCACTCAAAAACAACAACATCTAATAATAGCCTAGAGTAAAAATTAGTAAGATGATTAACAAATTTCCTCTTCAATTTTTATTACGTATATTGTTTCTGTTGCTAAGTTCTGACTATAAACAATCACAGTAAAGATAACACTATGTTTCCCTAAGTAGATAATGTTTGCTTTATTTACACAAATAAATTTAATGACTAAACAGAGATTTAAGGTATATGAATTATTGATTTGAGTTTCTTATATTAATAGTACAGAAATCCATACTTACCACAGTCACTTACAGATTCCCAGACTGGATCTTCAAAACGTAGTTCTCCCTTTCTTATTAATTCAAAAAGTTTATCTTCTGAGTTTGCCAAAAAGGGTGGTTCTCCACATAATCTACAACAACGGCAATATTTTTTAAAATGAAAAAATATATACATAATATTCAAAATAATGCCATTAAGAATTAAGTTTCTACAGTACTTGGAGGTACAGGCACTTTACATATTTAAGTAGAAGATAGGAAGAAATGGATACCTCTCTGGATGTAGAAATGGAAGCAATACGATTTTCCAGGATCAATGCTAGGCTCCTGTCTCAACACCAGGAGAGAGACTTGATGGAGGCAGTAGTTTATACTTATACATTGAAACCTCCAGATCTGCAAATGACCCAAAATTCTTCCATGTGGTAAAACACTAAGTTTATATGGAGTTTAAAAATTGGAAGGTGTGCGAGTTTTAGTGCACAGCATCATGACAAGATACACTTCTGTGTGGGCAAGGTATGGTTATGCAGTCAGGTACACAATCCAAACCTGATTAATGGAAAACACAGCTACCAGATTCTAATGAAACCGTGACCACATAGGAGTTTTATCAACTGTCAGATACTACACAAATGTTAGTAATGGTAAGAAAAAAGCCAGGGAAGATTTATAGGCTCTGAGTCAAAGCCAAGAAGTCATTAAAATGGCCAGAATTCCTCAAATGTGGTATATCAAATAAAGATCTGGATGAGGAAAATCAAACAATGATGATTTGACTCGTCAATCTATAAGAACAAAAGTCATCCCAGGTAAAACCATGAGCAGTATGCATAAAGTAAACATGGATATCTATAATTCTGGAAATCTGTATCTTTAGAATATTTTCAAAAAAAGTACTGCATTTTACAAAGAGTATAGCAAACATGTAACTCTGCTGCATTTACTGATGATCCAGCACTACAAGGATATGCTGAAAAGCTTAGTTCACTGCTTCATTATACAGTAACTGAATCCTAATCATCGCCATCAATGCCAATCCCAACATCCGAGGGCAACCCTATATACAATAACCATTTTCTAATAACCACCAGACAGAAGGTGAATCCTTGGATTCACCACAGAGGCAACTCTGTACGTCTATTCTTCAAATCTCAAGATAATAATTTTCCATGTAATTATTGAAGGAATAAAATGGCATAATTTACCTACACTGTGCAAACACTATGCTGTAGGATCAACCATGGATGGCAAATCACAAGGTCAGAAGTTCAAACCCAACAGCTACTCCTTGGAAACCCTATACAGGGTCACTATGAGTCAGAATCAACTCGATAGCACTTGAAGAAAAGAGTCCAAGCAGCTATATAGCATGTGCCTAAGTCCAATGATCTCTAAGTCTTTTTAAGGTCAACTTTTTACTGATTTTCTGTGGTTAGATTTTTCCTTAAGTTATCTAAAAATCCTTCCCGTGAACATTTTCTGAATAAATCTAAGTTTGATCAATATTTTTCATGATAATGATGATGATGATGACTTTCTTTAGAGAGAAAAAAGAGTTGCTTTCATCCTAGTAGTTTCTTTGACTAGGCTGGACAATAGAGCTTTTCAATTACCAACAGGCTTTTGTTAAGAGAGCAGCATTTATCAAATTGTTCTGTAAACTCATATTCTAATACTTTATTTTTATTTCTCCAGCTTATTCTGACCCTCTTCTCATCTTACTTGCCTCACTATTGTTTAGTTTTAAAATGTACCAACAACAAAAAAAGAAAAACAATGACTTTATGGACATTACTATCTCTTATACCAAGTGCAGGCCAGCGAGAGCCCAGCTCATTGAGCCTGATACCAGCCAGGGATATGCACATCAGCCAATTTCTTAGCTGCTCCAGCATTGCCTGACTAGCACTCAACTATAGCTTAAGGGCTATGTTTTTTAAATTCCACTTTTTTCTTTCTTTTGCAATTTTACTTACGCAAAAATGTATCTAATGGTTGGTCAATCAGCAGCATATGAAATTTTATGACAGCAATTTTCTGCACATCTAGAAAAGGGAATCTCAGACATGAAAAATGCCTCTTACAGCCCTCTTATATTTTTTGTTGCATCCATAGGAATCAAAACAGCAGAGGATAGTAATGTAAAGATTATTTATTTACATTAATTTTATCTTGAAAAAGTATATTTTCATTATTCAAATATGTAAAAATGAATCTAGGGTAACTGGTAAACAAGAAAATAACCTCCTGTCCAGGAGAAGGTAACATGTGCTCTCGATGAAATAAATTATCTATAAGACCACTGGGTTCAGACAGATTAATGAATACACACTGATTAACTAAGGGTCTACTGTAAGGAAATTAAGATGTTATTATGATGATCTGAGGTAGAAAATTTTTTAATTATATCCTTAAAAAGAAAAATATTTTTAAGATATTCAATATTTTATCATTTTCCTTAACACTAGATTCAAACTGAACAGAAGGCAGCAAACATCGTAAGAACATGTCACACTAAACATACTATGCTTGACCTGTGTTATGTTAGAAAACCTTGAGGTTATAAAATATTCATTTTAAATACTTTAATTAAAGACTACGGCTCAAAACTTATATTCAATAATTCTAATCAGCACCAAACAATGATCACCATCTTTGTGAGTACATTTACACTGTATGCAACCTAAGCAGTGATGTGTGCGGACTAGTTGAGTTACGGCTACAATCACATCATCCAATTTCTACTGCCTGTGTACTCCATTTCACAGAACTGTGAAAATGTAACTACTGTGATGTCAATATTTAGAAATGATCTGGAAGAGGTAGAGCATAGTGAAATCTTCAATATGACCATAAAACTAATGTTGCATCAATATAAAAATGTTCATATTCACCAACTGGCAGAACAGTGGTCACTAACTTTTCAAAACAATTCACTTTAATTGAATTTAACAAACATATATTGAGCAATGACTACATGCCTACTAGATACCCAAGATACAAAGGCGAATAATTTAAAATCTCTGCCCTTCATGGAATTTAGAGCTAGAAAAACAGATACAATACACACAACATAATTTTATTACAATATTAATCGAGTAAAAACAGGTACTATGATAACACAGAAAAGTGGAAAATTAATTCTATCAAATTTACATATGTGCAAATCTTCCTGGTTAAATATTCCTATTTCGTCTTCTTTATTAGTTTGTTTGTTTTTTCAGCGTTACTGTTGTGCATGCATTTTTGTATGCTGCCTTAAATCCTCTATGGTGTGTGGGAAAGGACATACATAATAAATGTAATAATAATTCTGATGGGTGAGATAATAATTCTGATGGGTGAGGTAGGAATTAGGGAAATAGAAAGGGTTATTTATCTATGAGCTGGGCCCACCTAGGATGGAGGTTTGTAGAGAAGAAAAAGAACATTCTAGATAGAAGGAGCTGCACGAGTAAAGACCCAGAGGCTTGTAAAAAAAAAAAGGGAGTGCTAGAACAATGAAGATGGCCTACAATGGCCGCAGCACAAGGAAGGTGCATAACAACATATACCTGTCAGGCATAATGGAACCAGGTCACGAAATAGTTGGTATGCCACGAGGATGCTTTGAGTTATTTTCTGTAGCAAGGGAGAATTATCAAATATTTTAATCAAGCAAGTTATAGGATCATATTTATGATGAAGAAAGACGAGCCTGACAGCTGTATGAAGGATGGTGTCATGGACTGAATTCTGTCCCCCGGAGTATGTGCCAACTTAGCAAGAGCCATGATTCTCTGTGGTTTGGCAGTTATACAATGATTTAATCACCCCATGATGTGATCTGATGTGATTAGCCAATTAGTTGTAAGGGGTTTAGAGCGGACTGCAGCACATTTCCTCAGATCACAGTCCTGATCTAACATAAGGGAAGCTTCCCTGCATCCCCTTTTATCTTATAAGAGATAAAAGGAGAAAGAAGCAAATAGAGAGAGAGTACCTCAGTACAATCAAGAAAGAAAAGCCAGGAATAGAACGCATCTTTTGGACCTGGGGTCCCTGAACTGAGAACTTTCTAGACCCAGAGGAAGATTGATGCTGAGACCCAAAGAGAACTCTATGGGAAGTGGGACCCACAGATGTTGAATGGACACAAGGCCCTTCCTCCAAAGCCAACAGACAGCGAAAGCAAGTATTCCCCTAGAGCTAGTGCCCTGAATTTGGACATCTAGCCTCCTCAACTGTGGTAGAACACATATCTGTTTGTTAAAGCCAATCACTTGTGCTATTTCTGTTCTAACAGCACTAAATAACTAAGGCAGATGGACTGGGGAGAGTGGTCAGAAGCAGGGAGAACAGTAAGAAAGGCACCGAAATCATCTAGAAAAGGAACCATAAATAGAAATTAAAGAGCAGGTAAGGATATTTCAAAGGAAAAATGACTAGGGCATGAGGTTTAACTGTACTGTGAGCATAAGGGAAAAAGAAGGGCTAGTATGATTGAGGTTTTCAGTTGCGTTAGAGAATTTCTGTTGTTGTTAAGTGCCATTGAGTTGATTCCGACCCACAGCAACCCTGCATAGGGTTTCAGTTGAACCACTGACCTTGTGATTAAAACTGACTTTGCAGTCCAGTGCATTAACCCACAGCACTACACCAGGATTCCATTAGAGAATTGTTGTTACATGCCATCGAGTCAGTTCCAACCTATAGCAACCCTGTATAGAGTTTCCAAGGAGCATCTGGTGAGTTTGAACTGCCTACCTTGTGTTCAAACCGACTTTGCAGTCCAGCGCATTAACCCACAGTGCCACACAGGAGCTCTAAATACGCCCTAGATTCAGATGTAGTTGGTGCCCACTTCCCACATATGCCCTTTCTACATGGGTAACCCTACTATTATCAAGTCCCAGTTTCCTCTCTCTACCTGATGAGCTATGAATTATTCTCTTGAGAAAATACAAAGGTTTGGTTTGTAGCAAGGGATCAGAAAGGTATTAAAGAAAGGTTTTCCCTTTCCGCTTAACATATAAAGCATTGTTAGATGTATAGGTCAAAAGGAACAGTAAATCTTCAAATCATGAATTTACAGTATTAAAAAAAAAAAGAAAAAAAGAACCTAACAGATGTACCTGCCAACTAATAAGAGCCTTTAGAATGCCTTCCCAATTGGTTTTTAAATTGCTTTTTAAAAACAGCATTGATTCGTTTTAATTAAACATGTGTATAATCTTACTGTTAAAGACTAGTATGTTCAGCAGGCTACTTACAGTATGTACATTATGACCCCTATGCTCCAAATGTCACACTGCTGGCTGTAGTCATGGGCATTGATAACTTCAGGGGCTGCCAAACAAGCAGAAATAAAATAATATTAATAATACAGTAAATGACTTTTAAATGCTTAAACACAAAGCATAAAAAATGTGCTGATGCCTTGTAATTTATTCTCCCACAGGGAAAAAAAGAGCCAACAGCAGATGTTAAATGAATAATGTACAGGCCTTAGCAATTGATGTCATTGTATCCTCACTCCTATCATTTTGCTTCTAATGGAACAATGGCATAAACTGTATAACTAAATGCACTACTCTATATTCTTTTGAAATTAGTAAGAAATGATTTTGCAAAGATTGGGTGCTTGAGCAGAAGACAACAATATCTCAGTCCTTTTACAAAAATAGAATTGAGTGCATGCCTTAAGTGGATATAATTTAAAGTCAGCCCAATACATGGAAATCTGGTTTCACAGAAAAATTAAAATAAATGGTTATAAGTCACTTTCATAAACGAGTAACAATCATAATATCACAGTGCAGAATAAGATTTATTTTTCACATTTTCTAAAAGAGAAAACCAAGCGAAAGAGAGTTCCTACAACATGGCTGGATCAAACAGGCAATTGGTTCAGGGCCAGGTCTAGGTGCTCCTGACTCCCCCAGGCTGTGCTCCATGCTTTAAAAAGGTGTTCGTGGTGGGCTTCCTTTAAACAGCCCTCTCAACTTAGCACAAATTACGCTGAGAAAAAAGTGAACACATTTCTCAAGGTAGCTCATTTTTTAATGACTAGATATTTTTTATATAGTGAATGGCTTTTAAAAGTAAAATCACATATAATATTTCAGGAACATGTCAAATGTCTCTACATGTAGGGATAGGGAGCGCAGTGGCTTCATAGACTAAGCACTGGACTGCAAACCACAAGGTCAGCGGTTTGAGCCTACTAGTTAGTTGCTCCACAGAAAAAAGATGAGGTTTTTGCTCGTGCAAAGATTTAAAGCCTCGGAAACTCTATACAAGGTTGCTATAAGTCAGAATTAACTCCATGGCACTTAACAACAACAATGTAGGGATCAGATCTTTAAAGAAAAATATAAAATTTGTAAATATAAAATAAATTTTGTGTGTATATTGTTGTTGTTAGGTGCCATCGAGTCAGTATGGACTCATAGTGACCCTATGTACAACAACAGAACGAAACACTGCCCAGTCCTGGGCCAACCTCATAATTGTTGTCACATTTGAGCGTACTGATGCTGCCACTTTGCCAATCCATCTCGCTGGGGGTCTTTCTCTTTTTCTCTGACCCTCCACCTTACCAAACATGATATCCTTCTCCAGCGACCGGACCCTCCTGACAATATGTTCGTAGTATGAGAGATGAAGTTTGATCATCTTGGCCTCTAAGGAGCACTCTGGCTGCACTTCTTCCAACACAGATCTGTTTGTTCTCTTGGCAGCCCTTGGCATTTTTAATATTCTTCTCCAACACCATAACTCAAAAGTATCAATTCTTCTATGGTCTTCCTTATTCACTGTCCAGCTTTCACATGCATATGAGGTTATTGAAAATACCATGGCTTTGGTCAGGCACACCTTGGTCCTCAAGCTGATATCTTTGCTCTTCAACACTTTAAAAAGGTTTTGTGCAGATTTGCCTATTGCAATACATCGTTTGATTTCTTGACTGTTGCTTCCATGAGTGTTGATAGTTGATCCAAGATGAATGAAGTCCTTGACAACTTCAATAGCATAGAACATATCAAAAGAACTTTAAAATATAGGGACTTTTTATATAAATTATATTACTTGGTCTTCCAAAGAATTTGTGAAATGAGTATGTAGGCATTTTCACTTTTCCAATGAGAAAACAATGGTTCAAATACATTAAATAAGTTGCCTAAAGTTACACAGCTATAGGATGCCTCCCATGTAAAAGGCATATTTTTATTTTAGAAAACAGCTTTACTCTGCCCTACACACGTACACATATACACACAATTTACTATAATTACTAAAATGAACCAGATGGAATTTTACTTAATCTCCTTCCCTCTATCTATTGCTTAAATAAAAAGTAAATTAAACTAAAAAGCAACAAAAAGGAGTCAAAAGGTAAGCAGAGAAAGAATATGGCTAAATTATAGATCATTAACAAACTGGGTAATCAGTCTCCAAATCATTAAAAATTCACTAATATTTCAATTTACACAAGTTTTTGTTTTTTTGAAGTCTACTTAAAATCTTGAATACTGATTCAACAATGTTCAAGTTGCTCTATGGTTGCATCTACGACCAGGGTAAATTCTGATTTGAGTTAATGAAGCATTTCTCTACTAGGTGCACCACACAGCAGGGGTGTGGAATTACTGGTGCTCACTCTTTCAGAGTCACCTTAATTATCTGGGGCATATCTACGTGTACTGTCATCATAGTCCTCATAGGGAAGCAAGGGCCAGAATAACACTTAGACCTGTGCCAGCGAGTCATTTAGGAAGTCAGCAAAGCTCCACAAACCATCTGTCTTCTCTCTTGTTCTCTCACTTGTTATCAGTGTAGACAACTAATAAACAGGCAGAAAACTCAGGGATATGTTTTCCCCTTGTAACCACAGACCAGATGTCTTTTGCCAACAGGGGATATGAACAGAATCCAAAGTAGTTTTTTCCTATATAAGATAAAGTAATTACAAAACCTTATGCATCAAGTAGGCAAAACAAGAATGAACTAGGTATCCTTTTCAGAAAGAAAGTAAACAGACGACTGACACAATAACACGGAAAAGTCTCAAAATCATTATGTGGAACAGAAGAAGACACAAAGGAGTATATAGTATATGATTCAACTAATATGAAATTAGAGACAAGCACAGCTAAGCTGTCACAGAAATCAGAACAGTGCTTGTTGAGACTGAGAGCCGTGGGGGGATGTTGATTGAAAGGTACATAAAGGAACTTTCTACTCTGTATCTTCACTGGGGTGATTATCATACAACTATATGCATTTGTCAAAACTCATCAAACTACCCATTTGGTATTTGTGCATGTCATTGTATGTAAATTATACTTCAGTAAATAGATCCCTTTAAAACCACTAAAAATACAGAAAGAATTTGTCAAAGCCATATCTTGGTGGGTGACTTTAATAACTCTCAGAAATCAAAAGAAGCAAACAAAAATATCAATATGGAAAGTATGAATCACAAAGGTATCACATTCACTTTAATAAACACATGTACATGCAAATTTTTGTGGTAAACAGACCAAGAATATACATACATTTTGAATACCTATGGGAAAATTTCTAAAACTTGATCATGTGTTCAATCGCGGAAAATTTCAAAGTTAAAAATTTCTCCAAGTTGAAAACCAATAAGCCACAATCACCTACTATGGTGATGACTAGACAGAAAAAAAGAAAAGGTTAGGTAAAACTAGCACACATTCACAGAAGCACATGCCCAAACCCAACCTGGAGTCCTGGTGTGATGCTGTAGGATAAAGCACTGGACTGCAAGGTGGGTTTGAATCACAAGCTCGGTGGTTCAAACTCACCAAACACTCCTTGGAAACCCTTTACAGGATAACTATGAATCAGAACCGACTCAACAGGACTTACCAACAACAACAACAAACACAACCTAACCATCTGTAAAAATCTCAGACCATTTGTCTTAGTTATCTAGTGCTTTTGCAACAGAAACACCACAAGGAGATGAGTTTTACCAAACAGAAATGTATTCTCTTACAGTTTAGGAGGCTAAAAGACCAAAATGAGGGCACCATCCCTAAAGGAAGACTTGCTCTCTGTGTCCCTTTTGGGGAAGGTCCTTGTTCCTTTCAGCATCTGGCATCCCTTGGAGAACACCAAGTGTCTTGACATCAGTCTTCCCCTCAACATAAGAGATTCTCAGCATAAGGTTCCTGGATTAAAAGGACGCGCTCTGCAACTGGCTCTTTCTTGGTGGTACTGAGGGCCCTCTTCCTCTGCTTACTTTTCTACATTTTTATCTCTTATAAGATAAAAGGTAATAAAGGTCATATTCAGGGCTGATCTCATCCAATCACAAAATGGGGGATGATCATATCATTACATAAATGCCAAACCAACTTGACACAGATTTTTTGTGTGCACAGTTTAATCCATACATTCTATCTAACTTTTGCCCTGCCCCTACCAAATTCATGTCCTTACCACATACAAAACACATTATATGTGTTTTACTGCATACTCATGGAGTCCTGGTGTGGCACTGTGTGCTAATGCATCAGACCGCTAAGTCAGTCTGAACTACAAGGTCAGTGGTCCAAGCTCACCAGCTGCTCCTTGGAAACCCTATACAGGGTTGCTATGGGTCGGAATCAACTCGATGGCATTTAGCAACAACAACTCCATCATATCATCCCAAATTCCATCATAGGACAAAATCTCTCTTTATCTGAGAACCTGTGAAATCTAGACTACAATTTTTCTATTTCCAAAATACAATGGTGGAACAGGTAGGTGCAGGTAGGTACTTCCATTACAAACAGGAGAAACAAAAGGGAAAGAAGTAACCATGGGTGCCAATCAAGTAAGAAACCTAAAGAATAATTTGCATTAGCTATCAAGGCTTAAAAATCATTCTGCTTTCTGAGATGAACGAGGCAATGACCCTGACCTTCAGACTATAAGTTTTGGCCATAATTTCTGGGTTCTATGTGAAGGCCCCTTGGGCTTCAGTTCTATCATTCAGGCTCACTGGAAAGGCAACTCTGCTCCGGGGTTTGGGCAGTACATTTTCCTAAACAAACTGAGTGGTAGCCCCACCTCCTTGACCCCAAAACCCCCATTCTGAGAGAACAGCAGTGCCATCCTCCAGAAGTGAGTTGGTACTCTTTGGAAACTAGAAGGCTGTGGTCCCACCCATGGAAACCACAGAAGCCATGGCCTGACTCCATGACATCCCTCAGGCCATGACCCTACCCTTTGAGACTGAGGCAGCTCTGCTTCCTATGCTCCCTGGTTCTTCAGCTTTTTCTTTTGGTCCTTTGACTTCTTGGTCCTTCAGGTCTGCTGGGCCAGCCCAACCTCTGCCCTGTAAGTATACAAAGCTCTATAACTCTACCAAAAAGTTCCCATAGGCACCCCATGCTGCCAGTAAGTCTTGGCCTAAAGACATTCACCTCTCTTGCTCCATGGGTTTGTAAACTTAGCTCGGCCAACAAATGCTCAAAGCATCCAACTATACCAGGAAGCCTCCTGCACTCAGCTCTCTAGCTCCATGGCTCAGCTGCTGAGCCATCTCACACTGATCTCCTAGTTCTGCTGCTTCCTCTGTGGCTGTAATTTTCCTTCTGCTGCTTCTTGCCACCTACGCCATCTCCCATTTTCAATGTTATAGCTCTCCTCAGTTCCTTCTTAGTCCTCACCAGAATTGTTTTGACATCCACAATTCCTCCAATAATCTATTCAATGTAATCTAGGTTTTTACTATTGTTGTTGTTGTAAAGTGCCCTTGAGTCGGTTCCCACCCATAGCAACCCTCTAGAGGATTTCCAAGGAGCAACTGGTGAGCTTGAACCACCAACCTTGCTGTTCAAACTGACTTTGCAGTCTACCGCATTAACCCACAGTGCCACACCAGGTTTTTACTATTAGACACCTTAAAATTCTTTTACTAAATACTTAATTTAAAAACCACTTTCATATTTTAGGTATCTGCTAGAATACCCTCCTCTTCTGGCACCAATTCTGTCTTCGTTCTCTAGTGTTGCTACAATAGAAATACCTCAAGTATATGGCTTTCACAAATAGAAATGTATTCTTTCAAAGTTTAGGAGGCTAGAATTCTAAATTCAGAGCACCAACTCTAGAGGAATGCTTTCTTTCTCTCACTGTTGTCTCTGGGGAAAGATCCTGACCGCCTTTCAATATCTGTGGATCCCAAGTGTCTTAGGATAAATCTTCCCCAGGGTCTAGGAGGTTCTCAATGCAGGAACCTCGGGTCCAAAGGATGAGTTCTGCTCCCAGCTCCTCTTTTTTTTTGGGTTGCAATGGTTAGGGTTCTGTGTCAACTTGACTAGGCTAAGATGTCCAGATGCTTGGCAGTTGTTGTTGTTGTTCTTGTTAGGTGCCATCGAGTCAGTACCAACTCATAGCA
>NW_006408737.1:1039004-1041078 GCF_000296735.1 Chrysochloris asiatica
TTCTTTGCCCAGCCCAGATACCTTCAGGCAGGTGGGTGGGCAGCCCCCTCAAAAAAAAAGTCCAACACTGACCCCACAGTTTTCCTACAGTACACAGAGAAAGAGCTTGGCGGCTACTTATGACGTCAGCCTTGGTGTCGCAGCCCTAAAATTAACTTATGCAGGACCCTTTGTTGTACCATGGAGTCAGTTCCAACTCATCGTGACCCTGCACAGGGTTTCCAAGGGTGTAAATCTTTACAGGAGCAGAATGCCTCATCTTTCTGCTGTGGAACCACTGGTGGTTTTGAACTGCTGACCTTGTGGTTGGCAACCCAACTTGTAACCACCATGCTACCTGCCTATATAGCAAGAAAAAAGCAGGCCCATCAGACCTGACAGACAAATCATAAAACAATCTGTAAAACCCCAACATAATAGGGCACAACTATCTCCAGAATTATGCTGTGTACACACAGATACCTAACTGACCTTCAGAGACAAAAACAGTGGACATTCTTTCTCCCATTAACTTCTCAGTATCTATCTGCACACCTATATGATGGTGATTAGAGGAGGGGACTGAGCGAGAGGACACCCCAACCCACTACTGGAGGCTTTTATGGTGTACACACACTCCCTGTGTAGCAAGGCGACTGGACAGTTGGCCACAGTTTTATTTTTGTTTCAAAGTGGTGGTTTTTGTCTCTGCTTTTATATTGCTTCTGCTTTGGGTCCTTTTGATCACACATTTTTCCTGGAGTTGGGAGATTTTTCTCCCTACGTTACCCAAGAAGAGACAGTAATTGTGGCCATATAGCCAAGCTACAAGCATACTCCATAATATTCCACCACTGAGACAAGAGCCAATAACAGCTGCTAAGCATTACATGTGAAAAGGGAAGCCTATCTCCTGATCATTCCACCAGGAGATAACCAGAAGCTTAATAACATTTAAGCGTTAAGAAAAGCCACATAACTACTGGACATGACACACAAAAGATCTTAAACACAACAAACAATCTCAAATATGTCCAAAAACAGAAAAGAGTAACTGAGACAAATGCACTGGAGACAGACAAAGGCTCCACAGAAGAGGAAGAACAGGTTTTGGATTTGCCTGAGAAAGAATTCAGAAGAATGATATAGAAACAAATTCAAATGCTCCAAAAAGGGGTGGAGGAAAACAAGGAAGAAGTCAGGAAAGTACTACAAGATCAATCAAACAAAATTGATGCAGCACTGGAAACAATTCAAAATCTACAAAAAAAGGTCCAGATGATTCATAATAAAACATCAGAAATGGACAAAACACTGAAAGGGGAAAGGAGCAGAATAGAAGAGATGGAAACCAGAACTAGAGATCTGGAAGACAAATCTCTCAATACTGCTAAGCTAGAAGAGCAAGCAAAAAAAGGATTAAAAAATCTGAAGAGAGTCTAAGATTCATGCTGGATAACATGAAGAGGAACAACTTAAGAATTACTGCCATTCCAGAACAGGAAGAATCAGAGAAGTCCTCAGAAGAGATAGTTGAAGAACTTCTGGAATAAAATTTCCCTAACATCTTGAAAGATGAGAAGATGAACATTCAAGAAGCCGAACGTACCCCAGGAAGGATAGACCCCAAAAGAAAGTGACCAAGACATAATAATCAAGCTCTCCAAAATCAAAGACAAGGAGAGAATCCTAAAAGCAGCCACAGAGAAGAGAAGTTTCATTACAAAGGCAAGCAAATAAGATTAAGCTCGTACTATTCAGCACGAACCATGCAGGCAAGAAGGCAATAGGGAGGCAAACACAAAAAATGAAGCATCCAGCAGATATGAAGTGAGGGGAGATGCACAAGAATACCCATACTTGCAGATAGTACCCACTAGTCTTCGCCTCAATGGCTGGATGGTCAAAACTTGACTAGAAGAAGAAAGGGGGCGGGGGTGGTGGAGAGTAACCTGCTATAATTTGATGAACTTTACCTATACTTACAGTTGCAGTAATTCAAAAAAGGAAAAAAACCTTTACAGCAAGGATCACTCCCACCCCCTTGGTACACAGAGTTGACAGGGATGGGCAACATAGACATTGGCTACCCAAA
>NW_006408737.1:1041215-1045855 GCF_000296735.1 Chrysochloris asiatica
AGAATCACCACTGAGTGATTTCCAATCCGTTGGGACCGGGCTGCTAAATGGAAATGGGGATAAGACTCTTGTGGTACAATAATGAATAATTGCCATCTGGTCTGACTATGAGGCTAGGAAATATAGAGGTAGATGTTTTATGACAAAAGGAGGAGAGTGATTGATTTTGCAGTCCAGGAGCGGAGGTCCCTGGGACCATCAAGCGAGAAGAACAGAAAACGGGACCCTACCCAGAAAGGCAGTGATGCCAGGGATGGAGACAGAGATGACATGGACAGATGGAGTGGCTGGGTACACTGGACTCAGGGAGGGAGAAGGGCTGTATGCTGGTGGCCGGGGGGGAAGGTGGGGTTGTCTGTGTGGTGTATGTACCCTTTGGGGTTATTTGATAATACATGGAGGAGACTGTAATCATTGCAATGAAATGAAATATGATAGGATGAGTATAAAGCTGATGTTCTCCCACGTAAACCTCACAATAAAAACTTGAAAAAAAAGAGTAAGCTTTGATTTTTCAGCAGAAACCATGCAGGCAAGAAGTCAATGGGATGTCATATATAAAACTCTGAAAAGGAAAATACTGTCAACAGGAATTATATACCCAGAAAAACTATCCCTCAAACATAATGGTGAAATGAACACATTTCTAGATAAACAGCAGTTAGAGGAATTTGAAATAAAAAACAAACAAACAAAAAAACCCAACTCTAAAAAAATATACTAAAGGGAATTTTTGAGACAGCCAACAACAGCAGACAACACCTGAGATTAACATATATAACAACATCACCCAGAGGGCAAGCCAGAATAGAAGCATCTAAAGTAAAAAAAAAAAAAAAAAAAGGGAGTGTGGTGGCTCTAGACGATAAACACTTGACTGTAGCCACAGGTTAGTGGTTCGAGCCCACAAGTCACTTCATGGGAGAAAATTGAGATTTTCTGCCCCCACAAAGATTTGCAGCCTCAGAAATCCTATACAAGGTCATTCAGAAGGGGAAACCAACCTGATGGCACTTAACAACAACAACAAAGTAAAACAAACCTACACAATTGAAAATGGGAAAACAAGAAAGCAATTTGTCAATGAAAACAGCTACAGAGTAAAAGAGGGAATAAAGTAGATACAGAACTTCTGAGTAAAGAGGAAGTCAAGTCAATTTCAAGGTAGAATAGACTGTTTTAAACTTGGAAAGAAATTAATAAATTATAAGTAATTTCAAAGAAAATTAAGAAACCTCAGAAAAATAAACAAGGTAAATAATAAATATTTAATACACACTAAAACAGCAACAAGTAGACAAAAAAATTCTCAAAATGAAAATGATCTCAACACAGAAAATTATGTGAAGCAAAGGAAACAGCAGCACCACACACACAGAAACCACACAGCAAAATGACCATAATTAATTCATACCTATCAATGATCACACTAAATGAAACTGGGTTAAATGCACAAGTCAAGAGACAAAGGGTAGAGTAATAGATAAGAAAACAGGACTCATCAATATTTTGTCTACAAGATACACAATTTATACACAAAAACAGACAAAAAAATCAAAGGATGGAAAAAATGTATCAAGCTAATGGCAAACAAAAAAAGCAGGAGTAGCAATATTAATTTTTGATAAAATAGATTTTAAGGCAAAAGTAGCAAAAGAGACAATGAAGGTTGTTAACTAATGATTTAATGATTTAAGGGTTAACTGAACAAGAGAACATAGCTATAATAAATATCTACGCACCCAATGAAAGAGCCTCAAGATACATAAAACAAATGCTATCAGAATTGAACAGCATTTGCCCAAGGATAAAGTTCTAAAAGGTTAGGAAAGGAGGAATGGAAACAGGAAACACAGGAGGACGTGGGATAAGAGATGTTACATTGTGTCAATGAGATGAAACAAAATGTATATGAACTGCTGAATGGAAAACTGATCAGCTCTGAAAATCTTCCCTCAATTCACAATAAATAGAAATAAAAGAAAAGACCTCAACTTTTAATCCATATTAGTTATTCTACTTAGATACATAAGGATCGTTGGTAGTGTCAACAGGTTGGCAGGAAGAACCCACCCACGGAGGGGCTCTGCAGGAGAAAGACCTGGTGACATGCTCCCATTAAGCTTACAGCCATGGAGCAGTTATATTCTGTCACATGGAGTTGCTATGATATGGAAATTACTCAATAGCACCTAACAATAACAACTTCTACACATACCAAAAAGAGAAAACAAACAACTGTGTTGTAAGTCTACTAACTTACCCATATAGATCGGAGTCCCGCATGTAGTCTGCAGCATGGCTTCACTCCTACCATGTTTCCTCACTGCTAAACCAAAATCAGTCACCTAGAAGAAGGCAGTGTGCACAGTCACCTGTTTACATACCACTGATTCTCACGACAGGATTTTCACTGCATCATAACTGCATTTAACGCAGGGATTCTTAGGTGAGGACAAGGGACTTGCTTTTCTCTCTCCACCCATCCTCCTGTGTGGAGAAGAAACTTGGTAAAGGGAAGCTCGCTTCTCTCAAATCTTCAGGAAAAAACCATGACATTGACTGCTCATGCCCTTTAATTTTTTTTTTTTTTTTATCAATTCAACATAGGAAGTAACATCTTGAAAGATGTTTAACTTTTAAAAGATTTAACTTTTGTCAGTTAAAGTCTTGTTTTTTTGGTGGTGTGTTCTTTAAAGTTCTTTCATTATAAAATGTATTCTGGCCTTAGAATGCTTATCATTTGTTATTCTGATACTCAAACTATGTCCCTGTTTAAAGCATGCTGAAATGCAAATCATCATCTTTGTCAGTCACTAAAACTCCATTATTTTTATAGTTATTTAAGATTGATAAATACTATCTTTCCTTTATTATTATTTTCTTTGTGTTTCCAGAGTATACTAACTACAATAATTACTACACTATTAAACACTACAACAAATTAATAGGGGTGAGGGAACCCACAGTATAGCTACAAATACACTGGAGGTCTAATGCTACAACTGAAGTCTTTCTGCTCAGTTCTAAATCTTGGTCATTAAACATTTAGTACGTGCCCTTGGTCTGTCTCCCAAGTTAGAACGGCCTTGGGTTGAAAGCAGAAAAGCAGGCATATTTATTGAACAAGCAACTAAAGATAGGTTCCTGGACCATAGTCACTGAATGCTAACTTTCCAGTGCCTTATAAAAAAATTTTTTAAATGTGTCTATTAACATGAGAAAGATGAGGCTCTCTACTCCCGTAAAGATTTACACCCTCAGAAACCCTATACAGGGTCGCTATGGGTCGGAACCGACTCGATGGCACATAACAACAACAACAACAATTAACATGTGATGTTATCATTATTTTATATAGATTAAATAATTTCTCCAGGAGTTTCCACAAATATTCCACTTGGAAATTATGACACATCTTTCTCCACAGAAAATCTACACAGATATCAATAGACAAAAAGTTTGATAAAGCAACTAAATTCTCTGAAGAACATTTATTCTTTCATTCACCAAACATTAATTAGACACATAACGTGTTTCAGGTACTACTACTCCAGGTACAACAGTGAATAGCAGATTAACAATTCCTGCCCTCATGGAGTTTATAAAGTTATTTTTTTACTCTAGTAAAATAACAATGCTATTAAACCTTTTTATATTACACAGGGATTTCGTTTCTGCAACAAAGCAAGTTATTCACAAACATTGTATTTTTAAATTAACACATTGATGTGTTTTAAGCAGCCACTATTAAAATGTTAAGTAATAAATAACGTATCCTATCATTTATGCAATATTAAAGAACATTTAATTTGAGTAAAATCTTTAAGAATAAACACTTGCTTGGTACATTAATTGTGTTTAGGACATACATATTAATACCTAGGAAATTCTTCAATGAGTAATACAGATTTGAGTACAGTCAAAGGAACAGCATAGGTGTGCTTTTCTCTAAATCTGTAACACATTTACATCAAATTATCAAGCATAATTTTGAAATTAATTAGAATTCAGAGCATCTGTTTGCTTGCTATTAGCTAATGATTTAGAATTATCCAAATGAATACGTACTTTAAAAAAGCATTCAGTAGCACCATTTAACTTGTAAAGTTATTATCAGTCACAACCTCTTTTATGAAATACTTTTTTTTAGCCCAAACCTTTTATATTCTCACTGCTCAAAAGCTACCAGCATATATCTAAAAAGGGCATGCATGCAATTTCCTACTTTGCTATCAAACTACTTATGGAAAATAGTTACCATAATTTCTCATTCCTTACCTTTATGTTTAAGTTCATTTCATTGTTAGCATCAATAAAGCTGCTTTTGACCATTATATTTTCCAGTTTTAGATCTCTATGTACTATATCTATATCAAGAAAATAAATGACAAACTAAGTGAAATCAATATTGGGAAAATAATTAGATGGAACACAAATAATTGCCCAAAAAGCAAATTAATGTCCAATGCTGAAAAATCTTGAGGAGGGCCAAGTATAATTCAGCCCTATTCCATTATCTTAATTACAAACTCTCTATCCCCACATTTCTAAACTTAAAGAGCCATTTTTCGTTGACTCCCTCATTTCTACCTATATCCCTGCTACCCCACCAGCAGCTCTTCATGAAGAGAGACCTG
>NW_006408737.1:1046451-1052136 GCF_000296735.1 Chrysochloris asiatica
ATATCTTAGTTACAGATATACAAAGCATACTTTGGTATATTTTTCTACATCAGCAAACATTTTCCTACTCTTTATATGTTACAAATAAAAATCAAACAAAATCCGAGAGATATGTCAGAGTTCAGGTAAGATTTTTACATATATGCAAATGATTGTGTACCAAATTTCTTTAGCAAATAACTGATTCAGTTCATATTCATAATGATTATTTCCATAGGCATAAAAAGTTCTGCGAATAATTGTTGGGGAAATGTAATTGACTGAGCTCTAGTCAGGCAAGGATACCTACCTATCTACAGTTTCCTTATGTAGTTTCCAGCCTCAGTTTCTGAAATCTTTATTGTTTCTACTGATGTTTTTCTCTTCTTATATAACTTCATATTTTGATCCTGGGTAAGGCAAGTCCCCAGTTTCCACTGTTCTTCTTTTTTCATTGTTTTCTCAACTATTCCCATCCATTAAGAATAATCTTAATTATATTCCATGGAAAGTCCTGTTATGATTTTGTTTGGAATTTTACTGAATTTGTGGCACTCTGGGTTAATACATTGGACTGCAAGATCAGTTTGAACCAAAAGGTCGGGGTTTAAGCATACCAGCAGCTCCTCGGAAACCCTATACAGCGTCTCTATGAGTCAGAGCTGCTCACCAGCACTTACCAACAACAACATAGCATAATGGGGTATGCGGTGGCTCTGTACAATAAGCACTGGGCTGCAAATCACAAGAATGGCAATTTGAGCCCACCATATGCTCCGGGGGAGAAAGATGAGGATTTCTGCCTCTGCAAAGATGCTCAGCTTCAGAAACCCTGAACAGGGTAACTATGAGTCAAAACTACTTGACAGCACTTATTAGGAACAAAAACATGGTGTAATGTGGGAGAAATGCCATTAGTGTAGTATTCAGGTTTCAGTTTCCTATCCTTGTAAAAATGGTTACCTCTGCCCAGAAATCTCTCTGTTTTCTTTCTGAATTTGCATTCCCATATTTAAGCATTGCTTCCTGTGTTAATTCTTCCCTGATTTTCCAAAACAAATAAGGCACTTATACTTACATGCTTCTTGATCCTTGTATGTCTCTGTTAGTAAAATTATCATGCTGAATGATAATGTTTTCCATGCTCAAACTCCTACAGCCTGAATGCATTTAATCTTGGTAGTTCTAGGACCAACCCAATGCAGGAGTAAATAGCTGCTAAATGAACCATTGCATGCCAGTATCAGCACTGCCACACCTAACCATGTCACACTGCCTGTCTGGAATAACGGTTTTTTCTCATATGCAAAATGAGAAAATTTTACAGTCACATACGGATCAAATAAAATATGCATGAAAAACATGGAGGAGTATGGGGAAAGGCAGCAGTAGCAACACCAAAGAATGATAAAGCAATTAGAATAATTTTTAAATAAGGCTTTAAAAAATAAAATCTGTATTAGCCAGCAGTACTTATGAAGCCTGAACACAATTACTCTTATACAAAAGTGATACTTGCATTTATGAAGTCATGAGTTGGCTGATCACTTTCTTACCCTTATTGTGAAGATATGCTATAGCTGATGCAAGGCTGTGAATGATCCACCTTGTCTCATTCTCAGAGAAATGCCCTTTCCTATCCAGAATTGCTTTGAGTTCTCCATCCTCACAAAGCTCCATCACAAGGTACATTGTCTGGCAATACATAGATGTTTAAAAAAAGATTAACAGTTGAGGATCTTTAAAAATGTTACTATTATATATACATTGTGAAAATCTTACCACAATTTCATAAAGTTGATCCATTCAAAATATTTACTTTTTATTTGGTGTTAAGCCACTGTTCTGGATTCTAGTGGGAAAAAGACACACAAAACATAGATTGCCTTCAAGGCACTCACAGTACAATGGTAATTAATGCCTTGTGATAGGTGTGAACAGAAGAGGCATGCCCCCAAATGCCACAGGGATGAAGAAAAGAGGTTGCCTCTGCCTGATGGATGCTCCCTGATGAGGTGACATTGAAGCCAGATCTGGATGTCGAAATAGAGATTTATGGGTACAGAATGTGGGGAAGAGGCAGAGCACAAGGTATGTGTCAGGGACTCCAAAGCTTGAAATAGCACTGACTGGTAAGAGGCTAACTATCACCTCAGTGTGAACAACACTGGGAGCAGGTGGCCAGAGCTGAGTGGAGTGGTGAAGAGTGAGGCTAGGAAGGATAGGCTGGTGCCGGCTGTAAAGTCCTGGATCTCTGCTAAGGAGTGTGGATTTTTCCCATATGCAATAAAGAACCACTGAAGAGCTTGCGGATGGTATTGGGGTGGGGAGAAAGGCGTGTTGTGTTATAAGTTTTGCATTTCAGAATGAATATTCTAACACAGTATAGAGCAGTGGCCAGCACACTCTTCCTGTATAGGGCCATATATAAATCTTTTCAGACTTTCAGGCTTTCCTGTCTCTTTCACAATTCCTTATATCTGCCAAGTGTAAGCAAATGCAGACATAAACAACAAAAAAATGGGTGCACTTGTGTCCAAAAAACTTTACTTATGGACTCTGAAATTTAAGTGGCATATAATATTCACATACCATGGGATATTCTTTTTTTAAAAATTTTCAACAATTTGAAAATGTAAACAACTTTGCTCATGGACCACTCTAAACCAGGCAAGATCTGGTTAACAGACTGGAGTTTGCTGACCCTCAGGTATGGAGGGAAGAGGAGCCTAGGTATTGTAAGTGGTTTGAGAGAAACTGTTAACCTGAAAGATTGGTGTTTTGAAACCATCCAGTGGCTCCACAGAAGAAAGTCTTGGAAAACTGCTTCCATAAAGAATGCAGCCAAGAAAATCCTATGGAGAAAATCAACTCTGTAATACATGAGCTCACTATGAATTGGAGGTCAAGTTGGCAGTAGCTAACAACAGCAACAAATTAGTTCTAAAGAGTCGAATTGAGGCACAAAATGGAGACAGAATGGAGGAGAAGAGAAAGATGTGAAAAACACCTAGGAGGTAGAAATAGTGGGAACTAGTAACTAGTTGGATGGGAGTGGGAGGTAACAAGTCATGGATGAAATGTTTCTGTGGTTGCATATTAAGATCACTTTAGATATTCCAACAGTCAAGCTATTTATGGAGTCAAATAGAATTCACAGAAAAACAAAAATGCTGTATTTTTCATATATATCACTGCCCAAACTATATACTGCACCTCCATTCTATCCTGTACTCTGAGACTTTTGTTGTTGTTGTTTAATGTTTTATTGTGTATTGTGTGATAATCTACATAGGGGAACATTAGTTTTACATTCCTTCCATCTTACATCATCTCATTGCCATAGTTACTATCCCATCCATGCATCATCACCCAACCTAAGGGTATACCCTGCAATCCCACCCACCCTCCCCTCACGGTCCTCAGCACAAGGCCCCTCTCCCTCTCTGGATCCCAAGTCCCCAGCCACTCCATCTCTTCACGTCATCCTCTCTCTTCATGTCATCCTCTCTGTCTCAGTCTCAGGCCTCACTGCTCCTCTAAGTGGGGTCCCGCTCTCCGCTCTTCTCCATTGATGGCCTCTAAGAGGGGTCCCGCTCTCCGCTCTTCTCCATTGATGGTTCCAGGGCCCTCCGCTCCTAGACTGAAAAGTTAATCACTCCCCTCCTTACTATAAAATGTCCACCTTTACATTTCCAGTCTTCACAGTCAGTCCTGGTAACAATTATTCACCCTTGCATCCCAAGGGACCCATCTGCATTTCTTTTCATCTGCCCTTCCTAGACAGGTTGGATACTATTCACTGGACACTCTATCATTCTTCCCGCCCTGTGGATCTAGGTTCCCTCTTGAAAGCTTGTAAGCCAGTCACTTCTTACCTGTTACAGACCGTGTGTAGACTATACAGGCCGCAGGCTCTGAGGAACAAATGAGGCCACTGGCAGTCATGGCAAATTGTTTTTAATCTTAGTATTCGGTTATGTTTATAATTAAATGCAGACATGAGCCCTTATTATCCACAGAGAAATATTAGAACCTCCTAAAGCTGAGACTAAAGGTTTCAAAGGTCAAGCCTTTCTCCAAAGGATTAACTAAAAATATCTTAGCTACTTCGCAGTTCTTTGTTCTACAGACAAAAAAAAGCCATCTTCCCTGAATCTCTCCCAAATCCAAGTTATTCAGCCAAGTTCCTGAAAACCTGGCTCAGGAAGCCAAAACAGCGGGACTCCGCCCAAGCCTTTTGTCCTTACCTCTCACCTTTCCCCAACTGAGCTCAGGGGCTATAGATATGTTAATTAAGCCTGAGAAACTAAGTTGCGGGCCTGGGATTCGAACCAGCAAAGCACGATGTAGAGTTACCTGAATGTCTGGAAAATTACTAATGTTAGCTGTATCTTGTCTTAGTCCCTTCCAGCTTGGTGTGAAGCTCCTCCGCTAAATAAAACAGGGGCCCAGGCCTGCCCAGGTGTGCATTACAAGTTGGAGGACATGCAGTAAAGATTGCAGGGCAGTGAGTTGCTGCCTGCAGAGGCCACAATGCCTGTACTCCCAAGTCTGCCCACCAGTGATGCATCCACCCTGGTTTTGGGGTGTCTCTTTGTCTCCCTCCTTCTGTCTGTCTGTGTATTCTTTCGCTATCTCTATCGCCGCTGGATCTCCCCTCCTCGTGAACCAAACACTTGTGAACAACACAACTATGTTGAGGACAGTCCCCGGCACTTACCTTTGTATCTCTTCTCCCATTTTTGGTTAGTCAATGTTCAAGATGCCTATCCCTATCTACTCTTTGTGTGGAGGGGGTGGGAATAATTCTTGGAGCAGGGATTTGTTTCCTCTTTTGAGCTACTGCATTTATAGGTGGATGTCCAGTTTATCAAACTATATTAGATGATGCTTTTTTTCCCTCGTCTTTCTTCTTCGGGTTGAGCTCTGTTCGTCCCATCATTAGAGCCATGGCAAGTGGGTATCATCTGCAGGTGTGGGTGTTCCTGCATCTGTCCGCCCTCTTCTTATCAGTTAGTCACTTTGGTTTCCACTCTAGTCCTCTGTGGATGTGTCACTAACTCTGAGCCCATGAGTCCCCAGGTCTTGCCTCACTGCTGGCCGACCAGGTCTCCACCCGGGTTCACCAGAGTCTGCTGAATGATGCAGGGCTTAGCTTGCTGCTTCTTTGATGTTCTTCAGTCACTTCTCTTTATGGGTGACTTGCGTGGTCGCCAATCAGAATGCATTTTCCCATTGCGTCTTAGTCTTGGAGGAGGATTTGCACTGAGAGGACCCGACCACTTGCCTCATGCCCCTGAGCAGACAGCTTGCTTATTCTTGTGGTAATAGTCGGACTGCTCTTGTTGTTTTCTATTTTTCCGGTAGGTCCTTCTTTCAAGAAGTGTCTTCTGGTTTTCTGGCTGCTCCAGGCTGGTCTGCTTGTCCTTTCAAGAGGAAAGTTTCCCTTCTCTGATGGTCTGGATGTGGTTCAGGCTTCCTTCTATAGTCTTATGTAACGCAGAGGCTCCTCATGAGACCTCCTTGACTAGATATGTTGTAGCCCCGTTTTAAGTATTCCAATTAGTTATAGGCAGAAGATGGACTTACAAGCTTTCTATGATGATATTTCTGGCTATTCCTTTCACTCTCCCTCCAGTGACTGTTTTATATTACAGTGCAAGGAAAACCAAGGTTCAAAAGTCAGCCAGGTATCTCAACATT
>NW_006408737.1:1057351-1086214 GCF_000296735.1 Chrysochloris asiatica
TTTATCTATTTTCTTTTTCAATTCCATTAAGGTTTGCTTCATGTATCTTGGTGCTCTTTCGTTAGGAGCGTATATATTTATTATGGTTATGTCGTCTTGTTCAATTGACCCTTTGAGCATGAGATAGTGTCCTTCTTTGTCTATTATGCTGGTTTTTATCTTAGTCTACTTTGTCGGAGATTAGTATAGCTACTCCTTCTTGTTTATTGCTGGAGTTGACTTGGTAAATTTTTTTGCCATCCTTTGACTCTCAGTATGTTTTTGTCCTTGTGTGTAAGGTGTGTCTCTTGCAAGCAGTATATTGATGGATCTTGTTTTTTTATCCATTCTGCCACTCTTTGTCTTTTCACTGGTGCATTCAATCCATTGACATTCAATGTAATTATCGATAAGTATGAGTTGATTACTGTCATTATGTTACTTTTTTGGCGGTGTTGTTCGTTCTCTGGTTTTGCTTTCCTTCTTGTATTGGGTTTGTGGTTTATTTTAGTTGATTCTGGTTGGTTTCTTCCTAGTTTCTTTGTTTTTTGTTGTATTTGGGAATTCATTTTCATGATATGTTGTGGGTTGTTAACTTTCTTTGGGGTTACCTTGTAGTCTACTAGCTTGTCTCTGCATTTAGGATACTCCATTGCAACCTTTGAGTTACCTGGCATCTCTACCACCTGGGCTTCTGTTGTTGCATTTGTCCCTTCTTTGACATTGATATGTTTGTGTCCTTCAATTGATCTCTGGGCTCTCTTGAGTTTGTTGTTGTAGTCTCGTTCCGTTCTGATCTCTGCTTTCCGTTGGCTGTGTTTCAGGTGGTGTTGCCATACTTGTCAATCTCTGTTTATTGTCTGTTCTTGTTGGTTCTCTGTCCACAGAACTCCCTTTAGGATGTTTTGAAGTGCTGGGTTGGTTTTGATAAATTCCCTCAGATTCTGTTTATCTTGGAATGTTCTGATCACACCATTGTATTTGATTGATAGTTTTGCCGGATAGATGATTCTTGGTTGACATTTTTTTTTCTTGCAGGGTTTTGTATATGTCTCCCCATTGCTTTCTTGCATGCATGGTTTGTTCTGAATAGTCAGCGCTTAATCTAATTTGTTTGCCTTTATAAATTATGTTTCCCTTCTCCCTGGCTGCTTTTAGTATTCTTTCCTTGTCTTTGGTTTTGGAAAGCTTGATTGTTATATGTCTTGGAGACTTTCTTTTGGGATCTATCCTTCCTGGGGTATGCTGGGCTTCTTGAATGATTATCTTCTCATCTTTCAAGATGTTAGGGAAGTTTTCTTCCAGAAGCTCTTCAACTATTTCCTCTGTGGACTTCTTTGATTCTTCTTGTCTGGGATGCCAATAATTCTTACATTGTTTCTCTTCATGTTATCCAGCATGAATCTTAGACTCTTTTCAGATAGTTTTATCCTTTTAGCTGTTTGCTGTTCTATCTTGGCAGTATTGAGAGATCTGTCTTCCAGTTCAATAGTTCTGGCTTCCATCTCTTCTAGTCTGCTCCTTTCCCCTTTCAGGCTATTGTCTATTTCTGATATCTTATTATTAATCACCTGGACATCTTTTTACAGGTTTTGAATTGTTTCCAATGCTGTGTCAATACTATTAGATTGTTCCTGCAGTACTTTCCTTACTTCTTCCTTATTTTCCTCGACTTCTTTTCTGAGTATTTGAATTTGTTTCCATATCACTCTTCTGAATTCCCTCTCAGGCATATCCAGAACCTGCTCCTCCTCTTCTATAAAGCTTTTGTCTGTCTCCAGCTCATTTGCATCTGCTGGTCTCTTCTGCTTTTGGACGTGTTTCGATAATGTTAATTGTTTCTTGTTGGGCATGATTATTCTTATTTTATTGTAATTATTATTAATATGATCAGAAGATAGACGTCCCTTGCTGTCTGTAATGTGTAGTAGGTGTGGTTAGGTCTTGTCTACGTAGTGGCCACGGCGGGTGGCACAGCGGGCGGTCGTGTGAGGTCCGCGGTGGTGGCACGGGGTCTGGTAGGTGGGGCGGGGCTCGGGGGGTCCAGAGGGCGGGGTGTGGGTCGTGCGTGGTCCAGTGGGAAGGGTGGGGGTCATGGGTGGCCGGCGAGTGGGGCGGGTGTCACAGGGGGTCTGAGGTCCAGGCAGGGGTCGCTGGGGTTCTGAAGGTCAGGGTGGGGCTTACGCGGGGTCCTCCAGGCAGGGCAGGGCTAGCGGGGGTCCGGTGGGCGAGGCGGGGGTCTCACGGGATCCAAGGTCGGCGTGAGGCCTGTGGGGGGGAGTGTCTGGCAGGCGGGGCAGGGGTCTCGTGGGGTCCAGACGTTAGGGCGTGGCTTGTGAGGGGGCTGGTGGGAGGGGCAGGTCTAGTGGTGAGTCCGGTGGGCAAGACGGGGCTGGGGGGGGCAATGGGTGGGGTAGGGATTTCACAGGGTCCGGATATCGGGGCGGGGTTTGTTCGGGGCCAGTGGGCAGCCTGGGGTTACCCGTGATCAGTCAGGTGGGGTGGGGTTAGCAGTGGGTCCTGAAGGCAGGGTGGTACTCGCGTGCAGTCTGGCAAGCAGGGCGGGACCCATGTGGTGGGTGGTTCTGGCAGGCTGGGTTGGACTCTCGCTTATTATGGTGCGTAGGTGGGGTCAGCGGGGTGTGGGCGCATGGTCCGAGGGTTAGGGCAAGATCCATTGGGTGCTTGCAGTCCGGTGGGGTCGGGGTAAGGGGCGGTGGGGGCATAGGGATCTGGGGTGAGCGCAGTTCAATTGGGTGGGGTAGAGGCCGCTCACATGGGCGGATACAGTCTCTGTCTGATGACATTAGACAGTCGCCATTTTTTTTCCTCCTCTCTGTGTCCTGTGTTAACTGATTTTTTCTGCCCACTGCAAGTGCTGAAATTTCACGCTTGGGCAGAGGTCCCTCTCCTACGCTTCCCTTTGTATCCAGCAGCTCCTTCTGCTCAAGGCTCCCCTTTACTGGGAGTGCTGCTCTGGGCACGAGCTGGTTCCAGCCTCACTCCTCAAGCTCTACAGGAGTTGGGGCTGTCGCTGCACACAGCAGCAGGCGAAAGTTGAAAAAGCCAGTAATTCCTCAGTACCGTGATTTTTTTTCTTAAAGTGCATTCTAGAGTTTGAAGTACTAAGATTTATGGTGGCTGTAAAGGTGTGGGTTTGTCATAGGAAGGTTTCCTTCATGAGTTCCCCCTCCCCCGAACCCAGAACCCCTCTCACCCATGCTGTCTGGCCTCCGTGGCAAACCAGTTGTTGTTGTTTTTAAGATTTTGGAGTCTTGATTCTATTTTTACAACTACTGCTAATGTAGTGTCTGAGTCCAACCATCAATCATGAAAACAGAAAAAGAAGGTTACCATCTTTCTTCCTGTATCTGTAAACGATTCTCTGAATCTTGTGTTTTTGAATTTCACAAGTAACTTTAGAATTCTGCAAAGTCTTAATGTAAATAAGCTTTTGAACTGACTCATATTTCTCCCACTGATAGCACTGCAGGGACCACTGATCCTTGAAGTGGTAAGGAGATCCAGAAGGAAAGGCTGCATTAGCAGTACTAATGATATAAATTTATATCAATTTTAAGTATACCTATTCCTGGTGTGGTCTGTGGGTTAATCTGCTAGACTGCAAAGTCATTTGAACTGCAAAGTTGGTGGTTCAAACTCACCAGCCACTCCTCAGAAACCCCATACAGGCTCACAATGGGTCAGAACCTACTCGACGGCACTTAACAACAACAATTCCTGGTGTGGCGCCACAGGATAAGCACTTGACCTCAAGCTTGGTTTGAACCACAAGGACAGCAATTCAAACTCACTAGCCAGTTCTCAGAAACCCTACACAGGGTCGCTATGAGTCAGAACTGACTCAATAGTACTTAAAAACAACAACAATTCCTCATTTACCAATGATGTCATTCTCCAATAGTTCCCATTTATAACAACTTTGAAAAACTTATCAGATGGTGCCTCCAAAGGTCCGGTGGCCTCCATGTTGGGCTGCAGATGGGCCCAGGGTACCCTCTGTGTGTCCTCAAATTAAATACTGTAGGCAGGGGGAGGACAGACAGGGGCCCAGAGGTGCTGGGGAAGTTGATGAGGGGAGCTGGGAAGGGAGGGAGAGTAAGGGTCATGCTTGGATACATTGGGTCCCCACCCAGAAGGTGGTGAGCAGAGGACATGTCATGTACATGGCCAGGGCTGGCAGGGGGAGAGCAGCAGGTGGGGAAGCAGCAGGAGATAGTGAGTTAGAAATAGGAGGCAACACCTGACTACCACCACCCTAAGCCCTACAGGCTCCCAGTGGCACAACAGGGAAGGGGGCTCAGTGCATCATATGCCTCCTGAGATTTGCTGGGGGCACCCAACAAGAGATGTCCAACCAGGAAAGGAAAGGGACACACTGGCACCAAACAATGAGCAAGGTCCTTGACTGTCACATAACGCTGATTTCACACGGCAGCCTAGTCTCTGATAAGCGAAGAGTGAGGGTATGTATGTAAGCTAACAGAAGTTACATCACTCAAAGTTACAAAATAAGTCTTTTTGTAATAATTTTTTGAAATTGTTTAGACCTAGAGAACATTTGGATTCATGGCACAGTCATACTAAATGATCAACACCAATTACCATGACATAATCAATCAGGTGGCCTCCTGGTGTGGCACTGTAGGATCAGCACTAGACTATAAACCAAAAGGTTGGCAGTTCAAACCTACCAGCTGCTCCTCAGAAACCCCATACAGGGTCACTGTGAGTCATGACCAATTCAATGGCACTTAACAACAACAACAACAAACAATCAGGTAGCAGTTTCCATTAATGCTTAAGATGGGAAATCTAGATATCTGAGGAGGAAGGTCGGATCTGGTCTATGTGAAACAAGGGCAGACAATACATAAAAGTATGGCACTGTAGGATAAGCACTGGACTGCTAATCAAAAGGACAGCAGTTAAAACCAGCCAGTCCTTGGAAACCCTAGAGAGTCATAGGGTCAATATGAATCTGAACTGATTTGAGATAGCAAGAGGCAGAGGCAAGCACAGCAGAGTCCAGAGTCAGAACCAGCAGACTGGCATGAGATGGCGCAATGGGCTTCGCAGCTCATAGCGCAAAACGACCTCAGTGTACATGCTGACCCATGGAGTCAATTTTTCTTGGTGGGGTAAGGTATCTGGGCACTGATTGGCAGAGCTAAAGAGCTTTTTAAGACTTGCCCAAGCAGGGCAGAAAGCCAAGGGGCAAGGAGCTGAGGGTCTGTCTGTGGGCATGGCCTAAAAGACACTGTCCTGGTGCCTGTTACTCCCTAATAAGCCTCATAATGGTGAATATGGTCTGTGAGTTTTTGTGGCAACTGCAATGAGACATCAAACCCAGCAGAGAAAGCGAGAAAGACAGCCAGTGTCAGAACTGGTAAAAACGTTGGAGGGTGGAAGTATGTTTGACCTTGGGCTGATGATCCTGTTTCTCTCTTCTTCCTGTTGTAAAGCTATTAGACAAGGTCTTTTGCTGCCATGCCATTTTTCCACAAGCACACCAAAAAGCAGGAAAATGTAACCCATTATGAAGATTAAAAAATAATCAATCAATCTAGAGATTACACACATGATAGGATTAGTAGAAGTTGACACTAAAAGAGTTGTTATAACTACATTGAAGGAGGAGGAGGAAAAATTGAGTATGTTGAGTAGAGACGCTAAAAAAAAAAAAAAAAAAAAAGGTCCAAATCAAATTTCTACATTTTTTTAAAAAACAAGAAAGGACTAACAGCTAATTAGATGCTATAGGAAGAAAAAAAAATGATTAAATCTGAAAACATAGTAATAGAAACTACACAAATAAAACATAGAAAAACACTGAAACAGCAAACAGTATCAATAGGTTGTGGATGATAACGTCAAGTAATGTAACATGTGTACTTGGAGTCACCAGAGAGGGGAAGGCAGAGAAGATATTTGGCCAAAATTTTCTGAAATTTGATGAAAACCATTAACACACAGATCCAAGAATCTCCATAAAGAAAACTCAACCGCATCACGTATTAATCTAATTGTTTAAATCTGATGATAAAAAGCAAAACTATTCTAGATTTGCGACAAAGGAAATCACACTGAAAGGGGGAAGAGAACACTTTTGGCATACACTACTCGCTATGGGTCGGAATCGACTCAATGGCACTTAACAACAACAACAACAACAACTCACATGAAAGGTGCTCTAGTAGCATAGTGGTTATGAGTCACGCTTCTAACCTCAAGGTTAGCAGTTTAAGACTACCAGCCGTCCCACAGGAGAAAGATGAGGCTTTCTACTCCCATAAAGATTTACAGCCTTGGAAACCTGCTATGAGTTGCTACGAGTCAGAGCTAACTCCACAGCACCAGCACCACCACCAGCACCACCACCACTACTCCTATGAAGGATAACTAAGGTCTTTAAAACTTATCAAGCACAATGCATAACCCAAGTTGACTATTACTATCTTAAGACAATGGCAAAGGAAACAAAGAACAATAGTAACATTTAATAATGAGACAGATACCTTATATCCATCATCACATTTAATTCTTCATCAACTAAATGAGGCAGCTATTATTATTAAATCCACTTTACAGGTGAGAAACCTGAGCTATAGAGAGCCTGAGTAGTTTGCCCAGGTTCTCGCAGTTAATAAATGGTAGAACTTGGATTCAACCCCACAGGCAATCTTACCCCAGAGTTCAGACACCTAACCACTACATTATACTGCATCCAAGCAGAGAAGTCCTTGTGTGGCACTGTACAATAAGCACTGGACCACAGGTCAGTTTGAACCATAAGGTTGGTGGTTCAAAACCACCAACCATTTCTCGGAAACCCTATACAGGGTCACCATGAGTCAGAACTGACTCAACAGCACTTAACAGTACAAGGAGAGAAAGGTGCTAATAAATATGGATGCACCAATGGTAAATAACCTAGGCTTCTGAACAACCCTTGTTGTTGTTGCTGTGTGCCACTGAGTCGGTTCTAACTCGTTGTTTTGTGCCGTTGAGTCGGTTCTGACTCATAGCAATCCTGTATAATTCTGAGGAGCGGCTGGTGAGTTTGAACCACTGACCTTGCAGTTCAAACTGACCTTGAAGTTGAGTGCTTATCCCTCAGTACCTCTTCCAGGTATTTAAAGAGAAGAACTATGGAAAAAATAAGATAAAACACGCTCTTAAAACATAATGACAAAATTATCTGCTCCATAGTGCCTAATATACCAATTTGATCATGAAGATAATTTTGCAAAATTATGACATTCATTCCAAGAGACACTAACAGAGAAACTGAGGACCAACACAAAAAGGAAAACCATCTCTAAGGAAGCTCTAATCACTACCTGCTTGTTTATGAAGTTGTTTTGACTGTAAATGCTTATTTTCAACATGCCACACAGAAATATCACTAAAGACATTAATCTAATCACCAGAAACCTAATTTTACAATCAGTAATAAAAGTCCTCCAGAATGTTCTCATCAATCTCCAGTGACAGGCCCATGCCAAGGACATGAGCAACTATGCCCCACAGGGATTATTGTAGAATGGAATGGTGTTCCTTTTGTAATCATAACAACTTTCAAAATGCAGCAGCTGGCCGAGCTTTACCTTAGGCGTCTCAAACACTAGTTCTAGATGTATGATATGTTCATGTTTCACACTTTTTAGGATGTTCACTTCTCGTTCAAGTAACTTCACAGCAGAGCTTCCAGCCTTAATGAGGAAACAGATTTTACATATGAATGTCATTCCTACCTGCCACAATATCAAAGCTTTTGTTTTTCTGTAATTACTTTAAAGCATTTCTTTTTCAAATGATAACAAGCAACTTATTCTTATAATCAGATTAAATTATGCCTTTTCTGTTCATTGCCCAATTCTAAATTTATATATGATTTGGCCTCAAACCATATCTGTTTCTTAGGCTATTTATAAAAATTGGCTATAGTATAGTGTCTGCCCCCTTACAAAACTATGCTAATCTTTAATATCTTTTGTTCATAGTTCATGCAAAACATGCTGATCCTTTGATGATAACACAAAATCAATAAAAATCTACTTGCCAAGGCAATCAATTAGAAAAGATAAAAACAAAATGTTTTTCTTTTCTTGTTATTTTTTTGTTTGGCTTTAATACACACAAACACACACACACATTAAATACAAAATAAACAGGAGGCAATGAGATGGTACACTGGGCCCTGCTTTATGTCACTTTCTAATTGACCTGGTTTCAACACTTAGCCTCAAGAAAGACAAAGAGAGCTCTTGCCTTCAGACTAACCTAACTCCTACTTTGTCTCCTAACATTTAAGCCTTAACCATATCTGTCAGCAAAAGGTAAAGGCAGAAACATCACAGGAAGCACAGGATGTAGATAACTGGTTGTCTACAAAGTCATCAAAGAAATTTAAGAAGTACTTTCTCCACCTTCATCACTTCTGCCAACACCTGAAACCCCTATTGGTACTTAAACTGCCATTATCTTAGAATAAGCATTGTGTTCATTTATGGGTCTTATTTCCACATCAAATATCCCCAAAAGGAATAATAAAGATCCTAGTCCCCGGTGCAGTAAATTTGGGAAGATATGCCTTGGTTCATAAAAGACTGGAAAAGGATTGATCATAGGCAAACTTTACTTAGTTGACATTTTACCTAAAATAATCCCTGCTTCCAGTTACCTCTACCCTTCACTCATAACAATCACTGGAATGACTGTGATACTGTCCATCTCATACCCCATGAATATAGGGTCAAAGTCACATTTTCATATTATCCTAAAGGGTCAAGAGAAATAGTGACTATGAAAAATGCATTCTTACATAGTTTAAAAATGCAGTACTGGTGTGGTGCTGCAGGATAATGCACTGGACTGAAAGGTCAGTTTGAACTGCAAGCTTGGTGGTTCAAACCTACTAGTTGCTCCTTGGAAACCCTATACAGGGTTGCTATGAGTTGGAACTGACTTGACTGCACTTAACAACAACAACGTAGTCTAAATATGGGAAGTTCTCCAATTTTTCCTAATTTCCATTTCAGCTCTGTTCCTCCCAAATGACCTGACCTGTATATAATGTAGTATACATTGTACAAGTCATATATTGAGTACGGAAATGTATTTCACTATCTTTGTTGTTGTTGTTAAGTGCTGCTGAGTTTGTTCCAAGGAGCTGCTGGTGAGTTTGAACTGCCAACCTTGTGGTTAGCAGTCCAGTGCTTATCCTAAAGACGAGGACTTCTCCACTATCTTCTTGTTATTGTTGTTAAGGGCCTTTGAGTCGGTTCTGACCCATTAACAACCCTGCATAGGATTTCCGAGGAGCAGCTGATGAGCTTGAACCGCCAACCTAGCAGTTCAAACGGCTTTGTAGTCTGGCGTGCTAATCCACAGCGCCACATCCTGTAATTTCTCAAACTCAAAGTCTGTGGAAAATTATGAACTGCTAAAGTATTAGGTACTACCCTGTCTATGTAACTCTAAACTTAACTCCTAACTCCACCTGATGTCAAAGAGGCAAAGGAAATAACATTCCTGGTAGCACCATGCTTCTAGAATTCTAAAGAATCTTAGAGAGGTTTCTGGGTCTCCCTTTATTCCATAGGCTTGCATATTGCTTTATTAAACTTTAGACAGAGATGACATGTACTATTATCTATAGGGTTTGTTTTAAAGAAGACAACAAAATCTTCTATTCCATTTGATAAATGTTATGTCTATTTTCACAAATCCAAGGACAGAACACCAGAATGTTGCCATTTTGGTTTTTTCCAGGCACAAAAATTTTAAAAAGAATTTATGAAATGATCAAGTGTACAGCCGAGGTAAGTAATCTTAGACTGTACCTTAAAGCAAAGCCTAGTCATTTTCTACTCCAAGAGGGAATCCAGTAGAGAATACAACGAACACAAGTAAACAGTATAGTACATAGCTGGAAAAATTAATTCAAATGGAAAGAGTAGGTAGGATTAATAAAAAGAGATTTAGCAGTGAGGGAATCAAGTCAACAGAGAGGATGTTGTCATTGAATCACTTCTGACTCACATGTATGGGAGAAAGTAAATCAGAATAACATTAGGAGAGAGTACCAGGACATATAACTAGCTAAGACGTCTTTAGCACACAATCATACATCTACACATGCTTCTAACAGTCCTTACCTTCACCTCATTCTGGTTTGATTATACGTATTAGTTAATCCTTCCACTTGGTTTTTACCAGATAACACTTGTCTACTTGAGTTCAAGAATTGGTCCCCTCTCAGAAGGCTAGAAATGCCCATACTTCTCCAGAGGAATGGCCCAGGGCTGCTCTCAGGGTCAGAGGCCACTTGTGTTAGGGTGAATAACTGTACTGCTTACACCCACACTGCACTGTGCCTCAGTATGATGTTGCTAATAAGTCATACCTTCTCTTTATTCACTTTTTTAATTGCCCACTTAGTTTCTGTTTCCTTGTTTATAGCTTCAATGACCATTCCAAAGCTCCCTTGTCCCAGTATTCTTCCAAAGGTATAGAATTCCTGAAGAAAAATAAAGTCCCTTTGTTACTCATAAGGTATTAAAATTGAACACATAATACTGTCAGATATCAACTCCAGAAAAGAGATATTCTGCTCCAGGACAAAACCAAATAGAAGGCACTACATATTTGTTTTAATATTAATGTTATTGGTATTAAGTGCTGTCCAGTTGGTTCTTATTCATAACAACCCTGTACAGGCTTTTCTGAGGAGCGGCTGGTGAGTTTGAACCACTGATGTTGCAGTTCAACTGACTTTGCAATCTAGCACATTAGGCCAAAGTGCCACACCAGGATTATTTAATAATTAATATTAATAAATACATCTTGATATGCCAAAAGTAAATTTTTATTAATTCCATTAAATGTCCTTTGGAAGAAAATCATAAAGTTTCTAATGGAGAAATATGTAAAAGTATAATAATAAATCGATTTCAAACTATAATATTAATGAAATCTCTTTATAAAAATAAGGAGAGATATGATATATGCATTCACCCAATGTGCATTCACTCAAAAAATTATTCCAAAAACTCTGAGAGTTTGACTATAAATTCAACACCTATTAGCCATTAAATAAGTGCTTCCCTTTTTAACAAGCAACACTCTTTTATCTTCATTGCTTCTATAAAAAATCATTTATTCCTAATTAGAAAAAGCAATATATGACAAAAATTATATAGCTCAGCACTGAGAAGAAAATAAAATATCACCCATAATACCTCAATCCAGGCCAAGAATCCTTCTGGCCTATAATTTAACTTCTGCTTACAAAAAGTTGTTAAGTGCCCTCGAGTCAGTTCCAACTCACAGCAACCCTGTATAGCATTTCTGAGTAACAGCTGGTGAGATTGAACTGCCAAATTTGCAGCTCAAACTGACCTTGCTGTCCAGTGCTTACCCTATGCCACACTAGGACTCCTGTTACAAAGAGAGAGTATACTAATCTTGCCAACACCATTATTCTAGTTCACACTGTAAAACAATTAAACAGGTAACACCTTTATACTTCTATTTCTTGTGAATCTGGGTGGGGAGAGTCAGCTTTCATAATCCAAATCAACTCGAGAGCATGACAAAGAGCTGAGTTTCTGAGCATGGCACTGAGCATGGTAACCAGAACACAGGAGAACAGTGAGAGTAATGCTACTGGGTGAAGCCTCTATCGGGTCATCCAGCTCGTCTTCCCTAGCAATGCTCCTCTGTCTCTGTGTGACCACTTCCACCTCCACCAGGCGACAAGTCTTCCAACTTTTTACCATTTATATTTTTAGTGTCTTAAGAGAAGTTTCAGTGGCCAACTAATTTCTTACCTCCTTCATAAAGGGCTTCCATCCAATCACCAAGATGATACTTTTTTTTTTCTTACTTTCTTCAATGTATATGCATTGGTCCTCAAACAATATTATCACTTGCTTACTAACAAACACTTTGGCTTGATGCTGCTCTTGAGATAGTCAACTAGCTCCTTAAAGAGCTGTTTCTTTTGTATATTTTAAAGGCACCACCTCTGAGACTTTGTAGACAAAATATGCTTGCTTAGTGAATGGGGGTGGGGGTAGAGAATGAAAGAACAAAATGTTTATCTTCACTCTGCTCGCACGCCTTCCATAGCTATCCCCTGTGCTATGTACTCTGGTGGTTATACAGATGAATGAAACATAATTCCTCTTTTCAAAGAATTTATAATCTACTAAAGAGAGTAGATTATTGCATAAATCATAAAGTCATTAAGTTGCAGAAAAAATATTACAACATGTCACTGGAGCCAGAGACCAGAGCTAAAATGTAAAGGGGTCTCAAAAAGTTCTCAAAAAATGAAATTAAAAGAGAATGGAATTTCTCCATTAACTTTTTTAATCCCCTTGTATAGGCAAAATAAGGAGAGAAAAATCATGAAAGAGACAGCTTCCAAGATTAGCAAGGGGAGGAAACAGAGGTAAAAAATCTGTTCAAATAGGATTTTTTAAATAGGAAGACATGAAGAAATAGCTCAGTTGCTCACTAATCTTTTTATTCTTCAACTAATTGCACTAATATCATGTAGTGGTGGAAATAAGGTCTAAACGACTTGTTTCTAATAATTTTAAAAGGATGCTATAAAATTATAATACAGATCTATTTTACTGGCAAAGAAGTCCACACTATAAGGTAGACTATGAAAGCATGCATGATATGATCCCACTATAAAAATGTGTTTATGTGGGGGTGCTTACACTGATGTTTGGAAAAATAGTCATCTAAATATTAAGTGTAGGTATCTCTCGGTAGTAGAATTTTGGATGATTATAACATCTTTCTTTTATATTCTTCTGAACTGTTAACATTTTTAATAAAGAGCCTGTTCATTTGGGGGGGGGGGATTAGTTTCAGTTTCAACTATACCTGCTAATGTTACTTATTTAAAATATGTCTATATTTGAAGTATTTAATGATTTAAAACAGTAAATTTTGAAAAGAAAAAATTAGATAACACTTACATGGTACAGAAAAAAATGAAAGAAAAGTGATAAATGTTAAAATTAGTTATAGCAGACTAATGATTCTTAGTTTCTTCTTTACTCTTCTATCCTCCTAATTTTTCACAATGAACATATTTTGCTTCCTGTATAAAAGCACTTATGGCTAAATTTAAAACTCAGTGGAGTTTTAAACTTTGTGATATTGGGGGAGTTTGTTTTTTACTTTTTCATACAAACCATTTATTTAAAGTGGGGATTTAAAGTTCTAAAGTCTGAATTTCTCAGGAAGTTTTTCTAATCACTCCAAATTTCTTGAAACAAAATTTAAAAGTGATTTAACATTAATGGAATTGAAAAGCAAAAAATTATTATCATCATCTTCTTCTTGCACTTGAATTTTATATTAAGGGAATACATTTTACTTACAAAAAAAAAAAAAAAAAAGGTTCTAACTCTTCTCTCTGCATCTTGAAGAAATCCACACAATGACTCCATAATTGCTCTCAGCAATAGCCAAGTCCTGAAGACCAAACTATTCTCCTTTTTGTTTAATAAAAATGCATTTCATTTTAAACCCATTTCATCTTCTGAGAACAAACAAAATACTTAGTCTTCATTATCTTTAGTAAAAATTTGACATATCTACAAATGATAAATTCTCTCTTGATTTTATTTTCAAATACTGTTTTTCTAATACCCATTTAGTTAGATGAAACCTAAAAGTTTATAGTAGCTGGTAAAAACAACTTCAGCGTGCCTTTCTATATACCTGAATAGCAGTTCCATCTTCCATTCTAATGTGAGGAACTTTTCCTTCTGTAAAGTTACCTCGACCCCATTGTTGTTGAGATGATTTTCTCTCTACAGTTGAGGGTCTTGATAACTAAGATCAAAAATAGAATTAAAAAGATTAAAATGCAACATTCTTTTTTAAACATTTTATTGTGAAGTAGGTGAAGGTTTACAGAGCAGACGATCAGTTTCACATCTGGCCATTCAGGCACATTTTGTTTCATCTCGTTGATTGCAATTCTGTCAATTCAATCAACATCACTTAACCTCTCTTTCTCCTCAAGTTTTTTGTTTCTTCTATCCAAGCCCTTCTGAATTTTGCCCTTGGGTAAATGATGCCCTTTTGATCTCAGAAGGTTGATTACCCTAAGGTGTATGTGCCTTACTAG
This sequence comes from Chrysochloris asiatica, assembly GCF_000296735.1. Lineage (NCBI taxonomy): Eukaryota > Metazoa > Chordata > Mammalia > Afrosoricida > Chrysochloridae > Chrysochloris > Chrysochloris asiatica. The sequence goes on from NW_006408737.1 coordinate 1,071,519, forward strand.
TGTTACCACTGCCCTTGTTGTGGACCTATCTCTTGGTTGAAAACTGACTCATGGGAGTGAGGTCAGTTCTAGATCTGAAGGGTGACTAAAGACCATAGGTATGATTTAAAAATTTGTTCCACATTTTTCTCCCACTCTATCCAGAACTTTTCAATGTGATCCCTTTCAGAGAAGAAGAGTGGGAATATGTATACCCACAAATATATGTCCGTCTGACAGAGGATATTTGTACCTAGGTATTTATCTTTGCTTCAAACACATCCATGGATGTGGGAAAGCATCCAGGAGACAAAGTTATGAAAACTTTTTGAACATAACCAAACACCTTGAAGGCATAAGTTGCTGGGCCTTGGTGCTCACGACCATAGTCAGTTGGCATAACATAACACAAGACAATGTTCTATATCCTACTTTGGCAAGAAGCAACTGGGGTCTTCAAAGCTCATGAGTGGCCATCTAAGGTGCAACTATTGGTCTCTCGCTGTCCAGAGGAAAGAAGAGTGATGAAAATAGAAGGCGTGCAAAAACAATTAGTCCAACGGACTGAAGGATCACATGAAAATGTAACATTCTTGTTGACAAAGTAAAATCTTCAGACAATTGGATAAATATGTTATGTATACCATGATATTTATTGTATACGATAGTTTACTAGAGGTTGGCCCAGGATCGGGCAGTGTTTCGTTTTGCTGTGCATAGGGTCACTATGAGTCGGTACCAACGCGATGGCACCTAACAACAACAACAACATACACTTTATTAAGGAGCTCTGGTAGCATAGTTACCAGTCAGGCTACTCACCTCAGGGTCAGCAGTTCAAAACTACCAGCTGTTCCATGGGAGAAAGAAGAGGCTTTTTGCTCCCTTAAAGATTTACAGCCTCAGAAACCCTATACAGCGTCACTACAAATCAGAACCAACTTCACAGCACGCCACTACTATCACCACCATACAGTTTATTGGGAATCCTGGTATGGCATTGTAGGATATGCACTGGATCAGAAGGTCAGTGGTTCAAACTCACCAGTCAATTCTCAGAAATGCTATACAGGGTCGCTATGTGTCGAACAGACTTGACAGCACTTAACAACAACAATACAGTTTATCAGTTCTTTAGACTAAGAGAGATCTTAAGAAGTCCAATCCAGTCCTCTAAATCCAGGCAAGTCTCCATGGTACTCTGCACACAGATCTATCAGAACTGAACAGGGTAGCTATGAGTCGGAACCAACTCAATGGCACTTAGCAACAACAACTCAATTGTTCAAAATCTCCAGCGAAGGCAACTTCAGTGTTTTTTCAGTTATTTCCTAATGGAACAATGTTGTTATTACTGCTTCTGAGTGCAGGCAAGTTGGTTTTAAACTCATTCTGACCCTATATAAAGTTTATGAAGAGTGGCTGGTGGGTTTGAACCACCAACCGTGTGGTTAGCAGTCCAGTGTTTATCCTACAGCAACACACTAGAACTCTTAAACAGGTCATACATAAAAGATTATTACTCGACGGCACTTAACAACACAACAACTTTAGTTATGCTGCAAAAACCTCTTTGAAGTAGTAAAAAGCAAAGATATCAGTTTGAGGACTAAGGTGCGCCTGGCCCAAGTCATGGTATTTTGCTCTATAAACTTTCATTCAAAACACACTGAAAAAAGACAGTACGTGGAACTTCTCAGACTGAAAAATATTGGTCAGACAATCACAAAATATGCTTCTAACCAAAATAACAATTCATTTAGTAACTCCTATATGGTGTGGCGCTGTGGGTTAATGTGTCAGACTGCAAAGCCATTTGAACTGTGAGGTCAGCAGTTCAAACTCACCAGCTGCTCCTTGGAAACCCTATACAGGCTCGCTATGGGTTGGAACCGACTCGGTGGCACTTAACAACAACAACATATGGCAATAGCTATATCATAAGTAATAAAAATCAGAGATTATATATAGCAGAGAATAATATGTTAAAAAGGCACATTGTTAGTAAATCTGACTTTTCTTGAACAAATTGCTCCTTCCCTTCAATATTGTCCTCTATTAACTACTGGTCTTTTCTGTAAAGGAAATAACATCCAAATTAGTCTAATTGGTTGGATGTAATGAATACAAATCAATTTTGTGATGCATATTTGATATTTCATCTAGATAACCAGGAATTGTATTAAATAATAAACCAAAAATATTCTATATTTAACCACAACCATAAATTGCATTCTTTATCAGCTAAAGAACATGCTCAAAAGTTCAGATTTAATCAAACTTGAAAAACAATCCATACCTGTGTAAGCCATAGAAAAGAAGTTGAGTAACATTCCTAATTATTCCGGATTCTCAGAAATAATTAATTTGGGAACTAGTTGGAAATATTCATAGGAGAAGCTACTACCCAATTTTGCTGATGTCTTCTGCGAGAAAGAAATGTTCCTTTGGTAGTTAATGAATTAACTGACAAGGGCCCATGGAATAAGGATAAAGTTAGAAATGGGATTAGAAAATGAGATGTCAATTTGTGCTGAAATGGAGAATCTTCGATATTTACCAAATCTTTCCCAGAGGCAGTGTCTCTGCTGGTAATATTTTCTTTTTTTCTCTCTGATGAAATTAGTCGTTCTGAACTAGCAACACTTGATGTCGGTGACACTTGCGCCAACGAAGTTGAAGAAACCCTTATTTTACAGGAACATACATAAAGTGTACCTTTCTGAGTCACAGATGAACATTTGGGGCATTTTGTGGACTTTTTACCCAAACCATCACTATCAGCCATTTGGTTAATTCGGCAACAATGCAACTTGAAAAGAAAGATGTTCCCACTCTTTGAGGAAGAGAGTCGGAGGTAAACTTGATGTCAAAAACAGTTAACTTTCAGTTGGCAAAGTTCATAGATTAATGATGCCTGAGACTCATCATCTGACACATGAGAGCTGCAGAAAGAAAAGCAACCATCATTTAGAATATTATCTTTCATATCCTACTGCCCTCCTAGAAATCAGAGAAAATCTAGCAACTAGCACCAAATGTTAATGTTTACTAAAAAATTGGGAAATACCATTTCTGAAAATCAATGGTTCTCATCTTTCATATTTAAATCCTTGAACTCCAGACATTTTATTTACTTCACTGTTAAAAGAATCGTCCTCTCTGTTCAAGACTATGAAAAGTGTGGTGTTATATAAAACCATAATATTTAAGTGTTAAATCAATTTAATGGGCTGATATTAATTGTAAAATAAAATCAATAGCAGTCAAGTAGTTTACATCGATCCTTGCTAAATTTATGAGACTTCTAATTATATAAATATATATATACACAAGGAGCCGCAGCGAGAACTTGGAGCCGCAGCGAGAACTTGGAGCCGCAGCGAGACGTGTAGTGTGGAGCTCCAACAACAACACGGAATATTGGGCCACAAGGCTGTTTAACTGCAAGTTGCGGAAAGCCTCATCTCTCTCACGTAGAGGGCCTGGAGGATTTGAGCTGCTGACCACGAGGTTCACAACCAGGTTTTTGTTTGTTTGTTTGTTTGTTTGTTTGTTTGTTTGTCTTAACCACTATACTACCAGGCCTTCCTTGAAGATGGTGGATCAGGTAAACGTGTAGTGAGTAGCTCGGTCAAGAGATCAGACGACGTATTGCACTGGGCAAATCTGCTGCACAGGAACTTTTTAAAGTATTGAAGAGCAGAGATGTCAGCTTGAGGACTAGGGTGCGCCTGACCCAGGCCATTGTGTTTTCAATAGCCTCATATGGATGCAAAAGCTGGACAGTGAATAAAGAGGATCGTAGAAGAATTGATGCCTTTGAGTTGTGGTGTTGGAGGAGAATACTGAGGGTGCCATGGACTGCCAAAAGAACCAATAGATCTGTTTTGGAAGAAGTGCAGCCAGAGTGCTCCTTGGAGGCCAGGATGGCTAAGCTTCATCTCTCCTACTTTGGACATGTAGTCCGGAGGAAACAATCGTTGGAGAAGGATGTCATGCTGGGTAGGGTGGAGGGTCAGAGAAAAAGAGGAAGACCTCCAACGAGATGGATCGGCCAGGTGGCATCATTGATGGACTCGGGGGTGGCAGCGGTGGTGAGGTTGGCCCAGGATCGAACATTGTTTCGTTCTGCTGTGCATGGAGTCGCTATGAGTCGGTTCCGACTCGATGGCACCTGACAACAACAACAACAACATATATACACAAATATCCATACATATATATCGGTGTGTGTGTATATATATATATACACACACACCGATATATATGTATGGATATTTGTGTATAATTGGTCACAATATAAGATGTATTTCTTAACGTGGGTTGCAGTCAAAAGGTTTTTAAAATACTGGTCTAAAACATAGCGTTACTGTTATTTCACAATTTAAACCTTATCCTACTTATTATTAACATAAATTCCTACTACACATTTCACAAAGGAGTGGTACTTTGATTTTATAAAGCTACTGAATTCTAAAAGTTCAAAGATAATATTGCAAGTAGGCTCATTTTTATATTCAAATAGCAAAAATAGTAACTAAATAGATATTTTTTTCCCTAGGGTCTAGAAGAAGTATACCCAGGAGTCTATTTAACTAGGGTCACAGGCAATTGTATGGCAGCAGACTGGAAGGACCTAAGTTGAGAAAACAGAAGACTGTGATCAGCAATACATATAAGGCAGTACCTTGAGAAACTTCCAGAAGTAACTGGGAGTATATTATTAAGATTTGTGCCCCACAATTTCAGTCCATTAGCTTGTGCTATGCTATTTCAGGTATGTCTTAACTGTGTATTTTGTAGTCTCAGGCTAATAAGACTAAGGATATATGGAATATACTTTGAACTCAAAGATATCTGGTAAGAATTGTTGTTGTGAAGTATTGTCAAGTCAGTTCTGACTCATCACAACACTGTATAGAATTCTCAAGGAGTGGCTGGTGGATTTGAACTACCAAACTTGCAGTTCAAACTGACCTTGAGGGCGAGTGCTTATCCTATGGCGCCCTTCCAGGACTCCTTGATCAGAATGGGAAACTACATATCATTATTTCATTAAAGAGATATCTTTGGAGTCTTGGTCATCTTAGACTCTCTGATCAGAAATGAGTGCTGACTTATCAAACCCTTATCTATTAAGATTATCATATTTTTTTATTATTGTATCTTCTTATATGCTGTATTATATTTAATTTTTTCTAAACATGAATCCTGCATTTATAGGATGAATCCTATCTGATCATAATGTACTGGAAAGGTGATACTGCATTTTATTTTCAAAGGTATAGTCATAAATTAAAGTGGCTTATAACTTTTCTATTTTAGCCATCTTGTCAGACTTTAATACAAAATTTTGGTTAGTTTAATGAAATAGAGTATCTTTTCATTTTACGATGCTTCTAACAATCCATATAGAATGGGAATACACAGGTAAACCTTCTACATTCTTAGCATTTTATGAAAGATATGCTAGTAACTTTTCCAATACCAATTCCCCGATTCTTTCTTACTAACAGAATGCTGATTTTATTCAGGGCAATAATGTCCTCATTAAAAACCTATAGTCCCTGGCTTCCCTTGCAGACAGAGGGGGCCATGTGACTGATAGCCATGAAGCACAGAATGCAGGAAATGCTGTACTTAGAAGATAATGTCAATTCTAAAACCTTTATTAAAAACTGGAAAACAAAGAATAGAACGTCTAAGTAAAAACTTTCTAAATACAAAAAGCATGATTAAGAAACAAAATTTCTAAAATAAGGCCCTGAATAGACTAATCCCTCCCTACCTCTCCATTTTCCTATCATATCATTCCCTGACCCCCTTGCTCTAAATACATCAGCCTCCTTGCTGGTCCTTGAATATGCCAAGCATACCTCCTTGACAAGGCTTTGCCCTGCCTGCCTCCTCTGCCTGGTGTGCTCCTTACTCAGGTATTCATGTGGTTTGCTCCCTCACTTCATTGTGTCTTCTTCTCTTTTGAGAGCTATTTCCTAACCACTTCTTCTAAAACAGCAGGCCTATTCACTCTGTTCCCTTACCCTGCTTTCTTTTTTTTCTTTCACTTTCCATTTTCACTCAGGAAGTTTTCTATGAGAGTTCTTTCCTATTTTATGGAAACAGATGATTCCCATATAAACTAATTCAGAGCAATGAAAAGTCAACCAAACTAGGACCATTACTTCTCCAAAAAGGAAGGGGAACTTTCTATAGGTCAATCTTATTTGTGAATAGTCATAAAATCCTAAGTGTGCTGTGGGTTAATGCACCAGACTGCAAAACCATTTGAACTGCAAGGTTGGCAGTTCAAGCTCACTAGTTGCTCCTTGGAGACCCTACACAGGATCGCTATAGGTCTGAACTGACTCGATGGCACTTCACAACAACAACAAGATACATGTATTATCCCAGGTAGTATGTACAGTGTATTTTAAGATGTTTAGACAAAAAAACTGACAGGTCAGTCCAATAAAGTGACCTTTCCTTAACATTGTAGGAAAAGATGGACATTAAGACTGCTCTATTTAAAACATAGCAGTGAGCATGAACAAAGGCATCTAAAAAAGTACCCACCAAACAAGTCAAGAAGAAAATGCAACTGATAACACTCAACACACACACACACACACCTCCTATAAATGTTTGACTTTGTTTATCAAGTGTATGTAGCAAGACAAAGAAAACTCAGGATCTATATGTATTCACTTTGCAAAATGATTGAACTACAGGCCTGGAAGAAAATGCATTATATTTCAGGTTAAATATAAAGCCTGTTACCATCAATGACTCAGAGCAGTGGAGCAGATCTGCAAATAACAACCTTTCTGTTTAGGAAAAATAGTGCTTCCTCTCTACAGGTATAGAAAAAGCCCATGTCAGATGCAGAAGGTATCATTTTGTTCATGCATTAAGAATACTGATGTTAGGGTACTTTTTCTAAGAAACTAGAAGAAGTGTTCATAATGTACAGGTTACTTAAACTGTATCTGAATTTCTTCATTATAAACAGTATTCCTAATAGCATGCTTACTATATACTTCAAGTTGTACAAAATGTATTATTTCCACAGATTTTCAAGAGGATCTTTAAATATTAAAGTTCACACTTGATATGATTTTTTGTATGCCTAGACACAGTTATTCTTTAATTTAACTTTGTGAAGAAAACATTTTCTTTAATTTCCCAATAAATACTTTTATATAACCACTGATACTGGCATAGAACTCTGAGAACTTTCCTGCTTGAATTTCAATATCAGTTTCCTTAGAAATATTTGGTAACTCTATTCAGGAAGCGTATGTATTCCTATGACTCACTGAGGTGTCTCATTTCTGCTCTCCAGCCATCCAACCACTACATTTGCTAAAGTAATGTTCTACTTTCCTACCACAGCAATTCTAAAACAACAGGTTGAATAACTGCATGTAAAATTTCTTGACAAGAATTAGATTTCAAATTTAATTTCTTTTTGGCTGGCTGAATTCTAATTATTTTAACTTAAACAAAAGCCAAAATAGAGCAAACATTTACTCACATTTTATTTCTTTCCCATTTATGGAATGATCTGAAAAGATCCGGTACTAAAATAAATCTACTATCTAACAGGCCAAATGATGTCATTCACATTTTAGAGGCATAAAATTAATCATGTATTGCAAACCTAACATCTCTTTCTGTAAACACAAAGATTAATAGCTCTTCTTCTATAGAATCATGGAATTATTTTTAAACAGGGCTTCCAATATAAAAAGATGTATTCAAAAATCAAAGAAGCTTCCAATGTAATACTGTTTATTTGTGTCTCCACAGACTGGACATACATACAGGCATAATGTAAACAAACAAAGTAAGTACAAATATGTTAGTATTTAACTTGGCTACAAGTATTCATTTGGCTACAAGTATTCATTTAATTTTCAGAACGAAGAAAAGTCAACGGAACAACTCTGATATTGAAAATCTTTAAGCTTTTATTTAAGCATAAAATGGTCTCTAATACATTGGACCTAGAAGATACATTTATAGCAATTTCCTAAAGAAAAAGAATACAAAAAACAGGTTTGTGAGATATAGCTAACTATAATTTTCTTCCTCAAAAGCAATTTTTTAGGGTTTTTTTTTTCTGTGACTGTCTATCTACAAAGAGCCTAAACAGTTAGTCAATTCAGCAAAAAAAAAAAAAAAAAAAGTGTTCTATGCAAATGAAGAATGAAAAACAAAACAACAACTATGGATTGTCTGACATTATGCAAACCAAACTGAATGATGGAATATACACTTTTTAACAACTTGTTTTCATAACATGCTTATAGAGTTTAAAGAGGGGCCAAATGAGCTTTCAAGAACACAGAATTGTATTTTAAAGGAGACCAGTACTTGTTTACTAAATCCATTAAAAGTAAGATTATGGAAATGAATATGAATCTATGTTGTCTTATAAAGAATTTATAGAAGAGCCAGGGCAAAATAGTAGAGTAAGCAGACGCTCTGAGTTGCCCCTCTACAACAAAGACATGGGAGACCAGGTGAAACAGATACAAATGGTGATCCTGGAACCTTGAGCATCAGAGGATAAGACAGAAAGGTGAGCTGAGTGCTGACTGGAAGAGAAGCTGAACAGTCAGTGAAAGAGAAGAAACACGGGAGAACTGTGGGCTGGTGTGGAATGGCACAGCCATCATGAGATTTTGAGAACAGCTGTTGATATAGCAGCCTATGGGCACAGAATAAGGCTGGAGGTTGGGGACAAGGGTATGCAATTCTCAGGTATCCCCATGTCCTCCTGGTAGATGGGGACATGGCCACTGCCCATGCTTGCCAACCCAGTAGTCAGTGCACAACTCTCCTGTGCAGCCTCTGCTCTGCCTGAAGTATGACATCTTGCATAGTGCCCCAGCTTCTGGAAGCATGTGAACCCATCAATGAACAGAGTACTAACTGCATTCACACTTCCCATCTCTATCACATCAGCCAAAAGACAGGTGGTGAGTATCTGAAAATACACCAATACAAAATCACCAACAAAATGTAAACATGATACCACAATGTCTTGAAAAAAACAGATAATTTCAGCTTACATAAATAAACAAGACGGAGTGCCTCAAACAAGTGATCAAAATACAGAATCAGAAAATAAAGCACCAGAAAAGCTATCAGAGCTTCCTCATAAGGAATTTTAAAGAATGCTAATTAGGCAACTTTAATGGACTGATAGAAAGATCAAGAAAATTACAGGTAAAATCAAGGAAAACATAGACAAAACTATGGAAAAAATCAGGAAACAAATTGACAAAATAATTGATGGAAACCATATAAAATCAGGAATTAGAAAGCTAGAAGACTAACATTAAGACTTCAAAAATAGCCAGCACAAAATAAATAAATAGATAGTATACTCACAGGGCAAAACAAAAACAAAAACAAAAACAACCCAGAACTGAATCAATGTAAAGCCAAATTACCAAGCTTGACGAAATATGTCTCAATAATCATCTGCTAGAAAACCAAACAGAAAAAGGAACAAAAAATTCTGAAGAAAGCCTAAGATTTATGTGGAAAGCTATCAAGCGAAATAACTTATGTGTGGTATGAATCTCAGAACAAGAAGAGACCAAAAAAAAAAAAAAAAAAAAAAAAAAAACCCATAGAGAATACTGTCCAAGAGTTGTTGGAAGAAAGCTTTCCTAACATCATGGAAGACAAGATAGCCAGCCACCCAAGAAGTTGAATGAGCTATAAACAGGATAGACCCCAAAAGAAAAACACCAAGATATATTAAAATCAAACTTTTCAAAATCAAAGACAAGGAAAGAATACTGAAAACAGCTTAGGAAAAAAACAGAGCATTAACTACAAAGGAGGACTAATAAGACTTAACTCTTGAATTCTCAGTAAAAACATGCAGGCCAAGAAGACAATGAAATGATGTACATAAAACTCTGAAAGAAACAAATTGCCAACCAAGAAATCATATATCCAGAAAAAATTGTCAATCAGATAGATATGATGGTGAAATTATGTCATTTTCAGACAAACAGAAATTCAAAGAATTTGTGAAAACCAGACCAAACTTATGAAAAATACTAAAGGGAGTTCTTTGGACAGAGAACCAACAAGAGTAGACAACAACTTGAGACAAACATACATGACAGTTTCACCAAGATTCGACCCATTGATGTTGTTGTTGTTAAGTACCGTAGAGTTGGTTCTGACTCATAGTGACCCTGCACAGGGTTTCTGAGGCTGCAAATCTTTACAGGAGCAGAAAGCCTCATCTTTCTCCCGCGGAACAGCTGGTAGTTTCGAACTGCCAACCGACCTTGAGGTTAGCAGCCTGATTCAGAAACACTACGCTACCAGATTTGCTTTCTATGAAAATCTACTATCTGGATATTTTTCCTTTCCTCTTGGCTTAAGGAATAAGTACTGATAATCATTTGAATGTAATTTTGTGAATGTGTTTGGAAAACATAAACTGGGATTTAGCCTTAATAAAGGTAACTTTTTGGAGAAATAAAAAAAAAAAAGTATGAAAAGTGAAAAAGACCTGTAAGACTGAAAAGAGAGAACATGAGATACAGTTGTAAGAACAACAACAAAAACAAATCATAAAGTAAAAAGAAGGAATAATCCAGTTACAGAACTTCCAAATGCAGAGGAAATCAAGTAGATTTCAATAAATAAATAAAAATGAACCTAACTGTAACCCTAAAAACTAGACTAAGTCTTAATCCTAGCCTTGGCCCAATCCTTACCCCTAAACTAACCCTAGTCCTAACCATAATCTGAACAATAAATGCAGTCCTAGGCCTAGCAAAGACCTAGTCAGAGTTCCAGTTCTAACCCTCACTTCTTATTCCTACCCACACCCAAAAAATGAAGACTTTATAGAATATTTAAAATTTATACTATTTCAGAAATCTTTTTAAAGGTTTAATGATTAAAGTCTGCTATTAGTGTTTTTCTCTATTTTAATTTACATTTTCCATATTCACTGAAATGGAATCCAATGGGGCAATTTTAAATGTGGTCCCACACTAGTTGAAGTTAAGAATAGACAAGGTAAAGCAAGGAAACCCACTCTCTTAGCCTTTCCTGTTGCAAGCCACTGTCTTTTCTCCCTGTATAGTACAAGCAACCTGAGCCAGAAGTCTTTATGCCAGCACAGGCTCGCTCTTATATAAGGGAAAGCCAAAAAATAGTTCTACTACAGTTCTATATCAGACCTATATGGGTTTATTTCAGACAAAATGTGTTTAAACATGTCTGTCTCTGTGGTCAGTGGATGGCTAACTGCAGACAAGTTCTCTCAGTAATATACTTGTCTTAGTATCATTGTTGTTAAGTGCCATCGAGTCAGTTCCGATGCATAGCAACCCTGTATCACGTTTCCAAGGAGTAGCTGGTGAGCTAGAACCCCTGTCCTTGTGATTCAAACCTACTTTGCAGTTCAGCACATTAACCCAGAGTGCCATACCAGGACTCAATAAGTAATACTTACCCTCATATATAATAGGCAATTCATGGACATTTCTGAGTATTGATTGTGTGAGAAAAACCTAGACTAACAGGTGACTTGTGTAGGTAAAAATAAGGAAGGTGTATAGGAAGAGTCATCAACAAAAGAAGGCGGTCATATATAGAAATGAAATCTCACAAGGAATCCTCTGAATAGAATTAGGTATAAGGGATTTAATTTCTGTCTGATTTGAAGAAATTATGGATACTGTGAGAAAATGTGCCAGAAGTCATCCCTCCCACAGCCCTCTCTACTCAGCTGGATTAGACAATTCATTGTAGTGGCCATATAGAACTCAAACACCAAACTCACAGTTACGGAGTTTATTAGGGAAGTTGACAATTCAGGCTCAGCAATGCTCATGACACAGTTGTTCCAGTCAACACAGCTTCTCCGCAGCCCTGTTCACAGGCAGGCCTCTCTGTCTGGCCAATGTTCAAAACTCCTTTAGGGCTGCTGATAAATGCCCACAGACATACCACTCTACCATAGCCTCAGTCTAAAGGCACTTGGCTTTAGCACTATGGGTCAGCAAGCCTAGCTCCCCCAATTAAGTGCCTATAGACACCCCACTCCACAAGCAAGCCTCTGAATACCTTTATTTGTGCCATGGGCTGGGAAACCCACTGCTCTGTCCCATGCTATAGCTCTTGGTTCTGCTACTACCACTCCTCTGCCTCTTGTCTGGTGTCACAGCTTTCTGTCCCTGGGTCAAGGCGATTCAGTGGAGGGGGTTCAATGCACAGGGATCTTGGAGTCGAAAGGACACACTCCACTCCTGGCTCTTGTTCTTTAATGTAGGGAGATTGCCATCTCCTGCTTCTGAGATGGTTCATTTTAAATCCAACAGGATGGTAACACTGACCAGTTCCCTCATTATACTTTCTAGTGTTTACAATCACAACGCAGTTAACAATCACAAGTGAATTATATAATCCATCAGCATCTTTCCTCACCTTCTTTCTCAAACCTATCAGGAAAAAGTCATTTGGAGAGAGTTTCCAAATACTATGGCTAGAAGAGACATTAAAAATTTCACTATACACCACAGATAATAATTTCAATCTAATACAAAGTATTTCCTAACATTTATTTAGAGCAATCAAGGATCAGTCACTATAAGTGTTTGGGTATACGATGAAATTTAAAAGATACCTACAAAGGAGAACCAATAAGACTAAACTCTTATTTCTCTGCAAAAACTATGTAGGCAAAAAGGCAACGGGATAAAATATATAAAATTCTGAAAGAAAAAAAATTGCCAATCAAGAATCATATGCATAGAAAAACTGTCCCTCAAATACAATGGCAAATGTTGGACCTCACCAGATACACAGAAGTCAAAGGAATTTTTTTTTTTTTTAACCACACTAACTTTACAAATATACTAAAGGAAGTTCTTTGGACTGAGGACCAATCTCAGGAAACAACCTATGATGAACATACATGACAACACCAGAAGTCAACACAAATAAAGAAGTATCCAAAGTAAAAGAAAATTACAAGACTGAAATTCGAAACCTAAGGTATGAATTTGTAATGAAGACAACTGTAAAGTAAATAAAGGAACTAGTGTAGCTATAGAACATTCAAATGGAGAGTAAGTCAAGTAGATTTTTTTAAGATAAACAGACTGTTTTAAACTTAGGAAGAAGTTAATAAACTACAAAGTAACCTCAAAAAGACTAATAAACTTTCTTCTCCAAATAAAAGAAAAATCATACATATTTAGCAAATACTAAAACAACAGCAACAAAGAAAGGGACAAGAACACTCACAAACAAAATGAACTCAACACATAAAATTATGTGGAACAAAAAACCCCAGCAACATCACACACAAAAACAAAGCAAAATGGCAGCAATCAATTCATACCTATCAATAATTACACTGAATTCAAATAAATTAAGTGACCCAATCAAGAGATTAAAATGATCAGAATGGATAAGAAAACAGGATCCATCAATATGCTGTCTACAAGAGACACACCTCACACAGAGAGACAAAAATTATAATAAAACTCAAAGTTTGGAAAAAAAACATATCAAGGTGGTTATGTGACACGGAGTCGGTTCCACTCATAGTAACCCTGTACAGGTTTTCCAATGCTGTAAATCTTATGGGAGCAGAAAGCCTCATGTTTCTTCCACAGAACAGTGGTAGTTTCGAACTGCTGACCCTGAGAATAGCAGCCCGACAGCAATCATAAAATGAGCAGGAGTGATAATCATTTTTTATGAAATATATTTGAAGGCAAATACCATAATGAAACAAAGAAGGGCATTATAATATACTGATTAAAAGGTCAATTTAACACGAAAACTTCAGTGCAGTAAATTATTTAATGCCAATTCTAGCCATAGTCTAAAAACATAAACCAAACTACTTTTCCTGATGGGTCCAAGTAAGAGAAGGTAAGGGAAGATGCTGATGGATTATCTGATTTAGATGTGAGCAGTTATTAACAGGGATGGCAATCTAGATATTGGCTATCAAAAATGGGAGGCTATATAGAGAGGTACAAACAAGATGGCGGATTGGGTGGAAGTGCAGTAAAGGAGCTCAGCCAGCAACAACAAAAAATACCCGACCAAGCAGGCTCAGGGGATGGTCCCAGAACTCTGAACCACATATAAAGGAATATTTAGAAGGTTGGAAGGCCTACAGCTAGGGGAATTTGTGGCAGAAGCAAGAAATCCATTGCTTTCTAATTTGAGACACTGAGCTGCTCGAGGAGCCGCCATCTTGGGTGAGATCAAGTGGGGGAAGGATCAGAGCAGCGACAGACGCCTGGCAGAACTGCAGAGATAAAGGTGTTGACATTCTTCTCTTTTGGGAGCTGTTCATTGGTCCCTTGCTGTCTGCGTACCTCCATTTGGGTGACTTTAGGGGTGCCTGAGCTAGTGGGCACCCCAGCCACACCCTCAGAGGGTTCTACTATACATGCGCACAGATCTCCTTGAACTTTAAAGAGAGAGTTTCCAATTAAAAGCAAATGGCCACAGCTAGCCCTCAACTATTTACAACTAGAAAAAAGGCCTTAATGGGGATTGTGGAGCGGGACAAGCCGACAAAAAAGGAAATAGGCCAAAAATTAAATCCTAAGTTATGTCAAAACGACCAACAGTGGCATCTTGAAATTTCTCAAGAAGAAGAATGAAAAGGGAAGCCCATTTCCTGATCACATCTACCTGGA
>NW_006408737.1:1091054-1092926 GCF_000296735.1 Chrysochloris asiatica
GCCTGAGTGGGTTTGTGTGTGTGTGTTTTTTAAAAAAGCTAAAGTGGATAGAGAAAAATACTGTTAACTGATGGTACATGGAGGGGATTCTAATCAATGTAATGAAACAAGGTATATGATTTGTTGAATATAAAACTGATGATATGCCCTGTAAACTTTCACTCAATCCACAATAAAAACCTTAAAAAAAAATAATTAACTTCAAGAAATAAGTAAAAATGAAAGTTCACAATTCCAAATGGAAAAAAAAAAAAAAGGGGGGGGAGGCTATAAAGGTATAAAGGCATGAAGTGACTGGCTTACAAGCTTTCATGAGTGTGCTTAGTTTCAGAATGAGGGGGATAAGGTAAAATCCCTACTGAATAGTTTTCCTCTTCTTCTAATGGATCTGGTGAAAGGGGGTGGGAGTAAGTAATTTTTTGCCACATTAATTGTGATTGTCACAACTGTAATTATAGAATATGTATTAACGAAATGGGGTTGTGGGCCGGGGAGTCATTAATCTTTCATTTCAGGAACAGAAGATCCCAGGACCATCAAGAAGGAAAAGCATGAGTGGAGCATGAGATCCTCCCTAGAAAAGCAGAGACAATGGCAAAGGCAATGGCATGGAAAGATAGAGCAGTTGCAAGCTCTAAGCCCATGGACTGAATAAGGCTGTATGCCTGCAAGCAGGAGGCTGGCTTGCAGAATGTGCCCTTTGGGCATTTAAATGAATACATATATTTTTGTTTGTATGTGTACATTAAAGAGTTTTGCTTTGTTCTTTGTGAAATATAAGCTGTAAAAGGGAAGCCACGGAGAAGAAGTAGGGTAACTGTTGTTGCAGGAAGGGGAATGCAATCATTGAGAGGAAACTAAGCCTATAATTTTTTTAATGTAAAGCTGATGATCATGTCTGTTAACCTTTACTCAACTCACAATAACAGTTAAAAAAAAAACAGGAGGCGAAAGAACAGAAATAAGAAACACAGGGAGGAAGTGGGATAAGTGATGTTCCTTTGAGGGACTGCTATCATTGAAAAGAAATGAAGTGTCAGATTTGTTAAATGTAAAACTGATGATTAGCTCTGTAAACCACTCAACACACAATAAAAAGTTTTAAAGAAAATGAGATCGTCTACGACTCTGAGATCAGAAGAATTACATGTCACCAACTGCTCTGAAATCACATTAGAAGATTCTGGATAGAGTGGGAGGCAATGTGGAACAAAACTAAAAATTATTTAGAAGATTGGGCTAACTGGTGAGAAAGAGACTGGAGAAACCCAAGACTATTGTCCTCAGCCATCCTTCAGGTCTGGAACTAAACTACCTTCATGCCCTGTATTTCAACCAATTGGTGGATAGGCATATAGTGAGGACAACACTAGTGAGGTATGCTCAACATTGAATGGTCAACCATTCAAGATCAAAAGGGCAACATTTACCTGGGGACAAGGTTCAGAGGGGTTCAAAGGAGGTGGCATGGAAATAGGAACCACAGGGAGGAAGTGGGGTAACTGTTGTTACATGGAGGGGACAACAATCATTAAGATAAACCAAAGTATGTGATTTGTTGGGTGCAAAACTGATGATCTGCTCTGTAAACGTCCACTAAATTCACACTCAAAAATTTCAAAACAAAAAATGATGGAGACACAAGAACACCCACACCTGCAGATAATACCTACTTGACCTGGCTTCAATGGCTGGATTATCAGAACTCGACTAGAAGAAGAAAGAAGAGGAGAAAAAAGAGTAATCTGATACAATTTGATGAACTTGACCTATACCTATGGATGCAGTAGCTCAAAAGAGGGAACAAATCTTTACAGCGAAGATCATTCTCACCCCCTTGGTACACAGGGTAGACAGGGACAGGCAAATTAG
>NW_006408737.1:1093246-1095864 GCF_000296735.1 Chrysochloris asiatica
ATATGGATGCGAAAGCTGGACAGTGAATAAGGAAGACCATAGAAGAATTGATGCCTTTGAATTGTGGTGTTGGAGGAGAATACTAAAAGTACCATGGGCTGCCAAAAGAACCAATAGATCTGTTTTGGAAGAAGTACAGCCAGAGTGCTCCTTAGAGGCCAAGATGGCTTAACTTTGTCTCCTATACATTGGACATATTGTCAGGCGGGACCAGTCGCTGGAGAAGTATATCATGCTGGGTAAGATGGAGGGTCAGAGAAAAAGAGGAAGACCCCCAACGAGATAGATTGGCCAGGTGGCAGCAATGATGGACTCAAGTGTGCCAGTGGTAGTGAGGTTGGCCCAGGAACGGACATTGTTTCGTTCTGCTGTGCATGGGGTCACTATGAGTCGGTTCTGACTCAATGGCATCTGACAACAACAACAACCACCTGTGAGAGAATAAATTTCTGGTTGTTAAAACCATCCACTTGTGTTATTTCTGATATAGCAGCATCAGACAACTAACGCTCCTATTCTGAATTCAGCCCTATACTCAACAAAACTACATTTGTTTCAAGAAAAAGAACACTGATTCTCTAGTCTTTTAGAGTCTACAAAATCCAAACTTCTAAACAATATATGAGCATTAAAATCTCAGAAGTCCTCTGAGACAATGATTCTATTTTACTTGTATAGAAACTGAAAAAAAACGAAATATGTAACCTTTGGGTAAAGCAAAAAGAACCCCAGGTTTAAGCTACATATTCCAAGGTTCAGACTCCTTAGTAGTGACTTAGTCAGCCTGGACTCAGCTTCCTCAAATGCATATACAGGTGCCTGTATCTACGGTGGAATTGTTGTAAGGATATGCTATGCTATAAGTAGAGTCCTGAAAAGCTCTTAATAAATGGAGGCATTTATTATTATGCCACTCTGCCAAAACCCAATGGATGATAGCATAAGAAAACTATTTTATCAGTCGTAATCTTTCAATCCAATGCTCCAAATATTGTTCCACATGGATTCATAGATATGAATTGCTATCTAATTAGTTCATAGATAGCGTAGAATAGAACCTTATAAGAGCTTGCTCTATGTATGCAGCTGAGTTGTAAAGGAAATGGCTTGCTGGGTCAGCCTCACAAGCTAAATTCTGAATGCCACATACAGTGCACCCAAATATCATATTTGTAAGAACTTCATTTCTCAAATATATAAATTAAAAATATAAAGAACATTTTAGTCTAACCAAGATCATACTCTCTCAAAATATTACTAGTCTATATTATACTTTAAGAATTGATGGAGAGGAATAATATGTAAATGATTAGGTTTTCAGAGAAAAGAAGGCATCTGTTTCCACAGATTTATTTATTTGGTGAGTTTTTGAAACCTTGCAAAGGAACTGTAAAAACAATGTGATTAAAATCGATAGAGCACATCATTTGCTGATACCATTGCCCAAGAAAAGGCAATAAGCCTTAGGCATGTTATTACTAGATTACACAATTTCATTGACAGGTTCAAGATTTTTAAAGGCAATGGAAAAGAGAGAGGATTTCTATTTTTTTGAATCGAGGGGATTGTCTCTTCAATTAAAGGGAAATCATCATGTCTTTTTAATTCCACGATAAAGATTTAAAATATCTTCTGTAACACTGGAAACATAATACTAATATTCCCTTTCTATTCTAAAATTAACTAATGAGATAATTAATATTAACTTGAAATCTTCATTTGTTTAACAATACTGTATCCAACTGTACCCAATATTTAACAAATATTAGAATAGTTCAGGGTGCAAAGGAATATTAAAGTTCAAAATGAATAAGAGTTTTCTACACTTCTTATGCAAAAATGATCAATGACTCACTAATTATGTCTTACTAATGAAATGATGAACTTTTAAACAGGTCTTCAAATTCAAACACTGGTAAGAACAAACAAGATGGCGGATCAGGTGGATGTGTAGTAAAGAGCTCCGCCAACAACAGCACAGAATATCCGACCAAGCAGGATCAGGGGATGGTCCCAGCACTCTGAACCACATATAAAGGACTGTTTAGAAGAATGGAAGGATCATAGCTCGAGGAATTTGTGGCAGAAGCAAGAAATCTATTGCTTTCTAGTCCGGGATGCTCAGCTGCTCGAGGAGCCGCCATCTTGGGTGAGACCAAGCAGGGGAAGGTGCGGAGCAGCCATAGACACCTGGCAGAACTGCAGAGATAAAGGTGTGGACATTCTTTTCTTTTGGTATCTGTTCATTGGTCCCTTGCTGTCTGTGTACCTCCATTCTGGTGACTATAGGGGTCCTGAGCTAGTGGGCACCCCAGGCCCACACTCGGAGGGTTCTACTACGCATGCACACAGATCTCTTTGAAGTTTAAAGAGACAGTTTCCAATGAAAACCAAATGGCCACAGCTGGCCCTGAACTATTTACAACTAGAAAAAAGGCCTGAATTGGGATTGTGGAGCGGGACAAGCAGACAAAAGAGGAAATAGGCCAAAAATTAAATCCTAAGTTATGTCAAAATGACCAACAGTGGTATCTTGAAACTTCTCAGGAAAAAGAGTGAAAAGGGAAGCCCATTTCCTGATCACATCTACCTGGAGCCATTTAGAAAGCATACAAAAT
>NW_006408737.1:1099474-1100022 GCF_000296735.1 Chrysochloris asiatica
GGATCTGGGAGGTCAGTCTATGATCAAAATAATTACAATGTGAAAGAAAGTAAACACAGAAGAACAGAGATCCAGGTGCTGGGAAGGTCAGATAGATTACTGGATAAAATAGACTATCTTAAATGGAGGGAAGAACTAATGGAATATAAGCTAACCACAATGGGGTTGGGGTGGGAGGGTTACTTTGGGTGTTGGGGAGGGCAATGCAAGAAGGGGGGAGGAGGCAGAAGAACAAGATAGATAGGGGAACACTGAGACAAGTTTGTATGGTCTAGTTGGACAGAGGTAAATAGTGATGCATACTCAACCTGGGAACAACAGGGATACAGGAATCTAGGTATAGCTTAAAGAGGGTAAATAAAACTAAAATCCTTGACTGCTTCATGAATATTAGTTTCCCTTGCCTACTATTGTAAAATAGACACTTGAGTGGGATAGAAAGGAATGCTGGGAAACATAATTAGAGAAAACTTGTAAGCCAGCCTTCAGCCTATAACTGATTGGAATACCTAAAAGGGGTTCTACAACTTGCCCAGTGAAATAGGCCT
>NW_006408737.1:1100122-1101399 GCF_000296735.1 Chrysochloris asiatica
TGAAACAAGCTATATGAATGGTTGAATGTGAAGCTGATGATGTGCCCTGTAAACTTTCACTCAATCCAAAATAAAAACATTTAATAAATTAAAAAAAAAAAAAGAAAGTCTATACAGGGTTGTGATGAGTTGAAACCAAGTAAACAACACATAACAAAAGCAGCAATACTATGCAATAACAAACTATTAGTCCATCACTGGAAATTCAAGTTAATAATTTTATTTTCAAATTTTTTTGCTCCATGCTGTTCTAGACATACAAATATCTATATTATCTTTACTTTTTAAATAGAGTATTTTTTAAAGAAAAATGCCTATAGGTGTAGTCAGGTCAATTAAAACTTATTTTTATAATAAAATAACGAAGCAAGGAGTGATAATTCAGAGATAATTTTGACCTAAAATGTTCACTCAAATATGCAGTGGAAAGACAATGGATTTTTTGACTAGGAGTACTGGATTTGAATGAAGGGCCTTCCTTGAAAGATGTGAATATTTTTGCTATTAAAGCTAACAAATCTTAGCTGTAAAATGAGGTATGGTTTATCTCATAAAATTTAAAAAATAAAGTTAAATGTATAATTGTGTATATTCTTAGTCATTCTTGATATATTGAACAGTTAAATTCATATTAATTCATTTCTGTGTCTTTAATAAACCACCTATGTTTATCATCCCAAACAAAAGAAAAACATCCTAAAGGAAGTTCTGTGGACTGAGAACCAACAAGAAAACATAACAACTACAGAATGACGTACATGGCAGCATCACCCTGAACTCAGTCAAAAAATGGAAGTGTCAAGAACAGAATAAAATTATAAGAACAGAAGATCTGGGAGGTCAGTCTATGATCAAAATAATTACAATGTGAAAAAAGGTAACCACAGAAGAACAGAGATCCAGGTGGTGGAAAGATCAGGTAGATATCTTAAATGGAGGGAAGAACTAATGGAATATAAGGTAACCACAATAGGGTTGGGGTGGGGGGTTTATTTTGGGTGTTGGGGAGGACAATACAAGAAGGGGGGAGGAGGCAGAAAAACAAGATAGATAGGGGAACACTGAGACAGGTTTGCATGGCCTAGTGGGACAGAGGTAAGTAGTGATACATACTTAACCTGGGAACAACAGGGCTCTGGGATACAGTGATCTAGGTATAGCTTGAAGAGGGTAAATAACACTAAAATCCTTGACTGCCTTATGAATATTAGTTTCCCTTGCCTGCTACTGTAAAATAGACACTTGAGTGGTATAGAAAGGAATGTTGGGAAACATGA
>NW_006408737.1:1102331-1119173 GCF_000296735.1 Chrysochloris asiatica
TTTTAACTGATGGTATATGGAGGGGATTATAATCAATGTTTATGTGAATTGCTGAATGTGAAACTGATGATGTGCCCTGTAAACTTTTACTCAATGCACAATAAAAACCTTAAATTTAAAATAAAAATTTCAAACACTGGTATATTTCAAGTTTGTTAAAAAACCAAAGAGCAATAGTCAATCAAGTAGACATAAATTCATCTGATAAAAAGGAACCCCATCAAACTGGACTTAAGAGTTATCAAATATCACCTAGTCAGATCTTCTACTACTTCACAAACCAAAAACTACAAAAGTTGTGAATTGGTTCCAAAGTAGAAATTTCCTTGTGTAACTTGGGGAAACTAGTGGATTCAGCCTTGTGTAGTTTGATGCTAATAAGAGAACAACTGTTGATTAGAAAAGGTACTGATTTCACCACTGACTCCTGACAGGAAACCCTACAAGGTTAGGCTCATGGAAATAAATACAATGACCCAGGCATCAGACCTGCACTTAGTATCACTTACCAAGTGAACAATAAAGTCTATTTTATGTTCTAAGCAGATAACTAATTAATATATAGATTTAGTGTATTTTCACTGCAATCTTACTAAGCACAGTATATATTCATCACAACCCTGTATGTGATGTCCAAGGAGCAGCTGGTGGATTTGAACTGCCAACCTGGTGGTTCGCATTCCAATGCTGATCCACAGCACCACACCAGAAGTCATCTTTTACCAAGTGAACAATGAAGTGTATTTTACGCTCTAAGCAAATAACTAATGAATATATAGATTTAGTACTAAATAATGAATATAATTATTTTTTAGCTCCTCCCTCTCTAAGTCCCTACATTCAATATTGGGAAGGCCACTCTACATTCCTCAAATACATCCAGTTCTCTCAATTTCCAATGTCATGCCAAAGGGTAGAAACAATCCAAAAGGCCATCAATTGATGAATGGATAAACAAGATGTGGTACAGCCAAACAATGCAAGAGTATTTGCTCATACAAAGGAATGAAGTACTGATAAATGCTAAAATATGGATTAACTTTGAGAATATCATGCTAAGTGAAGATACCAAAGGTCAGAAGGAATTACACTGATTTACCAAATTTGTGCAATCTACTTATCTTCAAAACAATTACATGGCTACATTTTTTATGTATATTTTTTATGATAAATAAAATGTAAAGTCACTGTAAATGCATGAAATACATTTACAGTGAGACACTTTTCATGTATTACCAGTATTTTTAAAAGGTGAAAATAAATGAATAAATAGAGAGGGTCAATTTAATTCATTACCCATGGATTACTGTGGACTGTATATCCGTCTCTACCATAGGTTCTCAGGCACAGTCTCCATTTGACTCTATTATCCCAAAATTCCTCTCCAGCTCAATGGGTCTACGTCTTTCGTTTTATGGTTTTAAAAGTTTTCCTACAACATTGGGGGATTGAATATTGGTGACAGTTGTACAACATGATTGGTATCCATAAATTCTACCTGTGAGAAATGTGGAATTGGTAAATGTGTCATATATTTTTTTATTTTACAACAAAAACACATATTAAATAAAGTGCATTTCATTCATATTTGTTGGCCAGTTGCTCTGATTTCTTCTTTGGGATTTCTGTTATCATTGTCTCTGACATTCCAACTTACTGTTCATTCTTCCTTGAGTGGAAAGTCCCTTCTGAATTTATCCAAGTAGGCCTTCCAGCCTCTTACCTGATGATTCAACTTATTAGGCTTCATTCTTTTCTATATGGCTTGTCAGCAATCTCCTTGTCCATGGAATATAGGTATTTCTAGCATTTTTCCTGAACTTGCACTAAAATAGACTTCTGTATCTTAATAGGATGGACTTTCTTTTATTCTTTAACAATTATAAAATATCAAATGAAATACAATAGCTTTAAACAAAATTACATAGAAATTTTTTCATAAGACGCTTGTGGATAACTTGAAGAATAACAAGGACCTGCAAGCCACCGCATAACATGGATGAAGCTTGAGGCCATTATGTTGAGTGAAATTAGTCAATCACAAAAGGTGAAATACTGAGTAGGACTACTGTAAAAGACTAAGAAAAAGAATACAGACTAAGGGAGAGGGGGTTATTTGCTGGTTACTGGGATGTTGGAGGTGGGGTGAGGGGAGGGAGGGGAAGGTGGAGCACAGGGTAGGGAAAAGACACAGGACACTTTGGGTGCTAGGGAGGTGGGCAATACACAAGAAGGGGGAGGGGAATGGAAGAACAAAGTGGAAGGGAAAACAATTAGGCAGGTTTGCATGGGCTAAGTGGGACAGAGGTAAATAATGATATATGCACAACCTCGGAACAACAGGGCTCTGGGATACAGAGATTGAAACATGGTTGGAATGGGCGAAAGAGGGGATTAATATTAAGATGCTTAGATGTTTTTTGAATCTTGGTTTCCCTTGCATACCATTATAAAATAGACACTTGAGGGGGAGAGAAAGGAATAGCCAGAAATATCACCATATCCAGCTTGTAAGTCCATCTTCTGCCTATACTGACTGGAATACCTAAAATGGGGTACAATGTGCCCAGTGAAGGAGGCTTCCTGCGGAGCCTCTGCATTACATAAGACCATAAGTCAAATCCCGATCGCATCCAGATTCTTCTGAGGTGGGAAATTTCCACTTGAAAGGACAAGCAGACCAGCCGGGAGGGACTAGAAGAACAGAAGATACTTCTTGAAAGAAAGACCTACAGGAAAAATACAAAACAATATAGACAGTCTGACTGATTACTACAAGAACAAGCAATTTGCTTGCCCAGGAGACATCAAGCAAACCCCTTTACAAGACTAAGACTCAATGGGAATATACACTCTGATTGGTGACCATGTTCATCACCGATAAGGGGAAGTGAGGGAAAAACAGCAATGAAGCTGTGAGCTAATCCTACAATGTTCAACAGACTCCTGTGAACCTAGGTGAAGACCTGGTTGGCCAGCAGTGTGGCAAGACCTGGGGACTCTTGGGCCCAGAGTCAGTGACATAGCCACAGAGGACCAGAGTGGAAAGTGAAGCGTCCAGCTGATAAGAAGAGAAGGCATATGCATAAGAACACCCACACTTGCAGATAATACCCACTTGACCTGGCTTCAATGATTGGATGATCAGATCTCAACTAGAAGAAGAAAGAAGAGGAAAAAAGAGTAATCTGATACAATTTGATGAATTTGACTTAACCTATGGATGCAGTAGCTCAAAAGAGGGGACAAATCTTTACAGTGAGGATCATTCCCATCCCCTCCATACACAGAGTAGACAGGGATGAGCAACTTGGACACTGGATACCCAAAATGGGGGGGGGGGGGGTGAGCGCTACAAAGGCAAGAAGTGACTGACTTATAAGCTTTCAAGAGGAAACCTAGATCCAGAGGGCATGGAGGAAGGTAGAATCTCCACTGAGTAGTATACAATCTGTCTAGGTGGGGCTGATGAAAGGCGATGGGGCTAGGTCTCTTGTGATACAATAGTGAATAATTGTTATCAGGACTGATGGTGAGGGTTGGAAATTTAAAGGTAGATGTTTTGTAGCAAGGAGGGGAGTGATTAACTTTGCAGTCTAGGAGCGGAAGTCCCCAGGACCATAAAGGAATAAGAGCAGAGAGCAGGACCCTACCCAGAGAAGCAGTGATCCCTGAGATGGAGGCAGAGATGATGACATGGAGAGTTGGAGCAGCTGGGGACTTTAGACCCAGAGAGGGAGAGGGGCTGTGTGCTGAGGGATGGTGCAGGCAGGCTTGCAGGGTATATACCCTTTAGTTGGTTGATGATGCATAGAGGGGATTGTAACCATGGCAATGAAATGATATAAGATAGGATGAATGTAAAGTTAATGTTCTCCATGTAAACCTATCACATAATTCACAATAAGATATGTAAAAAAAAAA
Source organism: Chrysochloris asiatica (assembly GCF_000296735.1). Classification (NCBI taxonomy): domain Eukaryota; kingdom Metazoa; phylum Chordata; class Mammalia; order Afrosoricida; family Chrysochloridae; genus Chrysochloris; species Chrysochloris asiatica. The sequence goes on from NW_006408737.1 coordinate 1,106,256, forward strand.
AAACTTGGGGATGTGGCCTGCTTGGCAAGAGAACACTGTACGTTTTTGCACCCCTTCTCGGGACTACTGGCCCAGGCCCACTACCGAGCGGCCTGTCAGTAAGGCCAAAGTTCTACATTTCAGAGCCAACAAACAGCAAACCTGACTGGCTGAAAGGTGGACTGATCTTGAGTACCACAGTATTCCTGTGGGTCTATCTCATCAAACCACATAAGGAAGATGTTTTAATGTATAAAAGAAGAAATGGGTTGAAGTAAACTACTGAAATACTAATAAAGTATACTCCATATAGTACTTAGAGTCCTGGGGTAGTGCTGTAAATAAGCAGTGGACTATAAACCACAAGATCAGCAGTTAACCTGTTTTAAAGTCATATACCAAAAAAAAAAAAAAGATCTGAAAAACAAACTTAGAATCCTTATAAAGAAATGTTTAAAATAACAACACATTAAAACTAAAATGCATAAAAATAAGAAATAATAAAAAGGCTACAAGGTTAACTGGGCAAAAATGGGCTGGGCTTCTACACATCAGCAATGAGAAATGTGAAAAGGAAATTAGGGAAACAATTTCATTTGCAATAGCATTTAGGAGAAAAAAATACCTAGGAATAAATCTAACCAAGGATGTGAAGGACTTACATGAGGAGTTTCAAAACGCTAGTGGAGAAATGGAATTAAATGGTAATAGAACATTTCCATAAACTTTATGAAGCCCCTCCCCTTACAATTAAAACAATAAACACTGCTAAAAAAGATTACAAAAGATTTAAATCAATGGAACTATGTTCCATGTTCATGGATTGGAAGATTTCATTTTGTTAAGATGCCAATACTATTCAAAGCAACCTAAAGAGTAGGCACAATCCAAATAAAAATTCCAGCAACCTTCTTTTACAAAAATAAAAAAGTAATCCTGAACTTTATATGGAATGGGAAGAGGCCGTAGATAGCTTAAAAAAAAAAAAAAAAAAAAAGTTAAAAGAATAAAGTAGGAGGACTCACACTTCCTGATTTTAAAACATACTATACATACTATCTGCTGCACAAGACCTTTTCAAAGTGTTGAAGAGCAAAGATGTCAGCTTGAGGACTAAGGTGCGCCTGACCCAAGCCATGGTATTTTCAATAACCTCATATGCATGCAAAAGCTGGACAATGAATAAGGAAGACCATAGAAGAACTGATGCCTTTGAGTCACGGTGTTGGAGGAGAATATTGAAAATGCCATGGGCTGCCAAAAGAACCAACAGATCTGTGTTGGAAGAAGTACAGTCAGAGTGCTCCTTGGAGGCCAGGATGGCCAAACTTTGTCTATCATACTTTGGACATGTTGTCAGGAGGGACCCGTCGTCACTGGAGAAGGATATCATGTTTGGTAAGGTGGAGGGTCAGAGAGAAAGAGGAAGACCCCTGGTGAGTTGGATTGGCAAAGTGGCAACAACAAAGGGCTCAAGCGTGGCAACAATAGTGAGGTTGGCCCTGGAACGGGCAGTGTATCATTCTGTTGTGCACAGGGTCTCTATGAGTTGGTACTGACTTAATGGCATCTAACAACAACAACATACAGCTACAAGGAGATCTGGTGGCACCCTGGCTAAAGAGCTCAGCTGCTAATCAAATAGTTGATGGTTCAAATCCACCAGTCACTGTGCAGGATAAAGATGTAACAGTCTGTAAAGATTTACAACCTTGGAAACACTATGGGGCAGGTTTACTCTGCTCTACAGGGTCACTCGCTATGAACTGAAATCAAGTCAATAGCAGTGGGATTGGTATGAGTTTGGTTTAACACTACAGTAATCAAAACAGCCTGGTACTGCTGTAACAGTAGACATACAGACCATTCAAATAGAATTGAGAGTCCAGAAATACACTGACACATCTATGGTCAACTGGTTTTTGAGAAGGATGCTAAATCCATTTGATGGGGAAAGGAGAGTCTTTTCAATAGTATAAGAAAAATTGGATTTGCACATGCAGAAAATGATACAGGAACCATGTCTCACATGATACACAAAAATAGATTAAAAATGGAATCAAGACCAAAATGTGCAAACTGAAACCATAAAATTCTTTGAAGAACAGTGTGGGGAAATGGTGTCAGGCATAGCTCTCAACAAGACTTACTCAACGTAAAAACAAAGTGCAAAGGCAAAAGACAAAATAAATAAATGGAACCTTACAAAAATGAAGAACTTTTGTTTATCAAAAGACTTCACCAAAAGAGTGAAAAGAAGATACCGACTGGGAGAAAATCTTCAGAAACCATATATCTGACAAGAATCTAACAATCAAAATATATATAAAACTTCAATAACCTAGCATAAAGTGAAATAACCCATTTCACTAAAAGAACATTCAAATGGCTACCAAACACATGAAAAGATACACAGCTTCATTAGCCATCAAAAAGATGTACACCAAAGCCACAATGAGATACCAAGTCACTCCCTCTAGGATGGCTAAAGGCCTGGTGGTGCAGCAGGTTAAGCACTGGATTGCTAACTACAAAATCAGCATTCAAATCCACCAGTCACTCCATGGGAGAAAGATGAGAGTCTATTCCCATAAAGATTTACAGTCTCAAAAGCCATAAGGAACAGTTCTACTCTGTTCTATAAAGTAAGCTAAGATTAAAAAAAGAAGAAGAAGAAGAAATCTCAATAGATGCTACAGTGTTGATGGAGCCTGAAGATATTGCTGTTGCTGTTGTTGTTAAGTGCCATCAAGTCGGTTCCAACTCATAGCAACCCTATCTAGGGTTTCTTAGGAGTGGCTGGTGGGTTTGAACTCTCCTTTGTGGTTTGAATCAACCTTGCGGTTGATCCAGTGCATTATCCTTTTGCGCCACACTAGATATTATGCTGAACAAAGTAAGTCAATCACAAAAGAGCAACTGACTTCACTTAAATAAAAAGACAAGATAAGGCAAATGTATAAAGACCAAATTGTATTAGTGGTTACCAAGGGTAAGAGGGAAAGATAAAGGTGGGTAAATGGTGAGGGAAAATTTTTATTAATTTAGAGTAACACTGCACAGTTACTATAATTACTGTCAACAAGTTGCATACCTGTAGCAAGTTGAATGGGCAAAAGTTTTGTGATAGCTTGACAACAACAAAATAAAAGAGTAGCTGCTAAGGTAGCTTCTGTACCTCATGGGATTTGGTTCCTTGGTTTGAAGCTTTAGGGTCATGATTTCATGGAACATCCCAGTTAATTGGAAATCGGCCCAATAATGTGTTTAGTGTTCCTGTCTTATCTCCCAGTAGTTGCATAGAACCTGGGCCTTAAAAGCTTAAAATTGGCTATCCAAGGCACAAAAGTTGATCTCTATTCACCCAGAGCAACAAAGAAAGGAAAGTTAGGAATAAGAAAAGGATATGAAATGTGTGGCTAATTGCCTTAATAAACAACCTCCTTTGCATGAGACCAGAAGAACTGGATGGTGCCCAGCTACTATAATTGATCAAAGATTATATAGAAGAATCTTGATCAAAAGGAGGAAAACGCAGGTCAGAATTTCACATTCTCATGAACTCTAGACTGATTGAAACCATGAAGGGTGGATGAACCCTGAAACTATTGTCCTGAATTAATCTTTAAACCTAAAGTCAAAAATATCCTCTGATGTCTTCTCAAAACCAAACAATAATTTAGCTAAACTAAGAAAAAGGCCAGCCTTAAGCATTGTGTTCTTTTAAGAACTCTCTAAATGAGATCAAACTGACAACAGCAACTAGAAAAATTAGATCGGACATTTAGGGGACAGTGCGTTCATAGTAATGTGGGAGAAACAGCTCAGGAAAGGACGGTGAGAATGGTGCACAAGTTGAAGAATGTCATCAATGTCCCTAAATTGTACACGTAGAAATTGTTGAAATGGTGTCTGTTTTGCTATGCATATTCTCAACAACAATATTAATAAAATATATTTTTAAAAAGAAATAATACAAAAAAGAGAAGAATTTAATAAAATCAAATAATAGTGAAGATCAACAAGACCAAAAATTATTCCTTTGGGGGGGGGGGGAGTAATAATAAAATGATAATCTTTGGTAAGAAGGATCAAGAAAAAATAGCCAATGTCAGAAATGAAAAAGGAGCCATGTCTATAGATATTAAGCCAAACCAAAACAGTTGTTGCTGAGTTAATTCCACCCTATGTGCATCACAGTAGAACTGTGCTCTATAAGGTTTTTAAGGCTGTGACCATTAAGAAGCCTTTCTTTCAATCCACCTCTAGATGGGTTCAAAACGCCAAACTTTTTTTCTTCTAAGTAATCTGACTTCTCACATGGCAGCAGACATCCCCCAGAGCAAACATCCAGGAGAAGTGTGTAACAGTTTCATTCTTTTCTCAACTAGCTTAGAAGGTTATATAGAGCATCACTTCCACCATATTCTATTGGCTGAAGTTACCACAAGCCCGAGTAGATCCAAAGGGAAGGGACATAAATATACCTCTTTATAGGAGGAATATCCAATACTTTGCAGACAGGTTTTAACAGCAACAACTTTGAAAGCCTAGAGAAGATGGGTATTTTTCTTGCAACATGTAAATTCCCAAAAGTGACCCACGAATAAGTAGAAAACTTGGAGATCAAATGTCACAGAAGTAGTAAATGTATCAAGTAGTTTGACAGCTGGTTTCAACCTCACTTTTAAAGAAGAGAAGTCCAATGTTATTTAAACCAAGGGGTCTCAAATTTTTATGAGTATCACAAGCACCTTGCAAGCTAGTCAATACAGATTCCTGAGTCCCATCCCCAGAGATTCAGATTCAGTAAGGAGGACCTACATTTTCAACAAGCATACAAGTGGTAATGATACTCCCTGACCACAGAATACACCTTCAGAAGAGTGGTTTAAACCAGGGCTAGGAGTCCTGGTGTGGAGCTGTGGGTTAATGCATCAGACTGAAAAGCTGTTTGAACTGCAAGGTTGGCGGTTCAAGCTCACCAGCCACTCATCAGAAACCCTATCCAGGGTCGCTATGTATCAGAACTGATTCAATGGCACTTAACAACAACAACAACAGCATGTGGTGCTTTAGGATCAGCACTGGACTGCAAACCACAAGGTCATCAGTTCAAACAACAGGAGTTTCCTCGGAAACCCTATATAGGTTCACTATGAGTTGGAACCAACTTGACAGCACTTAGCAACAAGCAAACTATGGCCAACTGGCCAAATCTAGTCAGCTGCCTGTTTTGTTCTTGTAAGAGAAAATACACATAACAAAACAATCCATCTCAACAATTTCTGCATACACAATTCAGTGGGGTTAATTACTTTCTTCAAATTATGCAACCTCATGGGAAATTTCCACTTGAAAGGACAAGCAGACCAGTCTGGAGCAGCTAGAAGAACAGAAGATACTTTTTTGAAAGAATGACCAGCAAGAAAAATCAAAAATAATTAACAGCAGTCCAACTGACTACTACAAGAACAAGCAAGTTGTTACCCAGGGAGCCATCAAGGTAAGTGGTCAGGTTCCCTCAAGGCAAACCCCTTTCCAAAACTGAAACTCAAATGAATACACTAGCAGGCATATGGTCCTGCTGCTGACCATGTTGGTCACCGATAAGGGAAGTGGGGGAAAAACAGCACTGATGTTGTGAACTAAGTCTAACCACATTCAATAGACTCCTGTTAACCTAGATTGAGGAGATCTGGGGACTCCTCGGCCCAGGGACAAGGACATGGCCCCAGAGGATTAGAATGGAGTATGAGCATCCAGCTGATATGAAGTGAAGAGAGATGCACAAGAACACCCACGCTTGCAGATAGTACCCATTTGACCTGGCATCAGTGGCTGGATGATCAGAACACAACTAGAGGAAAAAAGAAGAAGAAGAAATAAGAGTAACCCACTACAAGTGGGTGAACTTGACCTATGATTGTGGATGCAGTATGACAAAAGAGTGAACAAATCTCTACAGTGAGGATCATTCCCACCCCCTTGGTACACAGGGTCAACAGAGAAGGGGAACTTAGATATTGGCTACCCAAAATGGGAAGACTACAAAGGCAAGAAGTGACTGGTTTATAAGCTTTCAATAGGGAACTTAGCTCCAGAGGATACAGAGAAAGGTAGAATCTCCACTGAATTGTTTCCAAACTGTCTGGATGGGGTTGATAAAAGGTGAGGGGGATAGAACTCCTGTGGTTCAATAGGGAATGATTGCTGTCAGTGAGTGTTGGAAAGGTAAATGTAAATGTTTGGTAACAAAGGAGGGGAGTGGCTGATTTTGCAGTCCAGGAGCTGAAATCCCTGGAACCATCATGGGAGAAAAGCAAAGTGAAGTGCAAGGCCCTGTCTGGGGAGGCAGTGACACTAGGGATGGAGGCAGAGATGATGACATGGAGAGAAAGAGCAGCTGGGGGCTCTGGACCCAGGTAGGGAGATGGGCTGTGTGCTGGCAGCCCGGGGACAGGTGTGTGGGGTGTACCCTTTGATTGTTTGATGATGCACGCAGGGGATTCTGATCATTGCAATGAAACAAAATATGATAGGATGAATATAAAGATAATGTTCACCCATGTAAACTAACACATAATTCACAATAAAAACTTAAAAATTAAAAAAATAAAAAGGCAACCTCAGCTGCCTGCTTTTATAAATAAAGTTTTATTGGAGCACAGCTACTTTCCCACTACACAGGCAAAAGAAACTGTATGGTCTACAAGCTTAAAATACTTTACCATCTGGTCCTTTACTGAAAAAATTGCTAACTCTGCCTAAACTGTTACATTGTCCTAACTCTTTATACTTTCTCTTTACCACACTTTAGCAGATGTTTTTGGCTCTTCTGTTGATATATTTACTGTAATGATTAAGTACAATACTAATATGACACATAGCTTCCCTCCCACCTGCGATCTCCACTCTGTAAACAATGACCTGGATCACTATGTTGAGAGAATGTGAGACTGCCCAAGCTTTCAGAAGGAAAGAATGTTGCAATCAATTAGAAATGATTATCTTGAGCATTGAAAGGGATAACTTGCAGTATGAAAGATATGTTTGCTAAGCTTGATTGTGAAATATACAAGATTTAAGTATCTTTTCAAAAACTGCTAGATAATTATAAGAAAACATGTATGTAATGCACACATTTTCAACTGTGCCATTAACAATGCAAAAGATATTGTTCTAACTGCTATTGGAGTTGTAATAAAATACAAATTTTTCACATTCAAAAAAAGTAGAGAAAATAAAATCATTTTGTGATTTCATCAGAGTGTAATACAGACCAATTTTGTCATGTTTGTACACAAGATTTCTAAGATTGATTGTCTGCTCTTGTAGGAATCCTAATAATGTTTCAAAACCTATGAGTTTATATTTTATCAGTTGAAAATGTCCCATTATTAAGACATCCTTCAAAAATCGTAACTCTAAACTTTGGGTATATTTTTGCACATTAACACCATTTTTCCATTATGTTATTTCCAAAATAGTGGCCCAGAGCATATCAGCAGCAGAAATAATATTTTAAGATTTGCATACTTACATTATTACTAAAAATAAAAAATTGTGCTATTGTCCTAGGCAATATATATATATATATTACATTAGAAAATATCAATACAAGGGGGCTTCAAAATTTTGCGGAAAAATAGAATTAAAAGATAATGGGATTTTTCAATGAACTTTTTGAAGCCCCCTCATATCTATGTGTTGTTCAAGACAAAATAAAAATTGCAGACAAAAATGTCCAATATGGGCAAGAAACAGTCAAATACCAAAAAACCAGGAAGTACGAAGTTACAAACAATGGGTCTGCCACAGGGAGCATTGATGTAGCCATGGGAGAACTAGTCACAAAGTAAAGGTCCTAGAAAAACAAGGTCAGGGTCTGCTAAGCACACCCAGAGTTTTTCTCATCATTGGATTCCCCACATATTCAAGGCCTGGCACAGAGAAATAACTCAACACATATTTCTAAGGATGAAGAATACAGGTATAAAAGGGAAAGCAGAGGGAAGACAGGAAGTTAGTTCATTGTTCTCTTCAAACCCCTAACCCAGAACTTTCTAAATTATCCCCAACAAAGCTATGGTTACATTCTGATTACAAGATAGAGGCTATACAGAACAGCTAGAAAAGAGACTGTTAACACTTCTCCAGTAGAAATATCAAGGGCCAGGGAATCAGCCCATACATGCTAAAGGATTAACATCTAAGGACTGGAGCACCTCTGCCAAAGGGACTCTGGCTCTCAACACATCAGAAACAAGTGTCTATCTATTTCTCCCAGTTCCCACTGACTCTACATATTACAAAGACAACTATACACTCAGGAAGAATAAGGATCTTTAGAGACTTCCAGCTTGGATAGGTAAGATGCAGCTTTATTTATTACTTGGTTTCTCTGCTCTCTGTCCCTGTTTTAATCATAGTAAGTCCTTGGGACACCATTATCGCCTCCATGAGGTTACTCTTAGCTTAAGCTGCAAATCAACTGCAGAGTCTTGTGACTCTTAATTAGACAGTCCATTTGAAGAAGGCACTGAAGAAAAGCTATTTCTTTTGATTGGTATATTAAGGCCTTCAAAAGTAAAAAGAACATTTATGAAAAAATATATATATTTTTTTTTACTTCTGCATGACATTATTCTTTTAAAGAACTCTGTTTTGGTTTTATGGTACATGTGTGCTTATGAATTAAACTGTTTTGATGTTATAAGGAATTAATGAAATTGGACCTTGGCTGAAAGCAAAGAATACCAGAAAGACATTTACTTTTGTTTCATTGATTATCCAAAGGTAGTCGACTGTGTGGATCAAGAGAAATTATGGAGAACATTGTGAAGAATGTCAATTCCAGAATACTTTAATTGTGCTCATGTGCAGAAATTTCAAAAGCATCACTAGGTTGTAGACACCAGGTATCTCTCTCAATATTTTCCTAAAGGTTAGTAGTTTATCTTCTCAGACATGTTCTGACTTAGGTTTCAAATACATGTGAGATCAGAAGTGAAGTACACTTACTCTCTACCTCTCTTCCCCCGCTTGGTTCCCATAATGCTGACAGTCAGGCTTATTACCTCTCAGGTAAGGAGAATGGAAGTTTCCTCACTGGAAACTTAACCCAAGAAAAGATATGCACAGATATTAACACCCAGGGATTTTCTTCCCTATTGTTGTTGTTGCTAAGGTTGTTGATCCAGTTCCAACTCACAGCTACCCAGTATAGGATTTCCATGGAGCTGCTGGTGGGTTTGAACTGCCAATGCTGATCCTATAGCCCCGCACCAGGAATGCCTGTGCTGTTGCTGTTGTTAATGCCATTGAGTCAGTTCCAACTCCTAGCAACCCTGTATAGGGTTTCCAAGCAGTGGCTGGTGAGCTTGAACCTTCAACCTTGCAGATCAAACTGCCTTTACAGTCCAGTACGTTAACCCACAGTGCCACATCACCTATACTCTCCAGGATATAAAAGCTTAAATATTTACAATGTCATCTTCAATAGCTGAAAGCTTCTGATAGAACTTTAATACCTTGTTCTTAAATAGGAAAAGACAGGCAAGGATAGCTAGACATTTTAAGTAAGACTCAAAAGAAAAAAAGAACAAACTCCAAGAAAACAGCAAGAAGGCTAGGAGCAAAATATAATATTCTCTGAGAAATAAAAGAAAATTCTACTTGGCTGGAGCAAAGGAGAAAGAAAGTAAACAAAGACTCAAAGAAGAAACTACTATACAGAACTAATAACCCACATAAACCAAGCCCTCAACTTTCCTGGTGCCCAGCTACCCGTACCAACTATTCTGACCAGAGACATAATAGACACTCATAGATAAGATGGGAGAAAAATATAGAACAAAACTCAAATTCTTAAAAAAAAAAAAAAATCCAGAATTATTAGACAGGTAGAGACTAACGAAACTCCTAAGACTGTTGCCCTGAGATACCCTTTAAATGTGAAACTGAAACCACTGCTGGAGGTCACCTTTCAGCTAAATACCAAATTGGATCATAAAATAATATCACCAGTGAGTACCGATCTCTTAAAAAATCATCGCTGTAAGGCCAAACAGTCAACATTTACTCTAAAGCTAAGATGAGAAGGTAAGGGGGAAAGGGTAGGGAAACTGGATTCATGTTAACAGAATAGCCAAAATGAAAATATTGAGAATGTTAACACAGTGTGGAAAATGTAACCAATGTCTCTGAACAATAATATGTACAGAAATTGTTAAATTGGGACCTAACCATAAAACGCTATATTTTAAAAAAAGAAAAAAAAAATCACTTATCTGAAAGCAAATGGTCAACAATTACTTTAAAATAAAGATGAGAATATAAGGGACAGGGAAATTAGATTAATAGAAACAGAATAACCCAAACAGAAACACCGAGCATGTTCACACAATGTGAAGAATACAACCAATGTCAATGTACTACTTGTGTAGAAGCTGTTGAATAGGAACCTAAACTGCTGTGTACCTTCAATGAAATTATCAAAGAAATAACAAAAGTAAACTTTCACAGAAATAAAGAACATAAATTTCCAAACTGAAATTGTTTACAGATTGCAGAGCAAAATTAATATTTTAAAATCCACATCAATAACCATTGTAAAATTTCAGAACATGAAAGGCAAAGAAGAAAGCTTGGTGGGGAAATTCACAATGGTGGAATCAGGCTGATACTACATGAACCCACTGATCACTAAAAAGTAGGACAATAGGCACTATGTGACACAAGACTTGATGCAATAGGAAATTCCCAGCAATCAAACGGGAATCTACTCAAGGTTCAATCTAAATACTAGTGAGTTTTGAATTTAATCACTGTATTTTTCAGCATGAAAATCACATTTGGTTTTTTAAATCTTTTATTTCTCGGCAGAAACTTTCTATTTCATTGCTAAGGTATTTTGTTTTTGTTTTTTAAATGTGTTTATAATTGTGTCTTGATGCACTTTTATATAAATACTCTAATACCTTGGTCAAATCCAACATCTGTGCCTTCTATTGGTGTCTGCTATTGTTTTGTTTTGTTTTTCCATTCAGATTGTAGTTTTCCTGGTTCTTGGTAAGACAAATAATTTTTAATTGAATCCCAGACATTATCATTAAGATTAAAATAAGAAAAAAAAATGTATATGCTACTGATGAATCAGGAATTTTTTTGAGTATGAAAAAGAATTGTTACGGCAATGATAACAAAAGCTAATACTTAAATAATACATACTATGTGCCAGGCACTGTTCTCAGTGTTTTGCATATACTAACTCATATAATAGGACTCCCTGGGTGGCACTAACCAAAAGGTTGGCTGTTCAAACCCACCCATATCTGTCTCAGAAGAAAGGCCTGAGAATCTGCTTTGAAAGGTCACAACCTTGAAAACCCTACTAAATGCAATTCTACTCTGCAACACATTGGGTTGGCATGAGTCGAATCAATTCAATGCCAATGGATTTAACTAATATAATCCAAACAACAACCTTATGAAGTGAGCACTATTATTATTTGCATTTTACAAAAGAGGAAAATAAGGTTAAGTAACTTGTTCATGGATCATACAACTACCAAGTGGAAAAACTAGTGTAAGAATCTAAACAATCAGGCTCCAAAGTCTATACTCTTGAAATCACTATGCTATATATAATGTCTCTAATAATTTAATACTATATTTCTATTTCTGAAAATACATGAATTTTCCCCTATATACAGAGAAGTGAACTATTAAGGATTAATTTTATAATTTTAGCAGTCATAAGCATTTTGTATTTTACAGATGACTTTTGCCACTAACAAAAAATATCAAGTGCAAGAATTTTCTGAAAAATGAAAGCATGAAGAAGACAGGCAATTTCCCGTGCACAACACAGAGTGAACCAACCTAACCAAATGTGCTTTGCCAGCGCGAACATGTGTGTTCAATAAATCTATTGAATAAATAAATGAATGAATAAACAAACACACACATACATGCATGTCTGTTCCTTTTAGAGAGAGCTAAAAGAGGAGGAAATCTAGGGAAGAGTCCCTACAAATCAGAGGTCAGAAACTTTCTGTTTCAAATGATAATTATGGGTCAATGAATCACAGATATGTGGTCAATTAACCAAATAACAGAAGGGTATCTAAAAGACTAAGCGAAGTGTTAAAAAATGTAAACTGAGATGTAAGAAGTAGAAGGGTACTCTGGTGATACAGTGGTCAAAACACCTGGCTGCTAGCCAAAGGTAGCCAACTGAACCGACCAGCAACTCACAGGAGAAAGATAAGACAATCTGTTTTGGTTAAGATTTGCAGCCTTGGAAATCCAATGGGTGGCCCTACCCTGTCTTATAATTGCTTTAAGTTTGAATCAACTGAATGGCAGTGGGTTTTGTTTTTTGGTGTAGGTTTTTTTTCTTTCTTTCTTCTTTTTAGTGTACATTAGCACTGTCTTATTTTTATATTTTTTAAATAGCCCTAGAATCTGGGCTATTCTCCCATTCTTGTGCTGCCATATACACAAAATGTCTATCAAGAACATTACATACAACATGTATCAAGATTTTACTATTGTGTGATTTGGAGAGTTTGCAGAAAACAGAAAAAAATCTATGAATTTCTTAATAAAATGTTGATAGTTTTGTTATTTAGCTAAAGTGTAACTCCAAGTAAAAATTAAGAATCTTATGAAAACCTTATATTCAGTCCTCCTAGGACTTTATAGCAGACTCTGGACACTTCTGCATCGCAGAAGCTGTTCTCTCAGCAGTCGTGATGGGTCTGCAGGAGTTTGTCCATTTCTTTCTTTCTTTGATCTGGTTAAACCATAAGTGATCATTTAGGAAACAGTGTATCGGTGAATACAGTGGGGAGTAAGTGAGCTGGCCAACATTGGGATTAAAAACTAACATCACAACCAAATTCTCATTAGAAAAAAAAAATACATCTCATT
>NW_006408737.1:1124045-1165185 GCF_000296735.1 Chrysochloris asiatica
AAAAAAAAAAGCTAAAGAGGATAGAGAGAAACACTGCTAACTGATGATGTATGGAGGGGATTATAATCAATGTAATGAAACAAGTCATATGAAAGGTTGAATGTGAAACTGATGATGTGCCCTGTAAACTTTCACTCAATCCACAATAAAAACCGAAAGAAAGAAAGAAAGAAAGAAAGAAAGAAAGAAAGAAAGAAAGAAAGAAAGAAAGAAAGAAAGAAAGAAAAAGGAGTGGAATGATTGACTTTTCAGTCTAGGAGCGGAGGTCCCTGGGACCATCAAGGGAGAAGAGGGGAGAGCAGGAACCTACCCAGAGAAGCAGTGATGTCAGAGATGGAGGCAGAGACGATGACATGAAGAGATGGAGCGGCTGGGGACTTTAGACCCAGAGAGGGAGAGAGGCTCTGTGCTGACGACCAGGGGGCAGGCTTGTAGGGTATACCCTCTGATTGGCTGATGATGCATGGAGGGGATTGCAACCATGGCAATGAAATAATATACAATAAGGTGAATGTAAAGCTAATGTTCTCCCATGTAAACTATCGCATAACTCACAGTAAAACATTTTTAAAAACTTACATCCTACAAACAGGCAAGAACCTTTTACATTTAACTTGAAGCAATGGAGCACCCCAAAACATCAATACCTATAATAGCAAACCATCCAATGGCTTTGGAGTACAGAAAGATTAGATTGATTCACAGCAACAGATTTTGAGTATCTAACAATAATTGCTTCTTTGTGTTAAAGAATGTCCCCTAGCAACTCAGCAATCACCACTTGGTATTAACAGAGTCATGTGATTTATCTGCCATTTTAACAAGTATGAGTATGTGTATAGAAACTCAGTAAGGTGACCAAAACAAATACCAAAGCTGTTTCCATGGAGCCCATTCTGTCTACCAGATAAGAGGAGAACATTACTCCATGTTTTCATGATATAAATCTTTACAGAAATACACTGCCATCTTTTCCCACAGAATGGCTGGTAGATACAAACTGCCAGCTTTTTGGTTAGCAACCAGGCTCTTTAGGTTCTGCAGCACCAGGGCCCCTTGGTAGGTTACTATAGTGGTTGGTGGTTATATGTCGTGGAGTTGGTTCCGACTCATAGTGACCCTGTACAGGGTTTCCAAGGCTGTAAGTCTTTATGGGAGCAGACAGCCTCATCTTTCTCCAGCACAACAGCTGGTAGTTTTGAACTGCTGACCTTGCGGTTCGCAGTCCGATTCGTAACCACTACGCCACCAGAGCTCCTTGGTAGGTTACAATTGTTATTGTTGTTGTTAAGTGCCATCGAGTTGGTTCCGACCCATAGTTACCCTGTATCGCGTTTCCGAGGAGCAGCTAGTGAACTTGAACCGCCAACCTTGCAGTTCAATCGGCTTTGCAGTCTGGCACATTAACCCACAGCGCCACACCAGGACTCAATACATGCCTTTAACAGCTAATGTAAAGGAGCTCTGGAAGCGTAGTGGTTATGAATTGGGCTGCTAACCTCAAGGTCAGCAGTTCGAAACTACCAGCCTTTCTGTGGGAGAAAGATGAGGCTTTCTGCTCTTGTAAAGATTTACAAGAAACCCTGTGCAGGGTCACTATGAGTCGGAACCGACTCCACAGTACTTAACAACAACAACAATAGCTAAGGTATGGGTAAAGTACTACATAAATAGGGACCAATATACATTTTAATCTCTGGTAGCATAGTGGTTACCAGTCGGACTGCCAACATCAAGGTCGGCAGCTCAAAATTACCAGCAGTTCCGCAAGAGAAAGATGAAGAGTTCTGCTCCCTTAAAGATTTACATCCTCGGAAGTCTTGTGCAGGGTCACTATGAGTCGGAACCGACTCCACGGTACTTAACAACAACAACAATACATTAGTAGGCGTCCTGCTGTAGTGCTACAGGTTAATGTGCTACACTGCAAGGTGTGTTCGAACCACAAGGTCGGAGGTTCAAGCTCACCAGCTGCTTCTCAGAAACCCTATACAAGGTCGCTATGAGTCAGAACTGGCTCGACGGCAATTATCAACAATAACCTACATTAACAGTAGTCCTGGGGTGGTACTGCAGGATTAGCACTTGACTGCTAACCGCAAGGTCAGTGGTTCAAATCCACCAGTCATATTCAGAACAGATTCAGAAGCACATAACAGCACCAAAATACATTAGTAAAAAATATTTGATGTTTCATTCTTCAATGAGTGACAAACTAAAGAAAAGATAACATGATTCATTTCAATCCCAAACAACATTTTACAATGGAAAATAGATGAATCAATTAAAATCCCCTAAAGAATTCAGTTCAATTATTATAATTTTAAGATATGAATTGGATTAAATTATATCATTTGCTTGAGAAATATGTAGATTTTTCAATGAGCGTATTATTTAACAACTGACCTAATTTACTAATGAAAGAACGAGAGGCTTTTCATCTCCCATTTTCCACAGAGCATTTTTAAAATAGTTCTCAGTTTCTTGACTCAGTACTCCAAAACAGTTTTACAATTCCTGCTTTATCTGCTGAGCTAAGTCGCAGCTATTATCCAGGTAGATTTTTATTTCACCCAGACCATAGTTGCATACAAAGTAAATCTCCTAACTTAACAACCACTCCTGATCAGAAGCTCTTTAGGCAATGCCAAGAAAACCCCTATGAAAGAAATTCTGCGTAACTATAGTGTGAACTTATCCAAATAGCATTTTTCACCATCTCCAGTGCATTAACTATGTTCAATGCATATCTTTATATTAGTGTGTATTTTGAAATTAAAAAACACATTATTAAAATTATACTATCCTACATCAGTTGGTATTTTATCTTTTCATTTGTTTCAAATGTTTCACAACTTAAGTCTGTGATATTACAAGTCCCTTCTGAAGACTTAAATAGTATTAAAATATTGCTTTCAATTTAAAGGGCAAAATATCTGGAAAATTAAGGTCACATAATGCTAGAGAACCTAATGGAGAATGGATTTCTGCTTGAAGTACTCCAACCAGAAATCTCAGCAATCTGCAATCTCTCTCTCCTGGATATATTACATTTTAAAGCTTTGAATGAATTTTTAGAATATGTTTCACATCTCTCATAACTTCAGAAAAGGATGCAGCAGAGATGCAAAGAGACCATCCCCTCTAATGGAATTTTGATGCAGTTCCAATAAGTTAGAGGGCCTTTAAAACAAAAGATGAATCGAATCATTCTTAAAGGAGGAAAAATAACAAGGGTTAGAAGGTGTTCTTTGTAGGAATTTGTTCTCAGGTACAAAGCACTTTTCAAAAGATCAAGAAATAGTAAGTAAGTTCTTTGATCCAAGATGTCATAAATGCTTAAATTATGAATAAATCAATTGTTAATTTCAAAATCTAAGGCCTTTATTCTAGTATTTTTATAGTAAATACGACTAGTTCCATATCTCATTATAAAACTCAAGTTGCTTTTTCAGATAGGGCATTGTACAGGAAACACTGACAGACTAAATCACATGAAACCTGTCCAACATTTGAAACAGAGAGACAACATAATATCCATTTTTTTAACAGCTTTTAAAATGTTCATCATCTAAAACAGTGGTTTCTCGATCAGAGGTAACTTTGAGCATAGTGTGGCAATGTCTTAATCTGCTCTGCCCCAACTAACAAGAACATTTTGGTTATCACCATGAGGGAGTGTTAATATTAACCAGAGGGTAAAGGCCAAGGATGCTTCTAATCACCAGACAATGCACAAGACAGCCCTACAAAGAATTATTCAGCCTAAGATGTAACTGCCAAAACTGAGAAACTCTGATATAAAATACTACTACTCACATGGTCAGAAATGTACAAACAGTTGCTAAGTGAATGAAACTCAATTTTGGCACAGTAGCAGCAACAATGGGCTGCAGTATAACAACAATCGTGAGAATGGGGCAGTGTTTTGTTCTGTTGTGCATAGGGTCACTAAGAGTCAGAACCTACTTGATGACAACTAACAACAACAACTGGGGGAAAAAACTGGTTTCAGCTCTGCCATGGATTCAATTGTGTTCCCCAAAATATGTGTTAACTTGGCTGGGCCATGACCAATTAATGATGCAACCTGGCAATTATGTAATGATGCAGTCATCCCCTATGATGTGTGATGTGCAGGGGATTAGGGTGGGATGTAGCACCCTGAATCAGGACACAGCCCTGATCCAATGTAAAGGGAGTTTCCCTGCATTCCTGTCATCTTACAAAAATAAAGAGAGATGCATCCAGAGAAGGCAATAAAGACCTCACAGTGCCTACTCTGAGAGATGCAACCAGAGAAGGCAAGACCTCATAGTGCCTACTCTGAGAACCTGCTAGACACAGGAAGTGGGAGGGCGGGAAGATTGGTGCCAAGAAGAACTCTAAGGGACACTAGGTCCACAGATGTTGAAAGGGCTTTCCCAAGAGCTGCCCCCTGAATTGGGACTTCTAGCCTCATAAACTGAGAGAAAAATTTGTTTGTTAAAGCCACTCATGTGTGATACTTCTGTTATAGACTAAATAAGAAAAACAAACTTTTTATAAAAGGAGTCCTGGTGGTACAATGGTTAAAGTCAGAAGTTGGAGCATGTGAACAGTTCCTTTGGGAGGAGGTAATTATGGTAATCTGCTCCCATAATTCTGTAGAATTTATGACATCTTGAATCAAAAGTGGTAATGTACTACCGCTTGCCTGGCCATTTGTCGATAATGGAAGCTATGCCACCAGTATTTAAAATACCAGCAGGGTCATCCATGGTGGACAGATGTCAGCAGAGCTTCCAGACTAAGACAGACTACAAAAATGGAGAGGAGGACTACTCCTGAATGGTTAGCCACTGAAAACTTTATGTATGAATAGCAGAGGAACACTGTCTTATACAGTCCAGAAATGAGAATCTCAGGTTAGAAGGCACTCAAAATACAAAAGAGGAAGAGTTATTTCCACAAAGTAGAATTGACCTTAATGACTTGGATGGAGGAAAGCCTTCAGGACCTTCATTTGCTGGAGGGGCAAAACTCAAAATGAGAAGTAGCTGCAAACATGCATTAATATTTGAAACAGGGAAAGCAAGAATTGTGAATCTAGGAAAATTTAGAAATTATCAAAAATGATATGAAGTGCATAAAGATCGATATTCAAGGCATTAGCGATCCAAAATTGACCGAAATTAGCCATTTTTCAATCAATCGGATGGTTTACTATGCCAGGAATTACACACTGAAGAGGAATGGTGTCGCATTCATCTCAAAAAGAGTATTTCAAGATCTTGAAGGACAACGCTGTGTGATCAAATAATACCCATACGCCAGTTAATACTACTATTATTCAAATTTACGCAACAACCAATAAAGCCAATGATGATGAAATTGATAAACCTACCAATGTCTTTAGAATGAAATTGATCACACATGCAATCAAAATGCACTGCTAATTATTGGTGATTGGAATGTGAAAGTTGAAAACAAAGAGGAAGAATCAGTTGTTGGAAAATATGGCTTTGTTGATAGAAATGATGCTGGAGACCACATGAGAGAATTTTGCAAGATCAATGACTTATTCACTGCACATGCCTTTTTTCAACAGCATATACAGCAAGTATACTCATGGTGGTGGTGGTGGTGGTGTGCCATGGAGCTGGTTCTGACTCACAGCAACCCTGTATAGCGTTTCCGAGGCTGCAAATCTTTACAGGAGCAGAAAGCTTAAATCTTCCTCCCGTGGAACAGCTGGTAGTTCCAAACTGCTGACCTTGAAGTTAGCAGCCCAACTCATAGCCACTACACTACCAGAGCTCCTTAACTACACTCATGGACCTCACCAAATGAAATAAACAGGAATCAAACTGATTACATCTGTGAGAAAAGATGATTGAGAAACTCAATGCCATCAGCCAAAACAAGGCCAGGGGCTAACTGTGGAGCATGACATCAATTGTTCAAATGCAATTAAAACTGAAGCTGAGGAAAATTAAAACAATTCCATGAGACCCAAAACATAACCTTGAATGTATCCCACCTGAAGTTTGAGAACATCTCACGAAGACATTTGATGCATTAGACACTAATGACTGAAGAGCAGAAGAGTTCTGGGATGACATCAAGAGCATCATACAGGAAAAAAGCAAAAGGTCATTAAGAAGACAAGAAAGAAAGAAAAAAACAAAATGGATGTCAGAAGCAATGCAGAACTTTGTTCTTGAATGCAGAGAAGCAAAAGCAATGGGAAGAAATGATGAAGTGAAAGAGCAGAACAGGATATTTCAAAGGGCATTTTGAGAAGATAAAATATTATAATGAAATTTGCAAAGACATGGAGTTAGAAAACAAAAAGGGAAGAACACGCTTAGCATTTCTCAAGGTGAAAGAACTGAAGAAAAATTCAAGCCTTAACTTGAAACACTGAGGGATTCTACGGGCAAAATAATGAAGGTAGCAGAAAGCATCAAAAGAAGATGGAAGGAATATACAATCACTGTACCAAAAAGAATTGGTTGATGATCAGTCATTTCAAGATGTAACATATGACCAATAACCAATGGTATTGAAGGAAGAGCCCAAGTTGTACTGAAGTCATTGGAGAAAAACAAGGCTCTAAGAACTGATGAAATACAAATTGAAATCTTTCAACAAACTGATATCGCACTGGTGGCACTCACGCATCTGTGTCAAGAAATTTGGAACACCTGACCAATCAATTGAAGGAAATCCATATTTGTGCCCATTCCAAAAGGAGGTGACCCAATGGCATGTGAAAAACATCAGACATTATCATTAATATCACATGCAAGAAAAATTTTGCTACAAATGATTCAAACATGGCTGCAACAGTACCTTGACAGGGAAATTCCAGAGGCTTAAGTCAGATTCAAATGGGGACATGGAATGAGGATATCATTGTTGACATTAGATGGATTTTGGTGGAAAGCAGAGAATATCAGAAACATGTTTAGCTACGCTTTGTTGACTACACAAAGGCTTTTGACTGTGTAGTTCATCACAAGCTATGGACACCATTGTAGAGAATGAGTATTCTGGAACACTTAATTGTGGCCATGAGGAACCTGTACATAGACCAAAGGCAGTCATTAGGACAACACAAGAGGGCAAGGAGTGGTTTAAAATCAGGAAACTTTTGAACTAGGATTGCATTCTTTTACCATACTTATTCAATCTGTACAGAGCTCTGGTTGCATAGTGGTTATGAGTTGGGTTGCTAACCTCAAGGTCAGCAGTTAGAAACTACCAGCTGTTCCATGGGAGAAAGATGAGGCTATCTGCTCCCGTAAAGATTTACAGCCTTGGAAACCCTATGCAAGGTTGCTATGAGTCAGAACTGACTCCACGGCATACCACCACCACCACCACCACCATTCAATCTGTATGCTGAGCAAATAATCCAAGAGACTGGATTAAATGAAGAACATGGCATCATTAACAACCTGTGATATGTAGATGATACAACCTCGCTTGTTGAAAATGAAGAGGGTTTATAATATTTACTGATGAGGACCAGAGACATCCTTCAGTATGAATTGCTCCCTGATGTAAAGAAAACAAATATCCTTACCACTGAACCAATAAATAACATGATAAATAGAGCTTAGATAGAACTTGTCTAACCTTCATTTTGCTTGGATCCACCATCAACAGTCATGAAAGCAGCAATCAAGAAATAAAATGATGTATTGCATTAGGCAAAGAAGTAAAAGACTTCTTTATCCAAGAGAAAAGACGTCAATTTGAGGACCAAAGTGCACCTGACCCAAGCCACGGTATTTTCAATAATCTCAGATGTGTGAGAAAGTTGGACGATAAATAAGAAAGACTGCAGAAGAACATATGCATTTGAATTATGGTGTTGTAGAAGAAGAAGAATGAGAGTACCATGAACTGCCAGAAGAACAAAAACAAATCTGTCTTGGAAGAAGTACAGCCAAATATGACTTGGAAGCCAGGATGGTGAGACTTCATCTCTCATACTTTGGACATGTTATCAGGAGGGACCAATCCCTGGAGGATATCATGCTTGGTAAAGTGGAGAGTCAGCAAAAAAGAGGAAGAGCTCCATTGAGATTATGATTGGCACAGAGGCATCAGCAATGGGTTGGAACATAACCACTGTGAGGATGGCCCAGGATCAGTGTTTTCTTCTGTTGTACACTGGGTTACTAGGAGTCAAAAGAGACTCAATGGTTCCTAACAACAGTATGCTATCATAAAGATTGTTGTCGTTGTTAAATGCCATCAAGTTGGTTGACTCATAGCAAACTTGTATAATGTTTCCGAGGAGCAGCTGGTGAGTTTGAACCGCCCTTAATATTGCTGTTGTTGTTGTTAAATACTATCTAGTTGGTTTTGACTCATAGTGATCCTTTATAGGGTTTCCAAAGAGTGGCTGTTGAGCTTGAACCGCCAACCTTGTGGTTCAAACCAACTTGCAGTCCAGCGCATTAACGCATAGTGCCACACCAGGACTCTGCCCTTAATATTTGTTGTTGTTAAGTGCCATCGAGTTGGTTCTGACCCATAGCAACCCTGAATAGGGTTTCCAAGGAGTGGCTGGTGAGTTTGAACCAACTTGCTATTGTTGCTAAGTCCTGTCGAGTAGGTTCTGACTCATAGCAACCCTACATAGGGTTTCCAAGGAATGGCTGGCGAGTGTGAACCACTGACCTTTGCTGTTCAAGCCAACTTTACAGTCCAGTGCCTTAACCTACAGCACCACACCAGGACTCCTTGAAACACCTAGGCAGCATTAAATTGACAGAGGAAATGTAGTTGAGTGCTGTTGAGCTGATTCTGACCCCTAGTGACACCATAAACCGAGTATAATTGCCCTATATGGCTTGGTAGTGGTGGTAGTGGTGTGCTATCAAGTCAGTTCCAACTTATAATCTGAGGAGTGGATGGTGAGCTTGAACCGCTGACTTTGTGGTTCAAACCAATTTTGCAATCCAGTGCATTAACCTGCAGCGCCACACCAGGACTCCTAATACAGACTCTGTGGAGCACATAGTGTTGCGCCGTAGGTGAGTCATTAGGCTGCTATCCACAAAGTTGGTGGTTCAAACTCACTAGTCACTCTGTGAAAGAAAAATGAAGCTATTTGCTCCCAAAAAGATTTATAGTCTCAGAAACCCTATAGAGGGTTGCTATGAATAAGAACTGACTGCATGACAGTGGGTGGATTAATACAAACTCTATTTCTTTTCTTGAGATCTCTATCTACATATTCATCAGATTCCTATAATATGACCTATTAGATAAAGACTACATGCCCATCAAGTATCTTGCCTACGATTTGGTCCCAAGGAATACAAAAGAAGATAATAGCAAGCACTAAAATTGTCACTCCAGATAATAGATAAAAATATTTTTACAAATTTTAGTGTATTTTGAGTTTAAAAGATGTATTTTTTTTAGCTGCAGGAATTTAAACTTTATTATTTTACTTGGTTACATTTGCTGATAAACCAAGGTGTTTCAAATTTACAAGTCAAGATCAAATAACTAAAATTAAAAAATTATTTAGACAATACTCATCATATGAACAATGTAATTAGATAAATTAGTATTTATCTTCCTAAATACACAATTTCTGGCCCAAAATAATCTTAAAGGAGTTAAGAAATCAGGTGCCTCATTTTAATCTGAAAGTAAGATCTTTAGGTCTTTTAATCTGTATTTATATGTATCTTAAATTGTTAGCTAGCTAGATATTGATTGTATTAACAAATACATAAAGTGGTATTTGTCTCTAAAACAAAGAATTATGAATAACTTTATAACTTTAATAGTTTTCCAGTGTCTTGCTAAATATATAATAATTTATAAGAAAAGTATGTTATGTATTCAAAGAAAAATAGTCCATGATAATTCACATATATTCAACTTTTCTATGACCATATATTATCCCAGGGTTAAATTTTAAGAACAATGGAGCTAATCCTAAAAATATGTAATTTCTAAATGATGTCTCTGTAAAGAACCTACCATTATGTAAGAGGGAAAAGTGAATATAACTGAAAAATACTTACAAAGAAATGTTTCTAACCAAAATAACAACATTAAAAGATTTGCAAATACCAAATCAATCATAAATGTTTACACACTGTTCTGCTACTACACTTTCAGTCATCCTTGGAGACAAATACTTCTATAAGAATATATTACTGTCCTATGTATGTAAGTATTGCCCTGAGATAATACTAGTCTGATAACACTCCAAGAATTGCATCAGTAAAAGTCATGACATGGCTCTACAGTCATAGATTGAAGAACAATCTAAAAGCTGTTCAAATGTTTATTCAGACAGAAGTGAAGGCCACAATTTCACAAAGGGAAATGGTTCTTAACAAAAACTTATAAATAGGAAGTAGTCTATCAGAGATTTATGTCCAAGTGAATCAGTGAACACTAAAATTCCATGTGTGATTATTCCAAACTCATATGAAGCCACATGCACTAGAAAAACCCAAAACAATCAAAGTAAGTACATTACCTAGACATGCTTTCAAATCTAATTCTCCCTGCTGGGTGTCAACAACCAGAGAGAGTGCTGATTTGTTCTTTCCATTCTTTTTTATGGCTATGAGCATATAAACCTTCAAAAAAAGAAACAACAGCACCATTTACAAATTTTAAATAATCTTTGTGAATCAGCGACACGGGGATGAACACAAAGACATATAAATATCCCAATCAAGTGGCATTTCTTTGTAAGAAAATCTAAATTTATAGATACTAGCAGTAGAAAAGATTTATCTACATATCAGGCTCGTGATACATCTATTTTGAGATCACCAAGGAGTCCTGGTGTGGTGCTGTGGGCTAATGCATCAGACTGCAAAGTCTTTTGAAGTGCAAGGTCAGTGGTTCAAGCTCACCAGCTGCTCCTTGGAAACCCTATACAGGGTTGCTATGACTTGGAACTGACGGCACTTAACAACAACAACAAGGAGTCCTGGAATGGCGCTGTAGGATCAGCACTGGACTGCTAACCATGAGTTGGCAGTTCAAACCCACCAGCCATGCAGGGTCACTATGAGTTGCAATAGACTGGCTGGCACTTGACAATAACTACTTTTAACTTATGAATTCCCTCAATAATATTTATTGAGAATTGCACTATCAAGTACAATGGAGCATGCTAAACACTGAGAATAGCAAAGACATATCCATCACATGTTTTTGTCTCAAATGTTTTACAAATCTATTTGGAAGAGAATAATGTTTAGAAATAGATTTAAAACAAAACAAGAAGGGATAAGTGCCTAAGAGCTGTTATTGTTGTTAAGTGCCAACGAATCAGTTCTGACCCATAGAAACCCTGTATAGGGTTTCCAAGGAGCAGCTGGTGAGCTTGAACCACCGACCTTGTACTTCAAACAGCTTTGCAGTCTGGCTCATTAACCCACAGTGCCACACCAGGACTCCTAAGAGTAGTAAAATAAAATTCCCAAAAAGGTTAGAAGAAAAAGAAGTGGCTTCTAGTTGGGATAATCAGAGAAGACACTGAGATTAGATAGTGACATCTGAGATAGGACTGAAAATAGAGAGAGAGAATTTGGACATTCTTAGAAAGAGGCAAATGGATTCTAAGTGAGAAGAAACAATCCAAGAAACAAATGTGGATATATGTGGAAAAGAATCCAGGCTCATCCAGAATCTCTGCTTGCTAAAGAAAAGTACTGCAGAAAGGAGCATAATTAAAGATTAAGTATGAAATGGAAGCTTGGGCCAATTTGGGAGGGCTTGACCATGAGACTGAGAAGTCTGAATTTTATTGGGTAATTGGGGAGCTGGTAAAGATTTCTGAGCAAGAAAAAGCATCATCAAAGTCGTGCTTTAGAAAGATCAATCTAGCAGTAATTGAAGTAACTGAACATCAATCAAATGTAGATGATATAGCAGAGTGAGTATAATGTAAGCCTGCAGGAATTTAGGAATTCATTTATAAAAATGTAATTTATATGCATCTTTTCAGTAACACAGCTCTATAAACTGTCTTGCTCATATACTAGTACCTAATTATATAAGCATCTAAAAAGGTCATAAGTACTAGAAAATGATATCACAAAACCTTTTGCCTTTGCCTGGAAATCCTTCCACCCCCTTTCCCTTCTGGTAAACTCCTTACCCTGTAGGTCTCAGTTTAAATGTCACTTCCTCAGAAAGGCCTTTTTTGAATCACTTATCCAAATTAGGTTCCCTGTTTTTCTCTTTTAAAGCAACTTGTACTTTTCTTCATAGCACTTATCACAACTTATAATTATACACTTAGAGCACTAATTGATTAAAGTGTGTCTCTCCTGCTAAATTGTGAAGGAAAGGAATATACTGTTTTTGCTCATCATATTCTTCAGAGCCTAGAATGGTGCAATACATAGTAAGTATTTAACAAGTATTTATTTCGTGAAAAAAATGAATGAATAAGGAAAAGAATAGAAGTCTAACATCACCAATACAATGTACCCCCCCTTTGCTGAATATACTATTCACTATGATATTTTTTTTCAGAGAGAAAAATAATCTTAAATTTCAACTTAAAGTCAAATTTCTACATGCTAAAATCACTATACACATGAACCACACCAGATGGAATACACAAAAACCAAACTGACTACATCTGTGGAAAGAAGTGGTAGAAAAGCTCCATATAATTTGTCAAAAACAAGGCCAGGGGCAAACTGTGGAACAAACCATCAATTGCCCATATACAAGTTTAGGCAAATGGGAGAAAATTAAATGAACTACATGAGAGCCAAAATTGGACCTTAAACATATCCCACCTGAATTTAGAGAGCATTTCAAGAACAGATTGGATGCATTAGACACTAATGACCAAAGACTAGAGGAGTTGTGGGATGACACCAAGAACATCACACAGGTAGAAATCTAAAGGCCCTTAAGAAGACAAGGGAGAAGGAAAAGACCAAAATGGATGTCAGAAGATAGTCTGAAACTTGCTCTCCAGCACACAAATGCTAAAGCAAATGGAGAAAATGAAGAAGTAAAAGAGCAGAACAGAAAATTTCAAAGGGCAGTTCAAGAAGACAGAGTCACGTATTATAATGAAATGTGCAGAGATCTGGAGTTAGGAAACCTAAAGGGAAGAACATGCTCAACAGTTCTCAAGGTGAACTGAAGAAAAAATTCAAGCCTTGACTTGCAATACTGAGGGCTCCTATGGGCAAAATTTTGACTTATACAGAAACCATCAAAATAAGATGATGGTACACAGGGAGTCACTGTACCAAAAAACAAATGGTCATTGTTCAACCATTTCAAGAGGTAGCATATTATCAAGAGTCAATGGTACTGAAAGAAGAAGTCCACGACTCTGGGAATTGATGGAATACAAATTGAAATTTTTCAACAAAATGATGCAGCACTGGAGATGATCACTCATCTATGTCAAGAAACTTGGAAGACACTACCTGGTAAATTACTTGGAAGAGATCCATATTTGTGCCCACTCCATAGAGCGGTAATACAACAACAACAGAATGCAGAAATTATTGAAAAATATCATTAACATCACATGCAAGTAAAATTTTGCGAAAGATCATTCAAAAATGGTTACAATCGTGCATTAACAGGAACTGCCAGAGGTTCAATACAGATTCAAATGAGGACCTGAAATTACTGATATCACTGCTGATATCAGATGGATCTCGGCTAAAACGAGAATACCAGGAAGACGTTGCTGTTGTTAAGTGCCACCCAGTTGGTTTCCACTCATAGCAACCATAAATAGAGTTTCCAAGGAGCAATGGGTGAGCTTTATCCACCAACCTTGAAGTTCAAACTGACCTCGCAGTCTAGTGCATAAATCCACAGCTCCACATGCTTTATTGACTACACAAAGGTTTTTCGACTGTGTGGATCATGACAAACTATGGATAACATTGCAGAGAATGAGTACTCTGGAACACTTAATTGTGCTCATGAGGAACCTGTTCATAGACCAAGAGGCAGTTGTTCAAACAGAGCAAGGGGACAATGAATGGTTTAAGATCAGGAAAGGTGTGTGCCAAGATTGTATTCTTTCACCATACTTATTCAATTTGTATGCAAAGCAAATTATCCAAGAAACTGGATTCTATGATGGGGATCATGGCATCAAGATTGGAGGGAGGAAAACTCACTGACAATCTGTGATACGCAGATGATACAACTTTGCTTGCTGAAAGCGAAGAAAGTTAAAAATACTCATGAAGATCAAAGACCACAGTCTTCAGGATGGGTTGCACCTCAATGTGAAGAAAACAAAAATCCTCACCACTGGACCAATAAATAACATCATAAGAAATGGAAAAAAGATTGACTTGTCAAATATTTCATTTTACTCAGATCAACCACCATCAACACTCACGGAAGCAGTAGTCAAGAAACCAAATGACATATTGCATTAGGTAAATCTGCTGCACAAGACCTCGTTAAAGTGTTCAAGAACAAAGATGTCAGTTTGAGAACCAAGGTATATCTGATCCAAGCCATGGTATTTTCAATAACCTCACATGCATGTGAATGATAGACAATGAATAAGGAAGACCATAGAAGAATTGATGAATTTTAATTATGTTATTGGAGGAGAATATTATAAATATCATGGACTGCCTGAAGAACAAACAAATTTGTGCTGGAAGAAGTGTAGCCAGAATACTCCTTGGAAGCCAGGTTGGCCAAAGATCGTCTCTCATGCTTTAGACACATTGTCAATATACTCGAGTCCCTGGAGAAGGACATAATGCTTGGTAAAGTGGAGGTTCAGAAAAAAAGACCAAAACTCCCAACAAGATGGACTGACCCAGTGGCAACAGCAATGGGCTCAAGTGTTAATGACAACTGTGATGTTGGCACAGGATCAGGCAGTGTTTCGTTCTGTCATGCATAAGGTCACTATGAGTCAGAAAAGACTGGATAGCATATAACAACAACAACAACAGAATCATATACTTCAATAAAGAAAACCTGCTAAGCCAAATATTCATGTCAAAACATTCCTTTTTTCTCAGATATTTGCAGAAATCATTCATAATACAACTGCTAAGTGAAGTGGAATTAAGAAACAGACACTTAAAGGGGAAGCACTGTAAGCCACAATGTATAGAAGGGGACATACACCACTCGTCGTTTCTCTATTCATGCATGTTAGAATCTCAAAAAGAACTTCAATATTCAACATGAAAGATTTTTACTTCATCTAAACCATCACTGGAGTAGAAAAAGCACTCAAAGAAAGATGACTAAGCTCCTTCATAAACAATCCATTTCCAAAAACTTGGTTTTAAGCAGTTACGTGCTATTGCTTTTGCCTCAGAGCCCTGGTAGTGTAGTGGGTTATATGTTGGGCTGCTAACCACAACGTCAGAAGTTCAAATCCACCAGCTGCTCCATGGAAGAAAGATGAGGCTTTCGGCTCCCTTAAAGATTTAAAGCCTTGGAAACCTATGCAGGGTCACTATGAGTCAGAACCAACTTGATGGCACACGACCACTAATACCACCCATATCTACCTAGGTTATTTCATGCAATAAACTTTGTCTAAAATTTTCTTAATATACTTGTAAACTTATAGATTAATAATTCAATGAAAATTATAGAGATCTAGAAATGTTCAAAGGAGTGTAACACATGAGTCTTCTCTTAACATGTTGTTGCTGTTGTTAAGTGCTGTCGACTTGGTTCCGACTCACAGTGACCCTGTATAGGGTTTCCAAGAAGCGGCTGATGAGCTTGAACTGACAACCCTGTGGCTCAAACCAAATTTGCAGTCCAGCGCATTAGAAAAATCCTCAAATTCACTAACCATATGAACTAGGAAGGTCTAACCATTGCCAGTAAGAAACTTAAGAGAAGTTAGTTTAAACTTGGAAATGCTGTGGTAACTTGGTGCAAAGGAATAACTGCAAGAAAGGAAAAAATACTGTTTTCATCATTCATTTGGAGGAGTAAAACTAAATTTTACAAAGCATTCACCATAAAAACAATATAAAAAGGAAAGCAGACCACCATTGATTTATTTAAAGATGTACATTCAGTTTTGCTATAGGAATACATCTGCCCAAAAGGTCGGCAGCAGGAACCCATCAGACACTCTGAGGGAGAAAGATGGAGCTGTCTGCTCCATACAGATGTGGAAACCCAATGAAACCCTATGAACAGTTCTATTTGGAAACACTATGAACAGCTGTACTTTGTCCTACTAGGTCTTCGTGGGTCAAAATTGAATTGATAGCAGTGGGTATGCAAAAGTCACACAAAAGATAACACAGGACTTATGGAAAAAATAGTAAGGAATGCAACATTCAAAAACTTTATCAGTGACACACACACAAGACAGGAACCAAATAACAATGGCAGCAGAGTTTTACTCAAGGTAACTGGTTAGGAAATATACACATATGAATAAATAAGGCACATTACCTTGAAACAGACCTAACATTTATTTGTGGTTGTGGGTATCTGAAAGGTTGAATATGAATTACTGTGAAGTGGTGGAGGGAGGGACATCTGAAATCAGAAGGAAACTTGTAACACCGGATGTGAGTGGGTATGGCTCAGAACACACTTCATGAACTGAATAGCTAATAAACGTTTAAGGTGTGCATGTTTGGTCCTGGTGTTGTGCTGCAAGTTAATGCACTAGATTGCAAGGTCAGTTTGACCTGCAAGGTCGGCAATTCAAGCTCACCAGCCTCCTTGGAAACCCTATACAGGATAGCTATGAGTTGGAACCGACTCCATTGCACTTCACAACAACAACTTGGCTTAGTTCAGCTAGGTGTAATCTTCCTTATGTACATACTATTTCTCACTGACAAAATCATGCATAAGTAAAATAGAACAACCAAAATTGAATCAAAGAGAATGCTAATACATTATGGAAAATGTAACTAATGTCACTGAACAATTTGTATAGAAAATGTCAAATGGGAACCTAATCTGCTGTGTAAACTTTCACTGTAAACACAAATACTATTTTTTTAATCGTGCATAAGCAAGTGTAAAATTCACCTATCTCAAAAGTTTTCCTAATATATCAATCATGCTGCAATAAATCCATGTTTTCAAAACAAGTGTTTATGACAGAACTGATGCCAAACACAATCGTTTCTGACTGCTTAACTGTCTTGAGCTCAATGGAATCCAAAGATTTTGAAGAATCATATATTCTTTAATAGGAAAAGTCACAATTCCTAAATAGATTTTTATAAATCATATGGCCGAACTCTAGAAAATGCTGGTGTCTGTGTGATTCCATGGAAGTCCAATCTTCTTCACAAAATCATTTCCTTTACAGAAAGAAGTATATAGTGACATAAAATCTAAACATGACTGGCAAATAAATCTGGTTTGGGCTTAAGACTATCAGATCTGTCTTTCCTGTCATGATCAGCATTATCATTAATACAAATCTCACATACTCTCCACACCTTCAGCAGCCATCATTATGCTAACCAAAGCACAAAGCCAACAAAATGGTACAGCAGAAGTCACAAACATTAACAATAGCAAACAACAGCATTTCTTTTTCCCTGCGGTTGGTGCTAGTTTCTAGGTTGTTACCACAACAATGGTCATGTAGTAAAAATACTGTTTGCTAACAGATCCCATGTTATCTGATTCTAATTAGGAAACTAAAACTCTTGGAGAAATGTCTGAACATCCATTTATAGTACTTATCAAGCATTGAGGCTTGTAAGCCTCAAGAGCACTCGGTTCAATGCCTCATACAAAGTAGGGGCTTACTAAATTTTTGTTGAATAAACATTGGCTGAACTTAACTTGATTTGTTTTGCTATTTACACAAAATAATTCATTCCTAAAATTTTTAATTCTATTTTTAAAAACAACAGTCACTTTTGATAAACCAAGTTTATTTTTATTATTATTAGCCTTGGTGTGGCGTTGTGGGTTAATACATTGGACTGCAAAGTCGGTTTGAACCACAAGGTCGGTGGTTCAAGCTCATCAGCCACTCTTCAGAAACCCCATACAGGGTCGCTATTTGTCCGAACCAACTGGACAGCACTTAACAACAACCATATTATGAAATCAGATGATTGCTATAATTAGAACCGAAGATCTAGAGGGAAATAAAACTCCATAGCATCTCCATTCCCCAGCTCAGAAACAGCTACTTTTACTGTGTAGCATTTTACAGAACTTCTACATTGTTGTTGTTATGTACCATGGAGTTGGTTCCAACTCATAGTGACCCTACAAAGGTTTCCAAAGCTGTAAATCTTTACAGGAGCAGAAAGCCTCATCTTTCTTCCACAGAAAAGCTGGTAGTTTCGAACTGCCAACCTTGAGGTTAGCAGCCTGATTCGTAACCACTACACTACCAGAACTTCTACGTAAAGAATTTAAATTGTGCATTCCATTTTTTATAACTATGATCAAGCCACACTATACCTATTCTAATGTCCCTTACTGTTTTCCTAAATATTCTACCTGACCATTTTTCCCAATAGTACCTATGTTTATGCATCTTTTGTTTTGTTTTAATAGCTATGTAGTATTCTTATGTATATCAATGGTGGTGGTGGTGGTAAGCTGTTGAGTCGGTTCCAACTCAGATCGACCCTGTAAAGGGTTTCTGAGGTTGTCAATCTCTACAGAAGAAAGCCTCATCTTTCTCCCAAGGAACAGCTGGTAGATTTGAATTTTTGCCCTTGCAGTTAGCAGTCCAACTTGTAACCCACTACATTTCCAGGGCTCCTTATGTATATTTTGTTGTTGATAAGTGCCATCAACTTGATTTACAGAAAGAAGTATATAGTGACATAAAATCTAAACATGATTGGCAAATAAATCTGGTTTGGGCTAAAGACTCATAGCCACCCTGTATGGGATTTCTGAGGAGCGACCAGTGAGTTTGAACCTCCAACCTTGCGGTTAGCAGTCCAGTGTTTATCTACAGCACCACAGCATGACTCCATCTCGTTTATATGATGTTGTTAAGTTCCGTCAAGTCAGTTCCAACTCATGGTGAGCCTGTATAGGGTTTCCAAGGAGCAGCTGGTGAGTTGGAACTGCCAAACTTGCAGTTCAAACTGACCTTGAGGTTAAGTGCTTATCCTATGGTGCCACACTAGGACTCCCATCTTTTTGATATGAACTAATTAATTAAATTAACGTACCCTTATGTATATGGGTACATTAATTTATTTAATCAGTTCATAATGCAGCTATCTTATGTATATAGGTACATTAATTTATTAACTAATTCATACCAATGTCAAATTAGATATTTTCACTTCTTTCTATGATAATGCTATAAACAACCATTTTTACATATATATTTGTACCCTAAGATATACACAAAAGTCCTGGTGTGGTGCTGTAGGATAAAGCACTACATCACAAGGTCGGTTTGTACTACAAGGTCAGTGGTTCAAACCTACCAGCTGCTACTCAGAAACCCTATACAGGGTCACTATGAGTCAGAACCAATTCGACAGAACTTAACAACAACAAGATGTATACATTTTTAGAATATATCCTTAGGAGTAGCATTGAAGTTATAAAAAATATGAACATTTACCACTTTGATAAATGCTAAATTAACTTCAAAAAAGGATATGAGTGCTTCACCACACCCTTTCCATCATTGTACATTTTCAAATTTTTTCATCTTTTTCAACTGGAAAATGAAAGGTGCATCTCATTTTAGTTTTTACCTCATTAATTTTACATGGGGGAGGTGCAATGGCTCTGTAGGATTGGCAGTGGACTGAAAATCACAAGGTCAGCAGTTCAAGTCCACCAGCCACTCTGTAGGAGAATGATGAGACTTTCTGTTTCCAGAAAGAATTACAGGCTCAGAAACCCTATCAGGGCCACTCTGAGTCAGAAGCAACTTGTAGGCATTTAATAACAATTATAAATGATACTGAATATGTTTTCTTTTCTTTTTTTTTTTTTGTTTGTTTCCTGTAATATGGTTGTTCATATAGATTCCCCATTGTTATACTAGTTGTTCCTCTTTTTCTTCTTGACTTATTGCTGATCTCTGAATATTAAGGATATCAATCTCTGTCAACATATTGCAATTAGTCTTCCCCACTTGGGGATGTGCTAATTGATTTATATTATGGTAATTTAGCTATGCAAAAGTTTTTACTTTATATGAAGTCACTTTATGTTTACCTTTCTGGTCTTTTGGGGGGTTAGAATTATCCTTAACTTAGAAAGGCATATTCTGTCAAAGATTTCAAAATATTGCCTATTTTCTCCTTAAAATAAGAACAGTTCATTTTTATTGAATGCTAATTATGGGTACTGTTTTAAGACACTTCAAGTATACTTAGTCTAGCATTTAGTCCTCACAACACCCTAGTAGGTGAGTATTATTATTATCTGTATGATACTGAAGAAGAAATTGTAACAGCAGGTGAGACTTAACTTTATCTGAGGTTTTACAACTATTATGTGGCAAAACCAGTCAATTCGCCAGGTTTAGACTGTATTTATTAATGCTCTCTCTACTAAGACAATGAAGAATCCACATATTTAAACATACCTCTACTTCTTCTATCACCTCACCTTATTTTTGTTATATAATTTATTATTTTATAGCCTCTACATTTTCTTCTGTTTTTTAAGTATGCATCTATATTTAAATGGATTCCATACATCCTGCCAATCGTTTCCTACTTCTGATTCTCTATTCCCAAATTCTTCATCTTTATTCATCATTACATGACTATTTTTACTCATGTATTCAAAACTACTGTTGGTAACTTTGATTCATAAGTAATAGCTACTTACTTGCTAGTAGTGCCATCAAGTCAATTTTGAATCGCAGAGACTTTATATAGGGTTTCCAAGGAGCAGCTGGTAGGTTTGAATTGCCGACCTTGCAGTTTAAACTGACCTTGCAATCCAGTATTTATCCTACAGCATCAGGTCAGGACTCCAGTAATAGCTAAACTAGGTATAAAATCTGTGGGTCACACTGTTCTCCACCCACATATAGCCTCCATTAAAGCTCTAAACACAGCTTCCCAACTCTCACAATTACCATGATGCCTGAGGCCAGTCTGATTTTCCTCTTTGGGGTGACTTGCTTTTTCCTGCCCATATACCATTAGATTATTGTTTTTTAACCTTGAAGTACACTAACATTACCACTATATGCTTCCTTGGAATTGACCATCCTGCTTAGCATTTTCCCTAAATTGTGTGCCCTTACAATAAGCAGATCACAAATGTCCTTTGTCTCTGAAGGTTTGCCCTCCATTACTTTTCTCAATTTTTTCTGTCCATTTGTTCTGTTTTCTTTATCAGGCACACCAATAATGCACATGAGAGAGCTTCAAAAAGTTTGTAGATAAATGGAATTGAAACACAACAGAATTTTTCTAAGAACTTTTTGAAGCCCCTTCCAAGGTCAGCGGTTCAAGTTTACCAGCCAGTCCTTGGATACCTTATACAGAGTCGCTAGGAGTCAGAATTGACTCAATTGACACTTAACAACAACAGCCTCTTGTGTTGGCTTTTCTCCAGCTGTTCTTATTATCTATATTAGATAGACCACCACTCATCTGTTACCACCCTTCATCTGTCAGTTTGTCACACTGTGTTGGCTCACATATTACTGTGACACTAGTACGTATGCCACTAGTATCTGAAATGCCAGCGAGTCACCATGGTGGACAGGTTTCCGCTGAGCATCCAAACTACAAAAGACTAGGGAGACGGACAGGCAGACTACTTCTCAATGTTGACCCACTGAAAGCCTTATTAGGAGCAGTGTAACATTGTCAGATATGGTGCCAGATGACTAGTCCCTGAGGTGGCAAGGCACTGAAAGTACGACTAAGGAAGAGAAGCTTCCTCAAAGTACAGGTGACCATGATGACGTGACTGGAGTAAAGCTTTCAGGACTTCATTTTCTGATGGGGCACAACTAAAATGAAGAGAAACAACTCCAAGCATCCATTAATAATTGGAACATTGAATGTATGAATTACAAATCAAGGAAAATTGGAAGTTGTAAAAAATGAAAGGGAACAAATAAGAAATAATAATTGATATTCTAAGCATTGTTGTTGTTGTTGTTGAGTGCTGTAGAGTCAGTTCCGACCCATAGTGACCCTGTATAGGGTTTCCGAGGAGCAGCTGATGAGCTTGAACCTTGCAGTTCAAATGGCTTTGTAGTCTGGCGCGTTAACCCACAGCACCACACCCAGACTCCATTCTAAGCATTAATTAGTAAGCAGAAATGGACCAGTATTGGCCATTTTGAATCTGACAATCATATGGTTTACTATGCCAGGGCACAACAAATTGAAGAGAAATGGTATCGCACTCATAGTCATAAAACAATGTTTCATCTATCTTGAAGTACAATGCTGTCTGTGATAGACTAATATCCATATGCCTATAAGGAAGATAGTTAGTACCACTATCATTCAAATTTATGCACCAACCACTAATGAGGGTGATAATGAAATTCAAGAATTCTACAACTTCTTCAGTCTTAAATTGAACAAGCAATCAAAATGAATTGATAACTGGAATGCAAAAGTTGGAAATAAAGAGGAATAATCAGTAGTTGGAATATAGGGCCTTGGTGATAGAAATGATACTGGAGATCACATGATGGAATTTTTCAAGACCAATGACTTGGTCATTGCAAATACCTTTTACAAACAACATAAAAAGGTGTTTATACACATGGACCTCACCAGGTAGCATGCACAGTAATCAAGTTGACTATATCAGTGGGAAGAGATTGTGGGAAAGCTCCATACTATCAGCCAAAACAAGGCCAGGGGCAGACTGTGGGACAGACTGTGGGACACACCATCAATTGCTCATACACAAGTTCAGGCTGAAGCTGAAGAAAATTAAGATAAGTCCATGAGAGTCAAAATTTGACCTTGAATATATTCCACCACAATTTAGAGATTAGCTCAAGAAAAGACTTGATGCATTAGACATAATGACCAAAGACCAGAAAAGTTGTGGGATAACACCAAGAACATCATACAGGAAGAAAGCAAAGGCCATTAAGAAGAAAAGGAAAGGAAAAGAAAAGAAAAGAAGGAAGAAAATATCAAAATGCATGTCAGAAGAGACTCTTGAGACTTGCTCTCCAGCACAGAGATGCTAAAGCAAATGTTAAAAATGAGGAAGTAAAAGAGTTGAACAGAAACTGTCAAAGAGTAGATCGAGAAGACAGAATCAAGTATTATAATGAAATGTGCAAAGACCTGGAGTTAGAAAAACAAAAGGAAAGCGCATGCTCAGCATTTCTCCAGCTGAAAGAATTGAAGAAAACACTCAAGCCTCAATTAGTTTATATTAAAGGACTGACCAAGTGGCAGCATCGATGGACTCAAGCATGGCAACAGTAGTGTCGCTGGCCCAGGATCAAGCAGTGTTTCGCTCTGCTGTGCATAAGGTCACTATGGGTTGGTACCGACTCAATGGCACCTAACAACAACAATAACATGGATAAAATAAAGAAAGCATCAAAAGAAGATGGAAGGAATAAACAGAGTCACTGTACCAAAAATAGTCAATATTCAACCACTTCAAGAGATAGCATATGATCTTTAGAGCTAATGGTACTGAAGGTAGTAGACGTCCAAAGGACACTCAAGGCATTGGCAAAGAACAAGGATTCTGGAACTGATGAAATACAAATGTAAATCTTTCAACAAATTAATACAGCACAGGAGACCTTACTCATCTATGCTAAGAAATTTGGAAGACAACTACCTGGCCAACTGACTAGAAGAGATCCATATTTGTGCCCATTCCAAAGAGAGATGACCCAACAGAATGTGGAACAAATCATTAATCTCACATGCAAGTAAAAGTTTGCTAAAGATAATTCAAAAATGACTGAAGGAGCACATTGACAGTGAACTGCCAGAGGTTCAAGCCAGATTCAGACAAGGGTGTGAAATGAAGGATATCATTGCTGACATGTGGTTGGGTAGCTCTGGTGGTATAGTGGTTACAGTAAGGGTGCTAACCGCAAGGTCAGCAGTTCAAAACTACCAGCTGTTCCACAGAGAAGGATGAGATTTTCTCTCCCATAATTATTTACAGCCACAGAAACTCTATACAGGGTCGCTATGAGTCAGAACCAACTCCACGGCACATAACGAGTCAACCAACCATTGCTGACATCAGACAGGTCTTGGATGAAAGCAGAGAATACCAGAAAGATGTTTACTTGTGCCTTATTGACTTTGCAAAGGATTTTGACTGTATGGATCATGACAAAGTATGGACAATATTGCAGAGAATGAGTATTCCAGAACACTTAGTTGTGCTCATGAGAAACCTATATATACACCAAGAGACAGTCATTCAAACAGGACAAGGGGACACCGAATAGTTTAAAATTAGGAAAGGTGTGTACCAGGGTTGTATTCTCCACCATACTTATTCACTCTATATGCAGAGCAAATAATCTGTGAAGCTGGACTATATGAAGAATGTATGGCATCAAGAATGGAAGAAGACTCATTAAAAACTTATCATATGCAGATGATACAACCTTTTTTATTGAAAGCAAAGAAGACTTAAAATAACTTACTGCTGATGATCAAAGATCACAGTCTTCAGTATGGGTTGCATCCTCAATGTAAAAAAACAAAAAGCCTCACCACTGGACCAATCAATAACAGGATAATAAATGGAGAAAAGATTTAAGTTGTCAAAAACTTCATTGTGCTTGCATCCAATATCAACACTCACAGAAGCAGCAATCAAGAATTCAAACAGTGTATTGCATTAGGTAAATCTGCTGCACAAAATAGCTTTTAACTTGTTCTAGAGCAAAGATGTCAGCTTGAGGACTAAGGTGCACAAACCATATTATTTTCAATAGCTTCATATGCATGTGAAAGTTGGACAACAAATAAGGTAGACCATAGTAGAATCAATTAATTTGAATTATGGTGTTGGAGAAGAATATTAAAAGTATCATAGGCTGCCAGAAAAACAAGTCTATGTCGGAAGCATATATTCTTAGCTAGAATGCTCTTTAGAAACCAGGATGGTGAGACTTCATGTCTCATATTTCAGACATGTTATCAGGAGGGACAAGTCCCTGGAGAAGGACATCATTTTCAGCAAAGTAGAGGGTCTTTGAAAATAAGCAAGACCTCCAATGAGATACAGTGATAGAGAGGCAGCAGCAATGAGCTTATATGTAACAATAACCATGTGGCTGGCCCAGGACCAGGCATTGTTTCTTTGTGTTTTACATGAGGTAGTCATGAGTTGGAACCAACCCAACAGCAACAAATTAGACGGAACTCTTAGTTGCAAGCTTATGGCAGAAGTCAGACCTGAATTAGCTTAAATAAAAGGGATTTATTGAAAGGATACCTCATTTACCTTTGTTGTTGTTGTTAAGTGCCATCGAGTCAGTTCCAACTCATAGTAACCCTGCATAAGGTTTCCACGGAGCGGCTGGTGAACTGGAACCACCTACCTTGCAGTTCAAACTGACCTTGCAGTCCAGGGCATTAACCCATTAGGAAATGGATAAAGTGAAACGGAGTGTCAGGGATATCTAGAACCATAGACTTAAACACTAC
Organism: Chrysochloris asiatica; assembly: GCF_000296735.1. Taxonomy (NCBI): domain Eukaryota; kingdom Metazoa; phylum Chordata; class Mammalia; order Afrosoricida; family Chrysochloridae; genus Chrysochloris; species Chrysochloris asiatica. The sequence continues at coordinate 1,149,635 of NW_006408737.1, forward strand.
TAGAACCATTTATCTCAACCTTGTCTCGTATTTCTGCTTCATGTTGGCTGGTTCACACTATCAGAGGAAGACCAACTTTCTCCACAAGGAAGGAAGCATGGCTACCAACAGCTCCAAAACCTCATATCCCATGATTCTTATCATCAGAGAAGGATTGGCTTTCTTTCCTTAATTCCAAATTTTTAAAATCCTATATTCCCTTCAGCTTCTTTGAGTAAACATAGATGTCTTTTCCTGGAGTTTGTTCCCTACAATTATTCTTAATCTGAAATGTATTTCATCTGCTTATAATGAATCAACTTAGCCAACTTTAGCTTGCTAATTTAGTGCTTATCCTTTTCTGTTCCACTTCTGCAAAACTCATTGCTATTTATTCTTCTTTCTTCCTCCCCATTTCACTGTAGGTTAGGACTCAAGCATGGTAAGATATGTGCAGCATGTCTCTACAGTTCTCATAGTCTCACCTCTCCCTTCAAGCTAAGTAAAATAAGGAGATGGATCTGTAAGGAATTTTACAATTTTTCACATGACCTACCCCAGGGTCCCCATCCTACCTAATAGGATAGGGCACATGGGGTCCTCTCAGTTACTTTCCATGAAAATCACATTTTGTTTACAATTTAGAGAGATGTGTATCCATTCTTAGCATCCTCCCTTGATTTGATCCGTTTCCCTACACTTCTAAGATAGACATTATACTTCACAGCTTGGACATTAGTCATATTCTAGTTTCAAAGAACTTTTGTCTTCAGTTTTCATTCTATTAGTTAATTTTTAATTAGTTACGTGACAGAGAATATGGTTAGCATGTCTTGACTTTACTCAATATCTTTTGAATTCTTAAAAATAATAGTTACTGTTAAAATTCTACTTTGGAAAACTTACAATGCATTCACTCATCAAATATTCATGATATGGTAACAATGTGCAAGATACTTCAAAAGGTCCTGAAGATGTAGCAATGAAGAAGACAAAAAGTAGTTCCTGCCCTCTTGAAGTGTATATTGTAATGAGGATGACAGCTATTGTAACAAATAATCACAAGGACAATAGGTCACAGAGTGAGTAAAAGGAGAGTCGCTGAGGTGATGATTAAATGATATGTCCAAGAAGTATGTATTAAATTATTTTAGCGAGAGTATCTATAAGGTGCTTCTCAGTCCGGGGGCAAGCAAAAGTCTCCTTGAAGCAATTTTTATTTTGGGAAGAGTCACTAACAATGGATTACTTCATAGGACTCTTCTACCCATAGTCCTTGTAATTCCCACCTAACAACTTTTTCCTAATGGGTCTAAGCAACAAACGGTTGAAGAAGATACTGATAGGATGATATGATTGCAATTGTTAATACAGTTAACACAGTGATTGTAAAAACCTGGGGACTGTAACGCAGATTTAAAATGAACCTTCTCAGAAGGGGCAGGGAGGGGATGGGACAGAAATCTCACTACCATTAAAGAAGAGCCAGGAGTGATGCATGTCCTTTGGACCCGGAGATCCCTGAGCACTGAACCTCCTTGACCCAGGGACAGAGATTTGTGACACTGGTGGAGTGACAGATGAGCAAAAGTAGCAGCAGAACCAAGAGACAGAGCATGAGACAGAACAGTGGGCTTTCCAGCCCACAGATCAGGTACAGCTGAATGAATCTAGGCAGGAAGCTGGCTTGCAGAGTGGGGTGTTTCCAGCCACTTAACTTTGGGGGACTAGGTTTGCTGGCCCATGGAACTGCAGCCAAGTGCCTTTGGCTAAGGCTTATGGTGAAGCAAGGTATGTTCTGTGGGCATTTATCAGCAGCTTAAAAGAGCTGTGTAATATTGACTGGACAGAGAGAGGCCTGCCTGCGGGCACAGCTGAAGAGAGGCTATCCTGACTAGAACAACTGTGCCCTGAGCGTCTTCTGATCCTGTATTGTAACCTGTTAACTCCCAGTGTTAACACTGAAGGATAAAAACACTAGATGGCTAATCACAAGGTCAGTGGTTCAAACCTACTAGCCGCTCCCTAGAAATAGTATACAGGATCAATATGAGTCTGAAACATTTCAATGGCACTTAACAACAACTTCCCATATGGTGTCTGAGTTCTGTGTGATCACTGCAATGAAGCCCACTGTTCTGTCTCGTGGAATGAATTATAAAACCTAGCATATGTAGAAAGTGCTGTGGGGAGGGAGGGTTGGTGCCATATTTTTGCAGTCACTTAGATTGCCTCCATGACTGACAAATTAAAAGATGAGCAACCACCCTACCTCTGGGTAAATATATAAAACCTTTCTTGGTTGTGTAACCTGGCAATAACTACCACTTTCCTTGGAATACAAATCCCACAGGCCTCTGGGAATGTCCTTTAGAATTCAAAGTTAGGACACTTACAGAGGTAAACTTAACAAGGCCCTGGCCAAAGTCTTCTTAAATCTGAAATTAAAAAGGGATAAAATGGCATCAAAAGCATACTCAGTAAGCAGAGCAATCTAGGTTGGTGACACAAACTCTATCTGATAGTCCAAGAGTTCATGATGGAAGGCGACTCTAGAACTGCCTGTAACCACAATGATACAGATTATGCTTTCAGTCATCACAGACAAAGTGGAAATGTGCCCCTTTGGGACTGCACAGGACTAGTTTTCAACATCAGCTGCCTCTTTTAGCAACAGCTATATTGTGGAGTCCTGGTGTGACACTGTAGGATAAGCACTCGACCGCAGTGTTGGTTTGAACTACAAGATTGACAGTTCAAACTCACCAGCTGTTCCTGGAAAACCCTAAATGGGTTGCTATGAGTTGGAACCAGCTTGACGGCACTTAACACCACCACCAACACATTGTACTTAATGGATTTCCAGTTCACTCTCTGTCCAATACAAGGAACTAACTATCCCTTCAAAGTCCCAGATTCTTAGACTAGAGACAAGAGGAAGGGAGAATTCTTAAGAGAGAGATACTAAACTTCTTGGCAATAAAAACATGTTGAAAATAATGAAATTCTTTTTGTTGTTAAGAGAGATATGACTACATTGAAATTTCCCTTAAGAGTGGCCTTGGAGCAGAGATCTAAAGGGTAACTAGCACTTAGCTAGGGAAAGCAAAGGATGCATTCCAAAAGGAGGATTCACAAGACCAAGTGGGAACTTGGAAGAGTTGAAGAAATGAAAGTGGTCGAATATGGTTAGACTACAAAGACAGTGAGCTACACTGCTGTCAGTCAGATCCAGTGAGGTAGACAAGGGTCATTCATATGCTAGGGGACCTTATAAATGACAGGCAAGATTGGAGGTTTGAGCCTAAGAGCAATGCAAAGTAGTAAGTTGTAAGTCAAGGAGTGACCTGATTAGATTTGCATTTGTAAAATACCACTCTGGCTTCAGGACATAAGACAAGAATGAAAGAGCAGGAAGACTACTGGGAAGCTATGTGAGGAAGAAAGGATAAGTGTAGGTGCAAGGAGATTTATAGATCTGGTTGTAGGAAATTCCCAACAAACAGCTTCCTTGTCTATGGAATAGCAAGAAGGGACTTTGGGTACTGATGGAATAGAAACAGAGATGACTAAATTCAACCCCAAAAGCCTCATGGAAAAAAATTGAGCATTTGGCCTACAGAGTTCTGCCGAGGCTTAAAAGGCAATTCTGGCACGTGTGGATCCAATGTTACATTATACTGCTAGGTTAAGAATTCTGTGTTATTTTGTCAAAGTAAATCAAAGTTTTACCCAAGAGATTAAAAGCTATATCAAGAGAAGAACTTTCCATTTGCTTGCCCTTGTACAATATGTGGATATACTCTTCCTAAGTATTACCTTCAAGTAACTTCAGATGAAAAAAAAGTGAAGGAACTTGGGAAATACTTTTTGCAGTTGACCACAGATAGACCCTGGCAAGAGCACAAAAAAAGAGTACCTTATTAAAAGCATTCTTAGCTGATGGCCCTTTCACCTTTAACCAGTCACTCAGGTCAAAAAACAAAAGATAAATGCTATTCCCCAGGTCTAGTGCCACCATCAACATGGAGAAAATGATGAAAGGCCTAGATTATAGGGGAAATTCAGCAACGGGTGCCTTTGGGAGAAGAAAGCTGACATTCTGTCCTCATCCCTTCAAAAACATATCCCAAACAGAAAGAGATCTAGGATCAAAGCTATCTTTAAAGGACTAAAAGGTCTCAGAAGCACAGCTGCCTGCAGGTGTAAAAATAAAGTGACAAAAGTATACTGGCAGACCAAATTAGTGGTCCCCAAACTTCCTTTTAGGCTAGCCCACTACTCTTCCTATTAAGACTCAAAAAGTCCTTGAGAGGGCACCTCCAGGAGTGTCATTTATGAAAAGCCAAGCCAACAGAGAGAGACAACCTTGTAAGATAATTAGTGGGTTTTAGAAGAAGAAAAAACAACAAAGCAGTGAGAAGTATAAGAGATAGATTCACCATCATCTAATCACTGCCACATGGAGAATTAAGTTCTTCACTGTGATTTATAGGCAAAGGTTAAGAAACCTCACATTTTTAACAAAAATATCCCCAACCCCCACCTCTCTGAAAGTTATAACCCTCTGCTTTTGTTGTAATTGAAGTTTACCTATGGGGTTAATTTCCCATTAGATGTGAGTCTGTGGCCATCCCTACAATGCACAGCATGAAACTGGGGCAGAGAAGCAATACTTTCTGTATGAGAAAGCAGATTTTCATTGTTGGCGTCATGAAGTTCTAGGTTCAAATCTCAGGAAAGCAACTGGAACTCTTTGAGCCTTAGCCATCTTGTCTGTAAAAAGGGATAATAACAGAACCTATCTCACAAGACTACTACTAGGGGAAAGTGATATAATACATAATAAACTCTTAACACAGAACCTGGTAAACAATTAGTGATTAAAGTTTTAAGTACTGTTAAAATTAGAAATCATAACCTCTTGCCTTGTTCAATTTGTTCTTTTCTGCTATCTTTGAAGACTGGAATCCCAATATCCTGTCAGCTCCTGCCTAACTCTACAGGACTCTCTTGTTCTTCACTCCACTAACTACCCCTGGATTTTATTTATTACGTTTCTAGACCTACAAACTCAGCTGTCCCGCCTTTCTTATGTAACTTCCCTAGCTGCCCTGGCCTCTTCTGCATGTTGCCATTTATTTTCCGTCTAACAAATCTGAAGTGAAGTCAGATTGTTCCCGTTAGCTTGAAGGCTGCCTAAAAGACTTTATTTAACCTACAGTAGCAAGAACCACTGCTTACATACAACTAACACCACTCATCAATTAACACATTACTCCGTACTCAGGACCATGCTAGACTCTCCAAATAACTGTACTGAATCTCTCCAAAATATGACTCTCTTCTTTTACAATCACAGAAGTGATCTCAAAATGCTGCTTCTAAATGACCCTTTAGGTTTCTGCAACTCAATTCAACACCTTGTTATTTCCAAAATTTGAGAACTGAGAAACGGAAAAGTCTTTAGGCTACATAGACCCATATCTTCTCAAAATTACTAGAGTACCTTCTGTGAACACTAAATCACTTCACAGTTTTATTACTCTCAGGATGTAATACTCTAAGTCCTTGATTGAATTAAATGAGTCAAGAAAAGGAATTCGGAATACTAGTAACCCAAAATTGGTTTAATGTTTAATGTGTGGTTAGTTTAGAGGCAATAAAGAAAGGTCAAGGTCATTAGCCTTTCTATGCCAGACATCATCTCATGGGATATCTTGATTAAATTCTGCAAATACAGTCTACTGAACCAATATTGGGTCTTGTAATAGTCATATATGATTTAACACTGTAAAGATGACTCTTTGATTATGTTTCTGATTCAAAAATTATTCTACTACCCAAGTGCGTTTCATAGCATTTTTTAAAATTTAATATACTTGAAATTTTGCACTTCCAAGAACAGAAAGGAGACACTGATATTGCCAGGTGGTAGGCTGACCTCTAGTGGAAATTTAAGAAATTACTTAGCAGGCCTTCTAGAGAGGTCTTTAATGCAGAGTTGGTGGTGGTATAAGGTCTTTGCAGGAGCAGAAAGCCTCATCTTTCTTCCGCCGAGCAGATGGTGAGTTCAGTTAGCAGACCAACATATAACCAGTATGCTACTGAGGCTGCCTAACGTATGACACTGTTGAAACAATGCTTAAAGCACTGACAGTAAGATTTATTTGGAATTTATTAATCAGTTCAAACTAGGCAGCATAGAAGAGGGTTAAGAGCAGACTCTCTGCTTCATAGCCCACCTCTTGTCACTTTCCAGTTGTGCAGTAACATCTTTCTCCATTTCCACATCTGTAAAATAGGAAAAATAATATTCTCTATCTTATTGGAGTGACATGAGGATCAAATCAGTTAATATTTGAAAATATCAAGATCACTATCTGGTAAATAATTAAATGGTATAAAATCATTGTTGCAATTAAGTGCTGTTGAGTCAATTCTGACTTATAGTGGCTGCTCTGTATAGAGTATCCAAGGAGCAGATGGTAGGTTTGAACCACTGACCTTGTAGTTAGCAGTCCAGAACTTATTCTACAGCATCACACTAGGTCTTCATAAACGAATCAGTTCCAACCCATAGCAACCCTGTACAGGGTTTCCGAGGCTATAACTCTTTACTGGAGCAGATAGCCTCATCTTTCTCCTGCGGAACAGCTGGTAGTTTCGAACTGCTGACCTTAAGGTTCACAGCCTAATTTGTAACCACTACGCTACTAGAGCTCCTAGCTATTATTATTTATGGAGTCCTGGTACGGTGCTGTAGGATAGGCACTGGACTGTCAGCCACAAGGTTGACAGTTCAAACTCACCAGCTGCTACCTGGAAACCCTTTATAGAGTTACTAAGAGTCAGAACCAACCCAGTGGCACTTTGTCAAGTGTGATGCTGTAGAATAAGTTCTGGACTGCTAACTACAACATTATTTTTTATGACCGAAAGAAACATGCTGGGGGCAAATTCATAACTTCAGAGGATATGAAGAAAAGTAGACGCTGGGCTAGAGATCATCATTTTAGGGGTTCAATTATAACAATAGAATACCAACAGTCATTCCATCGCTTCTCAGCCTTTTGGCTAAAATCAAGTGTAGAATCAGTTAATTACCCCATTTTCAGAAACACATAAGCTATGGCTGTACAGGCATACCTCAGAGAAGTTGCAGGTTTGGTTCCAGACCACTGCAATACAGTAAATATCATAAAAAAGCAAGGGGCACAATTTTTTTTTGCTTTCCCAGTACATATGAAAGTTTGGTTACACTATAGAGTCTATTAAGTGCATAGTAGTATTAAGGAAAAGTGTGAAATATTATGAGAATTATTAAGTAAGACACAGAGACACAAAGTAAGCACATACTACTGGGAAAAAAAATGATGCCAATAGATTTGCTCTGCCACAAAACTTTAATTTGTTAAAAACAATAGTATCTATAAAGCTCAAAACAAGGATGTGTGCCTATATATACTAGAAAAATTAGAAGCATAAGAACTTATTGCCCCTAGACGGACAAGATGAAAAATACCAGAAACTGTCTTTAAACCTAAAAACAAACTTATAGCTCCAGGCAACCCGGATCCTTCCATGTTGTAAATGCCTTTGGTACTTAATATCTACAATATATACAATTAGCACTTTGCCGCTCACACAAACAGCCATCTTGGATTTTGGTAATTAGTTCTGTAATTGATTTGTCCTTTGATTGGACGAGTATGACAGATTTCTAAACTTTTAAAATGCAAGTTTCCAAAGAACCTATAGCAATATAACTGATTAAGGAGTAAAAGATGCCACCCTACAAATCTGAAAATATAATTTCCACCCCCTTTTCCATGGTAAAGCCACATCAGCAATTATTTTCAGCTGACAGAAATGCCCATAAAACTTGAAAAATGAACTATAAGTCCAAGGTTCTTCTCTACCACAAAGTAATTGTCATACAGAACAAAATGGCGTGTTTTCTCATAAAACAGTATGATCACCCAAATAAAATGAATATAGTTCTTAGTTCCTTTCATCATTGCCCTTAAGTGCCCTAGTCCATTTCAGTTAATTCACATTTTTTATTCTGTGAACACACCAAACTGAGATTAAAAATTGCAACTGAGTTATTCAATACAAACATGAACCCATTAAAATGACATAAAAGTTCCTCTAAAATCTTACTCATAATATTTACATATATTTACTGCAGGAGATTAAAAAGGACCATTTTATGTAACTGGAATCATAAATTGTGGATAATGTATTATATCTATAAAGCCACAAATCAAGAATAATTACAGAAATGAATACTGCAATATAGTTAAGAAAAATATAGAAAACATCACACATACTAAGAAATACAGCACTATTAAAGTATATTTTTTAAAGACAACCAAAAAAATTAGGCTATTTGAAGCTTTTGAAAAACTCAAATTTGGAAATATTAAAGCAATAAAGTTACTCCATTACAGCATTTGATATACCAGTTTTCCATAAAAACTGTGTCCCTAAGTACTTCCCTAATAACTGCCTAAAAAATAGAATGAGGCAGTTGTTGTTAAGGGACATCAACTCAGTTCCAACTCATAATGACCCTGAATAGGGTTTCCAAGAAAAGGCTGGTGGATTTGAATTGCTGACCTTGTAGTTAGCAGTCCAGTGCTTATTCTACAGCACCACACCAGGACTCCCTAACAATAATGTAGAAAGAAGTTCAATTCTGATACTACAGAGTAAAAACCTCTTTCTTTTACAAGTTCTTTCTAGTCAGACCTTAATTTATAATGTGTTATGTTCTGGTTTCTCTTGTACTAAATTAATACTTAAATCCTAAAAATTACAATTGAGTTCTTCCAAAGATATTAAAGTACTTATATACAAGAAAACTACGTACTTATATACAATAAAAATACTTACTAATACGTTTCCTTTTTAGAAGTTATAAAATTCAAAGTAGAATAAAGTTCAATGCTCCTAAGGAATATTATCTAGAGAAGGTCCACAAGGTGACTTCTAAGAAATGTCATAAGACATTAATTTGGTGAAGTTCTCAGCTTGAATGCATATTTTATAAAAACTGGAAAATTGATTCTAAAATGTAATTATAGAAGCAAAGGCCTCAGAAGACTAAAACAATCCTTAAAAAAAAAAAGAACAAAGTTGAGGAACTTAAACACTGTTTTGCTTCAAGACTTTGTATAAAGCTACAGCAACCAAGACACTGGTATGGGATAAGAATAGATAAATAGAACTGAACAGAGCTTTAAAAAATAGACCCATTTAGTTAACTGATTTTTCAACAAGGGTAGCAAAGCAACTCAACAAGGTTAAAAAATTTTTTTCAACAAATGGTGCCAGAACAACTGCACATCATTAGAAAAAAAATTAATTGAACAACAATCACAAATCACACACAAACACTTAACTTGAAATGGATCATATAAAAGCTAAAATTAAAAAGCTTCTAGATGAAAACACAAAATATCTTCAGAGTTTTTCAATAAACTAGAGATGTCTTAGAACAAAGAAAACTTGGTAAGACTTTGCAGAAACCATGTGGGGCTATGTCTGACATCCACTGGCTTCACAAGGGGGAAAGAGAATCAAACTCAAAATCAGCGCTGATTCCTATAAAGCGGAGGTCAGACATACCTCCACCCTACCTTATTCTGAAACCAACCATCCCTCCCACAGTACTCTCTGCTCCACAACTGGTTCAACAATCCATTACAATGGCCACACAGAACACATAACAATACTCACAAGTATGGGGTTTATTAGGGAAGTGAACAGGGTACAATCCAAGACCAATAACTCAGGACACAGCAGTTCTCCAGTCAAGAACGCCTCTTGTCTACCATACTACAGGCATATCTTACTCTTGTCTTAAGCCTCTTAGCCACTTGGCCCTGGACCTCTGCCCTGCTTGGGCAAATGCTAAAAGCTCTGTTAGCCAGTCTGTGAATGCCCAAAGGACATGTTCAGCAAGCCACTCTCCTACCACTGAACTTTACTCAGTCCATGGGCCTACAGCCCACAGCGTGCGTCTCTGTCTCTCTCTCTTTCTCTCTCTCTCCCTCCCTCCCCCTCTCTCCCTCCCCTTCTCTCCCTTCCCCTCTCTCTCCCCCTCTCTCTCTCCCCCCCCCCCATGCCACCACCTTTCCTGTTACCTCAGCTGTCACCACTTTTCTAGGTAGGGAGCTCATGCTGTACTCAAACTCATCCTTCTTGATGGTTCTGGGATGGTCTGTTCCTGCTTCTGAGATGGTGGTGGTGGTGGTGGTATTAAGTGCCATCAAATCAGTTAAACTAACCAACCCCACCCAGCCTAAGAGTCCTATTCACCTTATTTTTATGGTAGTGGTTGTGGTATACCGTGGAGTCGGTTCCAATTCATAGTACAACCCTGCATAGGGTTTCCGAGGCTGTAAATTTTTATGGGAGCAGAAAGCCTCATCTTTCTTCTGTAGAACTGCTGGTAGTTACAAACTGCTGACCTTGAGGTTAGCAGCCTGATTTGTAACCACTAAGCTACCAGTATGGTCCCACCTAATCACCTGGTGGGAATTAGATGACATAAGATAGAAAAGTCATATCAAGTAAATTCAAGGTACCACAGACTTCACTGGAATTTAAATTTTCTGTTCCTCAAAAGAGATCATTAAGGACTTCTGGGGCAAAATGGCAGAGCAGGCAGATGCACTGACCAGACCCTCTGCAACAAGGACATGGGAGACCAAGTGAAACAGATACAGATGGTGATCCTGGAACCCTGAGCTTTACAGCATAGGACAAAGAGGTGAACTAAGTGCCAACTGGAAGAGGAAGCTGAACAGGAGCAGTGAGAGAGAAGAACAATGGGCTGGCTGGTAGCTGGAATAGAGCACCATGGCCGTTTTGAAGTTCTGTGAGTGCTATCAATGCAGCAGCCAGCATGCACAGGATGTTGATGGAGGCTAGTGGCAAGGGGGATATGGTTGTCCCTTATTCCTACACTCTTCTGATAACCAAGGGCACAGCCAGTCCCTGCCCTCACCAACCCAGCAACCAGTGACACCCACTTCTGCACAGTATTGGCTCTGCCAGGGGGTAGGCACAGGAAGTACCACCCATGCTTCTGGAGGCATGTGAATCTGTCCCAAACTACCTTATTCCTGGTAAATGTGATAGAAAATGGAGGTGTGGACACATTTATCTGTTCATTGTGTAGCATAGTTCTGTGCAGACTCAGAAAATATAATAAAAGCAATGGTATCAGAACTACTGGATAAGAAATTTGAAAGAATGATATTTAGGTACTTTCAACTGATTGAGAGAAAGGCCAAGAAAAGCAAGGAGAACACAGAAAAAACTTTAGAAGAATTCAGGAAAACTTTAAAAAATCAAGCTGACAAAGTAAATGAAAAATGGGAAAGCATACAAAAACATTTAGAAAGATAGAGACATCAGAAATAGATAGTACATGGGAAAGGCAAAGAAGTAGAATTTAGTCAAAGCCAAGTCAGATTACTGAGAATAAAGAAAAAATTTTTCAATATATATCAGCTTAAGGAACAACAACAAAAAAAAATTAAAAACAAGAGAAATAACTTACCTGTGACTGGAATTCCAGAAAAGGAATCGACACAAAAAAAGTCGAGAAAACTACCTAAAAGTTGTTGGTAGGAAACATTCCTAACATCATGAGAGACAAGAAGATAACTATTTGAGAAGCTAAACAAACCCCAGAAAAGATGGGCCTCCAAGAAAAAAAAAATCACCAAGACATAGTACAATCAAACTTTTCAAAAATAAAGACAAGGAAAAACCCTTAGAGCAGGTCAGGAAACATGAAAAGGAAAACTAATAAGACTAAGCTCTGATTTCACAGCAGAAACCATGCAGACAAGAAGACAATGGATGATATACCTAAGCTGTGAAAGAAAAAAATTACCAACCAAGAATCATACACACAGCAAAACTGCCCATCAAATATGATGACGACAGAAATTAAAAGAATTTGGAAAAAAATAAACAGACCAATCTTATAAACAATACTACAGGGAGTTCTTTGGACAGAGAACCACCAACAGCAAACAACCGGAGTATAACATACACGACAATATCACCCACAACTCAACACAGACATAGTCCACCAGTTTCAACAGCAACAAAACAACATAAAAGAGGAAATAATGTAGTCTGAGAATTTCCAAATGAAGAAGAAATCAAGTAGATCTCAAAAAAAAAAAGTAAATAAAAATACAGCTAACTATAACCCTTCCTCCTAGCCTTAGCACAACTTTTACCCCTAACAATAACCCTAACCCTAAATATAATCCTAAACATAATACCAAATAAAGTCTTATGCCTAGCCTGGACCTAGACATAGTCCTAATTCAAACTCCTTACCTCCTGGCCCCAAAAATAAAAATAAATATATAAATTAAAACACATCATTAAAAAAAGGTTGTTGCTGTTGTTGTTAGGTGCCATGGAGTTGATTCCAACTCATAGCTACCCTATACAGGGTTTCCGAGGCTGTATATCTTTACGGGAGCAGAAAGCCTCATCTTTCTCCCATGGAACAGCTGGTGTTTTCAAACTGCTGATCTTGAGGTTCACAGCCCGATTCTTAACCACTATGCTATAAAAAAAGGTACCAGTAAAAAATGAATAAGCAAACCAGGGATTAAGGGAAAATACAATATATATGCTGACAAAAGATTTGCATATAGCTCAGACCACAGGGCAGGACCTCAGCCAAGCAGAGGCAGCAACCTAGCTCTACGCAGAGCAGCGCGTCTGAAGGGAGCAGTGTGACTGATTTTTCATCTTTCTCTTTTCATTTTTCATGTATCTAACCTCTTCTCCCCAATCACACCCTCACTGCACAGCCCAGGTGCCGTCAGGCGTGCAGGGGCATACCCCCAAAAGGGTCCGGCATTGCACCCACAGTTTTCCAACAGCACAGAGAGGAAACCCACAGGCTGCTTCTTATGTTTTAACCCTGGGAACCTGCCCCATAGTTGACCTAGGTGGGACCCTTTGCACAGCAAAGGCCAGTGAACAGTGTCAATCACAATTTTATTTTTGTTTTTAATTGGTGGTTTCTGTCTCTGCTTTTATATTGTTTCTGTCTTTGGTCCTTTTGGCCTCACTCTTCTGTCAGGGGTATGAGCTTTCTCCCCCTACCTTACCCAAGAAGAGACAGCAACTGTGCCCATATAGCCAAGCTACAAGCATACCCTGTAGTACCCCACCATCTGGGCAAGAGCCAAAACCAGCTGCTAGGCATTACACGTGAAAAGGAAAGCCTATCTCTCGATCATATCCACCAGGAGACACTTAGCAAGCTTAACAACAAAGCAACATACATCCATTTAAGCATTAAAAACTCACATAACTGTTGAAAATGCCCAAGAAAACAGAATTAAAGATATCAACACATGTGCAAAACCAGAAAAAAGTAACTGAGACAAATGAGCTGGAAGCAGACACAGACTTTCCAGTAGAAGAGCAGACTCTTGATCTGCCTGAGAAGGAATTCAGAAGAATAATATGGAAACCAATTCAAATACTCTGAAAATTGGCGGAGGAAAATAAGGAAGAAGTCAGGAAAGTGCTACAGGAGCAATAAAACAAGATAGATACAGCACTGGAAACAATCTAAAACCTGCAAAAAGAAATCCAGATGACTAATAATAAAATATCAGAAATGGACAATACATTGAAAGGGCAAAAGAGCAGAATGGAAGAGATGGAAGCCAGAACCAGCGAGCTGGAAGACAAATCACTCAATACTGCTCAGATAGGACAGCAAGCAGAAAAAAGGATTAAATACTGTGAAGAGAGTCTAAGATTCATGCTGGATAACATGAAAAGGAATAATTTAAGAATTATTGACATTCCAGAACAGGCAGAATAGCAGAAGTCCATAGACGAGATCGTTGAAGAGCTACTGGAAGAAAACTTTCCTAACATCTTGAAGGATGTGAAGATAAACATTCAAGAAGTTGAAAGAACCCCAGATAGGATAGACCCCAAAAGAAAATCACTGGGACATATCATAATCAAGCTCTCCAAAATCAAAGACAAGGAGAGAATTATAAAATCAGCCAGGGAAAAGATAAATGTCACCTACAAAGGCAAGCAAATCAGATTAAGCTCTGACTTCTCAGCAGAAACCATGCAGGAAAGAAAGGCAATGGGGAGACACATATAAATCTCTAAAATAAAAAAACTGCCAACCAAGAATCATCCAGCAAAACTGTCAATCAAATATGATGATGCAATCAAAACATTCCAGGATAAACAGAAGCTAAGAGAGTTTGATAAAGCCAATCCAGTGCTTCAAAACATCCTAAAGGGAGTTCTCTGGAATGAAAACCAGCAAGAACAGATAACAACCAGAGGTTGACAGACGTGGCAACACCACCTGGAACTTGGTCTATGGATAGCAGAATTAAGAACAGAACAAAATTACAGCAATGAATTCAGAGGATCTGTGAGGCCAACCAAGGATCAAAATATTAACAATATTAAAGAAGGGAAAAATATAGGAACAGAGATCCAGGTGGTAAAGAGGTTGAGTAGATGGCAGGATACAATAGACTGTCTTAAACACAGGGAACACTTAACAGATTATAGGGTAACCCCAATGAAAATTAATACTTTATAACTTACCATGAAAAAGAAACTTCCAAGCAGAACAAGGAAACTTTAAAACAAGGAAGAAAATGACAAGAAATAGCACAAAAACATGAACGCAACGCAAGAAGGCATGCAGAACAAAGGAACAATCAGCACCACAAACCAATTAACGTAATGACAGTAGTTAATCCATACCTATTGATAATTACATTGAATGTCAATGGATTAAATGCACCAGTGAAGAAACAGAGAGTAGCTGAATGGATAAGAAAATAAGACCCTTCAATATGCTGCCTGCAAGAGACACACTTTATACACAAAGACAAAAACAGACTAAAAGTTGAAGGATGGAAAAAATATACCAAGCTAACAGCAATAAAAAACAAGCAGGAGTGGCAATACTAATCTCTGATAAAATAAACTTTGAGGCAAAAACCACCATAAGAGACAAGGAAGGACACTAGCTCATGATTAAAGGGTCAACTGAACAAGATGACATAACCGTAATTAATATCTACACTCCAAATGAAAGAGCACCAAGATATATAAAGCAAACCCTACTAGAATTGAAGAAAGACATAGACAAATCTACAATTATAATGGGGGATTTTAATATGCCACTTTCTAAAAGGGAGAGAATGACCAGAAAGAAACACGACAAAGCTACAGAGGAACTAAACAGCACAATCAACCAACTTGACCTTAAAGACATGTACAGAGCATTCAAACTAACAATATCACAATATGCATTCTTTTCCATTGCACATAGAACATTCCACAGAACTGACCATGTGTTGGGTCACAAAGCAAGTCTCCATAAATTTACAAACATCAAAATACTACAAAGCATCTTTACAGACCACAATGCCATAAAATTAGAAATCAACAATAAGAAGACCAAGGAAATAAAGTTTAATACATGGAGACTGAAAAACACCCTGCTGAAGAGCGACTGG
>NW_006408737.1:1167062-1169336 GCF_000296735.1 Chrysochloris asiatica
CCTGATTTCAAACTTTACTACATGACTACAGTGGTCAAAACACCCTGGTACTGGTACAATGAGCAATACATTGATCAATGGAACAGAACTGAAAATCCAGAAATTAACCCATCCACATACAGACAAGTGATTTTCGACAAAGTATCTAAGTATATTGCATGGAGAGAAAATGGTCTCTTCAACAGATGGTGCTGGCAGAATTGGAAAGCTATATACAAAAGACTGAAACAAGACCTTTACTGCATGCCTTATACAAAAACCAACTCAGCATGGATTAAAGACCTAAATGTGAATCTCAGAATTACAAAAGTCATCGATGAAAAAATAAGGGAAAATGTGAGAGCGCTAAAACAGGGCATACACAGACTATCAAACATTTTGAAACTTACACAAACAAAAACACAAAATAGATCAATGGGACATACTAAAAATTAGTGTGCATCAAAAGACTTCATCAAAAGAGTAAAAAGGGAGCCCACAGATTGGGAAAAAATCTGTTGCAACAACACATCCGACAAGGGACTAATTTCCAAAATATACAGGAACCTACAACACCTCTACAAGAAAAGGACAAATAACCCAATTAAAAAACGGGCACAGGACATGAATAGACACTTCACCAAGGAGGAGATCCGGGCAGCCAACAAACATGAAAAAATGTTCACAATCACTAGCCATTAGAGAGATGCAAATCAAAACAACAATGAGATATTATCTCACACCAGCAATAATAGCAAAGATCAAAAAAGTAGAGGACAATAAGTGTTGGTGAGGATGTGGAGAGACTGGGACCCCACTACATTGCTGGTGGGATTGCAAAATGGTCCAACCACTATAGGAAACAATATGGCACTTCTTCAGAAGGTTGGAAATAGAAATACCTTATGATCCAGCAATTTCTCTATTTGGTATTTATCCATAAGAAATACGAGTCATAACATGAGTAGATACATGCACACCAATGTTCATAGTAGCACTATTTACAATAGCAAAAAGACGGAGACAGCCTAGGTGCCCATATATGGAAGAATGGATAAATAAACTTTGGAACATACAATGGAATACTACGCTACCCAGAAGAATAACAAGGAAGCAGCAAGCTAGCGCATAACATGGATGAACCTTGAGGACATTATGCTGAGAGAAATCAGGCAGTCACAAAAGGAGAAATATGGCATAGAGCCATTATTGTAAAAGATTAAGGAAAAGCACCCACACTGAAAGGGGAGGGAAATTATCTTTCATTTTTCAATTTTATTTTTATTATTATTATTTTGGTAGTGGTGGTGGTTACCAGTGTGTACGGGGAGGGAGGGGAAGGCGTAACACAGGGTAGGGAATAGACACAGAATAGTGTGGTGCTGGGAGCTGGGGGAGCAACACACTAGAAGGGGAAGGGGAAAGAGGAAAGGAAAAATAAGGCAGATGTGAGAACAGCTAGGCAGGTTTACATGGGCTAAATGGGACAGAGGTAAATAACGATCTGAGTACAAACGTGGAACAACAGGGCTCGTGGATACAAAGATTGAGGCATGGTTTGAATGGGTAAAAGTGGGGAAATGATGTTAAGATGCTTGGCTGTTTGTTGAGTCTTGCTTTCCCTTGCCTACTAGTGTAAAATAGACACTTGAAGGGGAAAAAGAGGAATAGCCAGAAACATCACCAGAGAAAGCTTGTAAGTCTGTCTTCAGCCTGTAACTGTTTGGAATAACTAAAATGAGGCTATAACTTGCCCAGTGAAGTAGGCAAAGGCTCTTGTGCAGAGCCTTTGCACTGCACAAGACCATAGGTGGAATACTGATCATCATCCAGAATCTTCTGAGTTGGGATATTCCCATGTGAAAGGACAAGCAGACAAGTCTGGAGCAGCTAGAAGAACAGAAGATACTTCCTGAAAGACCAGCAGGAAGAAACAACAACAAACAAACAGTAGTTTAATTGACTACTACAAGAACAAGCAAGTTGTTCCCCTGGGAGTCACCAAGGCAAGTGGTGTCAGGTCCCTTCAAGGCAAACCCCCTGCCAAGACTGAAACTCAAATGGAATACACTAGCAGGCATATGGTCCTGCTGCTGACCACGCTGGTCACCGATAAGGAGAAGAGGGGGAAAAACAGCAATGAACTTGTGAACGAAGTCCGACCACATTCAATAGACTCCTGTTAACCTGGATTGAGACCTAGTTAACCAGCAGTATGACAAGACCTGGGGACCTAGGGGCAGGGACATGGCACCAGAGGACTAGAACAGAGTGTGAAGCATCCAGCTGATATAA
>NW_006408737.1:1170356-1178856 GCF_000296735.1 Chrysochloris asiatica
GGAAAGTCAGCAATTCAAACCCACCAGCTGCTTCTCAGAAACCCTATACAGGGTCACTATGGGTCAAAACCCAACTCAACAGCACTTAACAACACAACACAACAATATATAAAAAGGATACTTGCATCATGACCAGGAGGGTTTGCTCTAAGAAGACATGGTTGTTTGGACAATGGAAAAATCAACCAATGTAATTCACCATATTAACAGGCTAAAAACGAAAAATTATATCATCATCTCAGGGATGGCAGGCTGAAGAGGTTGGCAGGAACTAAGTTTTAGAGAATTTATAAGTCTTTAATAAGATTAGGCTACATACTATAGACTATAGATTCCCCACCAGGATTAAGGAGGGAAATATTAAAGGAACTAATTCAATTTAAAGAGTTAGCCAATCATTAACAAAACAGTCAGGTACAGAAAATGTAGACCAGTGTGAAACAGCACAGAAAGCAATACTGGGCATCCAAGATAGAGACAGGAAAGAGGGAGCTCTAAAAGGAGGGTTGAAAGGGAGTTAAAAACAAACAGCTACAGCTTTTTAACCCTTTCCATGACTGTCTCTCACAGCATTTAGCAATGTGTAGAAGTCCTGGTGTGGTGCTAGAAGATAAGCACTCCTGGGAAGCCCGATACAGGGTCACTATGAGTCAGAACTGACTAGACGGCATTTAACAACAACAGGAAATTTATATTGTTGTTAGGGTTTAGGGTTTAGGATTTAGGGTTAAGGTTAGTACCATTGAGCTGATGATGCCAACTCACAGCAACCCTGTATAGGTTTTCTAAGGAGCAACTGGTGGGTTTGAACTGCCAACCTTGCAATTACCAGTCCAGTGCTTATCCTACAGCAACATAGTGATAATAATTTGCATGGACAACAAAAGAACAGTCTGTGTTCTAAGGTGGCTTCTCTTATTCAAAGTAAGATACACAACCAACAATCAAGAGGATATGTTCCTCCGCCTCCCTCCAGGATTTCATTTCCTTTTAGCACTTTCCAAACTATTTGAGGTTCATAAAACCATCTAATACAATAAGAGTAAATAAATAAACTTGAAATCTCATTTTCAGATTATAGATAAAACTCCTATAATATATTACTCTTGATCTGTATATATATGGATGGAGCAAATTGTTATTACAACTACTTTTGTATGAACATTTCGGATATTAACTTTTTCATACTGAATAATAGCGTAACATTTATTAAATATCTTTTATGTGCTAGAAACTAGTCTAAGCACTTCTAGGATATTGTCTCACTTAATTCTTATAACAATTCTATAAAATAAATTCTGTTATTATCCCCACTTTACAGATTATGAACTCAAAACACAGCGAAGTTAAGGTAATTTACACAAGGCCACATACATAATAAATGACAGCCAGTCTTCAGACATAGGAAAAGTCTACCACCATACCAACTCTTAACAGCAATGTTATCAACTCAAGCAAGTAATAGATGTTCCAGAGCTTTATCAATTCACAAAAGACTACTGGATGCCTATAAACTACACTATTGGTCACAAGAGAATTGTTTTATTTTCCTGGGATTTAATGTTCCAAACAAGATATTGTTGTTGTTAAATGCTATTGATTTCATTCTGACTCACAGCGATCCTGCATGGGGTTATTGAAGAGTGGCTGGCGGGTTTGAACGTAGGCCTTCCAGTTCAAACCAAGTTTATGGTCTTGTGCTTATCCTACAGTGTCACACCAGTAGTCTTTCATGAATTGATAAAACTCTGAAACATCTATTACTTGATTCAGTTGATATCATTGCTGTTAAAGGGTTTGGTCTCTCATAGCAGATTTTTCCTGGGTCTGAAGTCTACCTCTCTCTCATTTATTCTGTATGTAAATTGTCATACTTCTCGGTGTCTTGGTTTCAAAACAGGACATTAGTTGATTAAATTATAATAAAATAACTCTACACATTTCTGTACTACACAGCAAAACTAAGGTATAATTTTTATGTGTGTGTTTCAGATCTTTTTATTCCTTCAAATTTTTCTTTATTAGCAGTGATGGAAATAAAAACTATAATTGAATCCCATCACCATCATCAGTATCATCACGGAAATTGCTTTAAGAGAAAGCTGGTCAGATGAATATTCTTGCTTCCCATTTTCATCCAGTAGATAGTTACCATGGTTATAGACAGCAACAGTCTGTCAAGAATGCTCGATATGTTCTATAATGCAACATGCCCATTCACAGGGGATAAAACTAGGAAATAACTATGTGGACTTCTTGATTTCATCATATAAGACAAACACAAAAGCACTACCCATGCCTCTGAGCACACTGGACCATGTGCCCTTGAAAAAGACATTGCCTCCTTTATCACAAGCATTCTTCCTCCAGCAGTCAAGGATGCCTGTGTATGTGATATTAGTTCCTTCATACCCTGACTGCATCATTATGCGGTGATCAACAGTGTCAAATGGGTAAGAAGTCAGTCAATCTGGTCAGAAATGTGACGGACTGAGCAATCATCCAGCTGACAAAGATGTGAGTATTCTTGGGATCTGGAAGCATTCCCTTTGCAGTGTCACAGACACTGAAGTAGGTAGCTCGGTAGATGGTATTACCCTGCACAGACACATTCAAGCCTTGGGACACACCCTTAATCACATCAGATTTGGAGATCTTAACCAGGCAGTCCCCAAGGACTTTGAACTCTGTCAGCACCAGCTTTCCCCACATCACCTGCTAGTCAAGTACAGACAAAATCAAGAAGGTACACAACACACAAGGACTTGGCCCCAGCAGCAGCACCAGATGCCAGATTCCCAGCAAAGTAGTCAAAACTGGGTTCTCTTGTCCACACCACCTAGGAAGATCTACTTGTATTTATCTTTGAAGGCAAAATTGAGAGCGTGGGTAAGGAAGTATCAGATGACACTGGTCAGGTTACTATTCCAGAAGCACAGGACTCCCTGTTCCTTAGATTTATCAATAATGATAATATTAATAGTATACTGACGTTAAGTGCCTTCAAGTTGGTTCTGACTCACTCATACCCACACACAAGGTAATAAATCTCTGTGGAAGTAGAGTCTCGTCTTTCTCTCATGGAGCAGCTGGTGAGTTTGAACCGTCAACCTGTGGTTCTCAGTCCAGTGCTTATGACGTAAAGCCACCATACTCCCTACTTAATAATAATACTATGAATCCTTTGCTTGTTTTTATGTTGCTGTTGTTGTTATTAAGTGCTGTTGAATCAGTTCTAACTCATAGTGACCCTATATAGGGTTTCTGAGGAACAGCTGGTGAGTTTGAGCCACCAACCTTGTGATTCACACTGACCTAGCAATCCAGTGCTTATCCTCCAGCGCCACATAAGGACTCCGTTTTCATGTAGTTGTTCTTATTTTCAGATATCATATATAGGAACAAAATACAATGTACATATATGTTGTTAAGTGCCAGAGATTAGTTCAACTCATAGCAGAATGAAACACTGCCTAGTATGTGCCATCCTCACAATTGTTGCTATGTTTGAGTCCACGGTTGCTGCCATTGTGTCAATCCACCTTCTTAGAGGATCTTCCTCTTTTTGCTAACACTCTACTTTATCAAGCATGATGTCCTTCTCCAGGGACTGGTCCCACTCAGCAACATGCCCAAAGTACAAGAGACGAAGTCTCACCATCCTTGCATCTAAGAAGCATTCTGGCTGTACTTTTTCCAACACAGATTTACTAGTTCTTCTAGCAGTCCATGGTATTTCCAAAATTCTTCTACATCAGAATTCAAATGTACCAATATGTCTACTGTCCTCCTTATTCACTGTCCAACTTTCACATGTGTATAAGGTTATTGAAAATACCATGGCTTGGGTCAGGTGCACCACAGTCATCAAAGTGCCATCTTCACTCTTGAATACCTTAGAGAGGTCTTTTGCAGCAGATTTACCTATTGCAATATGTCGCTTGATTTCTTGACTGCATTGACTGTAAATCCAAGCAAGATGAAGCCTTGACAAATTCAATCTTTTCTCCATTTATCATGACATTATTTAATAATCCAGTTGTGAGAATTTAGTTTTCTTTACATCGAAGTGCAATCCATCCTGCAGTCTTTGATATGTATCAGTAAATATTTCAAGTCCTCTTCACTTCCAGCAAGCAAAATTATGTCATTTTCATATCATAGGTTGCTGAGTCATCCTCCAATTCTGATGCCATGTTCCTCTTCATACAATCCAGTTTCTCAAATTATCTGTTCATCATACAAACTGAATAAGTATGGTGAAAGGATACAACCCAGATGCATGCATCTTTCCTATTTTAAACCATTCAGTATCCCCTTGTTCTGTTCAAATGACTGCCTCTTGGTCTATGTACAGGTTTCCTCATAAACACAATTAAGTGTTCTATAATATGCGTTCTTTGCAATGTTATTTATGGTTTGTTATAGCTGAATGCCTTTGCATAGACAATAAAACATAAGTAAACATCTTTCTGGTATTTTCTGGTTTCCGCCAAGATTTATCTGATGGCAGCAATGAGATTCCTAGTTATATGTCCTCTTCTGAATCTGGCTTGAATTTCTGGCAGCTCCCTGTTGAAATACTGCTACAATCTTTTTAAAATTATCTTCAGCAAAATTTTATTTCATGTATATATATAATATTCTTGAAATAACAAATATAGGGATGGAAGGAGGGAGGTGACTGTGGTGCATGGAATCCTTGTAACACAAACACGCACACACACAGGTGTGGATGTAAAGTTGATGAATAAAGTCTGTAGTTTATGTCTAAGTCAATGGCCTAGATGGTCTATAGTTATTGTACAATGTAAGATGTACTATAGTTATCATACTATAAATATCAAACTATAGTTATGTAAGCTGTTACATTTGGGGGGAATTGTGCAAAGGGTAACTCTTTGTATTATTTCTTCAAACTGTATGTGACTCCACAATTATCTTTAAACATTCTTTTTAATAATAAAATGAATATCAGGTACTTTTCAGGAAGCATAGAATATTGCATAGAAATAGCTTTCAACCAATGTTATGTACAAATCCATTTGGTTTAACATATGGGTTCCTCCTAACCAAAAAAGAGTAAAATAAATTCTTAAGTTTATATATAGAAAAACTGGGGAATATGCATCTTTCAGTTGCGACATCTGTAATCTCAATCTGTAACCCTGTAAGTATATTTTAATGATAATCATTTTCAAACTAGGACTCAGGAAAGAAACATACTGTTGAAAGGAAGTAAGTCAAATGCAATACGTAAATATGTTGTTGTTAAATCCATCATGTCAGTTTCAACTCACAGCAACCCTGTGTAGGGTTTCCAAGGAGTGATTAGTGGGTTTGAACTGCTAATTCGTGGTTACTAGTCAAGTTCTTATCCTAGAGCATCACACCAGGATCCAATAAGTAAATATAGACAAGAATTTCATATTTTTCCATAAGTATTTTGTAATTAAACAATGTTAGTAGTATGTTCTTTTTGAGGAAAATACAATTTTGAAACTAGAATTTAAATATGCTGATTTAATTTTATGTGGAAATGTCTCCCAAGTTTCAAAATGTAAAATCCATTCCTCTACATTCTTTCTTTAAATATAAAGGAAAAAAAAAAAAAAAACTGGTGGGAGGAGAGAAAGAAAAAATTAAACAGGCCTAGAATTACTTTTTTTTTTTTTTTAAGATTTTTATCTCATCGAAACTTAGGAGAAACAGCCAAGGTAGAAGGTAGTGTAACTTTAAGTAAATAATCAGCCATTTTTATACAAATCATTATGGATCATTCCCTCTCCTTAATTATGGCCAATAAAAAACGGACTGTAATAATTCTTAATTGAAACTACTCACATCATAGAGACGTAGAGAAGTATGATACCACGCATAGAACAATACTCAGATCCCACTCTTACTGTGGAGTCCTGGTGTGGCGCAGTGGGCTAATGCATCAGACTGCAAAGTTGTTTGAACTGCAAGATCAGTGGTTCAAGCTCACCAGCTACTCCTTGAAAACCCTATACAGGTTAGCTATAGGTCAGAATCGACTTGATGGCACTTAACAACAACAATTCCTACTGTACTACTGAACATTCATTGTTCCTGAGAAAGCTATTTAATTTTAGCAACTCAATCTTCTGAGCTGTAAAACGAGAATCGTAATACCTGCCAACTAGGACACAGGGATGCTGAAGCTAACTGTGAGAAGACGCATCTAAGCTACCCCAACCAAATAGAATCCAACAGTTCTTGCTAAGGTAAAACTTACAAAACTATAAAAATGAACCCTAAACCCTTGTTGCTTTCCATTTTACCACCAAATATCTGGACGAACAATTTCAGAAATTGAATGTTATTATTAAAACATTTAAAACCTAATATCTATAAACACACTATCAAACATAACTAAAATGACACAAACAGCAGACTACAAAACAGATGACTGGGACCTCCTAAAAATTAGACACTTACATAAATCAAAAAATATTGCCAAAAGAGAGCACACAGACTGGGAACAATTTTTGCAATGACATATCAAACAAGTGACTAGTCTCTAAAATGTATTGTTGTTAGGTGCCATCGAGTCAATAATGACTCGATGGCACCTAACAACAATACATTTTAGCAACCCTATGCACAACAGAACGAAACACCTTCCGGTCCTGTGTTGACCTCACACTTATTACTACACCTAAGCCCACTGCTGTTGCTACTGTGCCAATCCATCTCATTGGGGGTCTTCCTCTTTTTCTCCAACCCGCCACTCTACCAAACATGATATCCTTCTCCAGGGACTGGTCCCTCCTGACAATATGTCCAAAGAATGAGAGACTAAGTCTAGCTATTCTGGCTTCCAGGAAACATTCTGGCTGTACTTCTTCCAACATAGATTGGTTTGAACTAAAATTTATATAAAAGACTAAAATTTATAGAAAACTTCAATACCTCTACAATAAAGAGACAACCCAACTGAAAAATGAGCACAGGACATGAACAGACAGACACTTCACCAAAGAAGACACTGAGGGCCAACAAATTTATGAAAAACTGTTTATGATCATTAACCATTGTTGTTGTTCTTGTTGTTATGCGCTGTGGAGTCCGTTCTGACTCATAGCGACCCTGTACAGAGTTTCCGAGGCTATAAATCTTTACAGGAGCAGAAAGCCTCATCTTTCTCCTGTGGAACAGCTGGTAGTTTCGAACTGCTGACCTTAAAGTTTGCAGCCCGATTTGTAACCACTATGCTACCAGAGCTCCTTCATCAACCATTTGTTGTTGTTGTTAAATGCCATCAAGTCAATTCCGACCCATAGTGACCCAATATAGGGTTTCCAAGGAGCAGTTGATGAGTTTGAACCACCAACCTTGCAGTTCAAATGACTTTGCAGTCTGATGCATTAGCCCACAGCGCCACACCAGGACTCCTCAATACCATTAGAGAGATGCAAATCAAAACAACAATGAAGTATCATCTTACTCCAGCATTAATAGCAAAGTTCGAAAAAACAGAAAACAACAAATGCTGGCAAGGTTTTAGAGACACTGGGATATTCCTACATTGCTGGTGGGACTGTAAAATGGTATAGTCACTGTAGAAAATGATACAGTGCTTCCTCAAAAAGTTAGAAATAGGAACACTATGTGTTTGTTGTTGTTAAGTGCCATCGAGTTGGTTCTGACTCACAGAGACCCTATACAGGGTTTCCAAGGAGCAGTTGGTGGGTTTGAATTGCTGACCTTGTGATTTGTAGTCCAGTGCTGATCCACAGCACCACACCAGAAATCTACTATATGACTCAGCAATCCCTTAACTTGATATAAATCCACATGAAAATAAAAGCCAGACCACTAACAGATACATGCATACTGATGTTCATTGCAGCACTTTTCACAATAGCAAAAAGATGGAGACAACCTAAATGCCCATCAGTGGAGGAATGGGTAAAAAACTTTGGTACACACACACAATGGAGTACCATGTAGCACTGAAGAATAAAAGTGAATCTGTGAAACGCCTCAAAACATGGATGAACCTGGACGATATTATGCTGAGTGAAATTAGTCAATCACAACAGGAAAAATATTGTATGTGACCACTATTGTAAAAACTTTGGTGTATTGTAAAAACTCAAGAGAAGGTTTTCTTTGGTGTATTGTAAAAACTCAAGAAAAGGTTTTCATGCTAAAAGAAACACTCTTTGATGGTTACCAGAGGTAGGAGGGAAGAGAGAATAATCCACTGGCAAGACAGTTTGTTGTTGTTGTTAAGTGCTATCAAGTCAGTTCCAACTCATAGTGAACCTATATAGTGAGTTCCAAGTCAGTTCCAACTCCATAGTAAACCTTGCAATTCAAACTAACCTTGTGATCCAGTGCTTATCCTACAGCACCACACAAAGACTCCATGTTAGGTAATGAGAGGGCAATATACAAGAAATGGTAGGTTGGCAGAATTATGAAGACAGGTGAAGTATGTAAAGATTTAAGGAGTTAGAAGTAAATGGTG
>NW_006408737.1:1179821-1184954 GCF_000296735.1 Chrysochloris asiatica
GGAGCCTGGCTCTGCAATATGGTACTTTGTCACAATAGTTGGTATAAAGGTGTATTTATAAATGGATTAGTTGTGGTATTAGATTAAATATAAATGTAAGCATTAATTAACAATGTCACAACCCATAAAAGAATGAAATTGTCAAAAACGGTATGTATGATCACATCCTGAAAATACTGTATGTTAACTCCTATTTTGTTTCTTCCTTCTCCAGCAGAGATAATATACACAGTGAGAAGTGAAGATGCAGCTAGACAAGGTAAGAGGAAGAAAAGACACAACCACTCTAGCTCCATGTAAACTATATGCTGAAGAAATTGCAGATGTAACCTCAGAGCCAATATTAGTAAACTTTGAGACATCATGGCAAACAGATGGGGTTCTAGGATTCTTGACAGTTAAGTATCATACTGATGAACACATCTGATTATATCACCTTTATGAGCCCCAGAACACAGATCATAAATTGCTAGAGAGTATTTGTATCAATTAGCCATTCATGGTCTAATCAGACTTTAAGGGTAGGCAGTTGGCAGTGGCAAGAAGTCAGATATGGCACAGCAGAAGCTGTAGACAGTAAGGTTCATTTAGAAGAAAATATGAAAGGGTAAGAGCTCCAAAGCATGCCTGTGTCTAGTACAGAGCTGAAAGTACTTTAATAGCTAATATGATATAACTTTTCACAACTCAAAATATGATATATGGTCCTTTTATATTCAATTATTCTGTTCCAAATGCAGTATAAATACAAATCAACTAAGAAGCAAGGTTTCTGGGTAAATGATAATCTTCATTAATCAAAGTGACTTTATTCTGCATTATAAAGTTCATTAGCTAGTTTCAGAGTTGTATAACTAAGAAACAGAAAATAGCCAGAGAGAAAATCATCCAACATATTCCAAGAATGCATAATTAATAAATTATAACATTTGGAGAGCAAATAAAACTCAATCTTGGCTCAGATTTCAAAAGCCTAGATGATTTTTAACATATGCCATTTATTATTTACTATTTATGCAATGTACAGTAAGTAGAATAATCTTAGATATACTTCTTGATTCTGCCATGTCATTCTTCTTAAGCTTATTTTGAGCTGGACAAACACAGTATTTTTCTATACTATGCATGTCCATATTAAAGAGATCTAGAATCATTTCAGAACAGAGTAATTGCCACTGGGGGACGGGGGAACAGAAAAATGCAAGATACAGCATAATATCAATATTTATATTCATATTCACTTCATATTCTACCAGCCAGAAGCTAGAAGACATTAAGTACACATACCATTTGAATTCCAGTCCACCTTACAGTTCCTCAGTTCTTTATATATAAAAGCTTACATGGCCTTTCTTCATTTCTCATCTGTTGTTATTGTTAGGTGCTGTTGAGTTGGTACCAACTCATAACAACACTATGCACAATAGAACAAAACACGGTCCCATCCTGCACCAACCTCACAATCTACACTTGAGCCCATTGCTGCTGCTACTGTGCCAATCCATCTTGTTGGAGGTCTTCCTCTTTTTCACTTACCTTCCACTTTACCAAACATGATGTCCTTCTCCAGGGATTAGTCCCTCCTTATAATATGTCCGAAGTATGAGAGACGGAGTCTGGCCATCCTGGCTTAATAAGGAGCATTCTGGCTGTACTTCTTCCAACACAAATTGTTCATTTGGCAATCTATGGTACTTTTAATATTCTCCTCTAACACCATAACTCAAATGCATCAATTCTTCTACTGTCTTCATTATTCATTGTCCAACTTTCATATGTGTATGAAGTTATTGAAAATGCAATGGCTTGGGTCAGACGCACATTTCATATATAGATTTTTTTAATTCCCTGTTGCCCATCATCTAGATATACACAGTGGCAACAGAAGCCATTACAGCCATTGTTGTATGGCCACTTCTTTGACAAGAATTGTATCATAATCCTAATACAGATCAAATGCATCAGTGCCTCTTCAGGGAAGTTCTTCCATGCAGTAATGAGCCATTTTTCTTTAGAAGGAAAGTTTCAACTCTGTTGAATAAATGTCTGCTCATACGCAGACATCTTTCAGTCCTAGTCAGTTAAATATGCCATAATCTTCTCTTTTCTCATTTTTTTTTTTTTTTTTGAAATGTACAAGTGCCCGATATGGGCCCACACGAACAGAAAAACAATCACATATTTGTGGATTTATCATACAACTATACTTAGGGGAAACTACCACTTAGTAATAAAATATAACCTTCCCAACAGTGAATTTCATCATACTTAAATCAATCCCCTGATTTTGTATCTAAGACATACAGTGTACTTCCACATGCACAAAATAACTTAAATCCAAAGTCATTCATTACAACGTTATCCATAATTTGGAAAAATATTGCATAAACACTCAAATGCCCTTCAATGAAGAGCTAGTTTTAAACTGCAGTATAGCCATACAAAGAACTACTGCGTAGCAATAAAAAAAGAAGACTTTGTCTTTTTTACCTAGAACAATCTCAAAGATATTGTTAAGCAAGAAAAAAAAATATCAAGGGGCAAGTTAGCACCTATGTAGTTGCTGTCAGGTGCCGTCGAGTCAGTTTCAACTCCTAGCACACTGTCAGGTCCTGAGCCATCCTCACAAATGTTATGTTTGAGCCCACTGTTGCTGCCATTGTATCAATCCATCTTGTTAGGGGGCTTCCTCTTTTTGCTGACCTTCACTTTATCAAGCACAATATTCTTCCCCAGGGATTGGTCCCTCCTGACAATATGTCTAAGATACAAAAGAGACAAAGTCTCGCTATTCTCACTTCTAAAGGAGCATTTTGGCTGCACTTCTTCCAAGACAGAATTATTTGTTCTGTGGCAATCCGAGCTATTTCCAATATTCTTCTCCAATATGATCATTCATATACATGGATTCTCATATGGTCTTCCTTATTCATTGTCTCACTTTCACATGCATATAAGGCAACTGAAGCTACCATGACTTGGGTCACACACACTTTAGTCCTCAAGCTGACATTTTTTCTCTTTAACATTTTAAAGAGGTCTTTTACAGAATATTTGCCCCATACAATACATCGTTTGATTTCTTGACTGCTGCTTCCAGGAGTGTTGATTGTGATTCCAAGTAAAATGAAATCTTACACAACTTCACTTTTTCTCTATTTATCATTACTGATCCAGTTGTAAGACTTCTCATTTTCTTTACACTGAGGTGCAATCAATACTGAAAACCGCAGTCTTTGATCTTCATCCATAAGTATTTAAAGTCCTCTTTGCTTTCCGCAAGCAAAATTGTGTCATCTATACATTGCAGACTGTTAATGAATCTCCCTCCAATACTGATTTCACATTCTTCATTTAATCCTAGCTTCTCAGATTATTGGCTCAGCATACAAACTGAGTAAGTATGATCAAAGTATACAACCCTGGTGCACACCTCTCCTGATCTTAAACCATTTAGTATCCCCTTGTTCTGTTCAAACGACTGCCTCCTAGTGTATGTACAGGCTCCTCATGAGCACAATTAAGTGTTCTGGAACTCCCATTCTTCACCATCTTATCCATGTTGTTGTTATGTGCCGTGGAGTCGGTTCCGACCCATAAAGGGTTTCCGAGGCTGTAAATCTTTATGGGAGCAGAAAACCTTACCTTTCTCCCACGGAACAGCTGGTAGTTTCGAACCGATGACCCTGAGGATAGCAGCCCGATTCATAACCACTACACTACCAGAGCTCCTAATCTTATCCATAGTTTGTCATAATTCACAGTTGAAAACCTTTGCATGGTTAATAAAGCACATCTTTCTGGTACTCTCTGGTTTCAGCCAAGATCCATCTGATGTCAGCAATGACATAATTAGTTTCAAGTCCTTTATTGAATCCGGTTGAATTTCTGGTAGCTCCTTGTTAATGTACTGCTGCAACTGTTTTTTAATTATCTTCAGCAAACCATACTTGCAAGTGATATTAATGATATTGTTTGATGATTTCTGCATCCCTCTGGGTCACCTTTCTTCGGATTTCTTCCAATCGTTGGCCAGGTAGCTGTCTACCAAATTTCGTGGCATAGGTGAGTGAGCACCTCCGGCACTACATCAGTTTGTTGAAACATTTTTGACTCTGTATCCTGTCAGTTCCTGGAGTACTGTTTTTTACTTGGATGTCTTCCTTCGATATCATCAATTCTTGAGCATGAGCCACTCTTTTTTATTATTATTATTGTGAATTATCTGTTAGTTTACATGGGAGAACATTATCCATTACCCTTACCTTCATCCTATCGTATTTTGTCTCATTGCAATGATTACAATCCCCTGCACGCAACATCACACAACCAAAGGGTACATCCCACATGCTTGCCCCCCAACCCCCACCGGCCTCCAGCATTCAGCCCCTTTCCCTCCCTGAGTCCAGAGTCCCCAGCCACTCCTTCTCTCCGCGTCATCATCTCTGCCTCCATCCCTGGTGTCACTGCCTCCCTGGACAGGGTCCCGCACTTCGCTTTTCTCCCTCCCTTGATGGTTCCAGGGATCTCCTGGACTGCAAAATCAGCCACTCCGCTCCTTTTGTTACAAAACATTTACATTTACCTTTCCAACACTCACTGCCCAGACCTAATAGCAATCATTCCCTACTGAACCACAGGAGTCCTATTCCCCACACCTTCTATCAACCCCATCCAGACAGGTTAGAAACAATTCAGTGGAGATTCTACCTTTCTCCATACCCTCTGGAACTAGGTTCCCTATTGAAAGCTTGTAACCCAGACACTTCTTGCCTTTGTAGCCCCCCCACACACACACCCATTTTGGATAGCCAATGTCTAGGTTCCCCATCCTTGTTGGCCCTGTATACCAAGGGGGTGTAAATGATCCTCACTGTAAAGATTTGTTCGCTCCTTTGTCATACTGCATCCACAAGCATAGGTCAAGTTCATCCAATCGCAGTGGGTTACTCTTTTTTGTTTGTTTCCTCTTCTTTCTTCCTCTAGTCATGTTCTGATCATCCAGCCATTGATGTCAGGTCAAATGGGTACTATCTGCAAGTGTGGGTGTTCTTGTACATTTCTCTTCACTTCATATCAGCTGGACACTTCACACTCCACTCTAGTCCTCTGGGGCCATGTCCCTGCCCCTGG
>NW_006408737.1:1185624-1194644 GCF_000296735.1 Chrysochloris asiatica
TAAATGACATAAAAATGAAAGTTTTAGTTATTCAACAGAAAATTCAGCTACCACTTGATTCTTACTTAATATATTTTTTAAAAAGTTCTCTTTCTATAATAATTTTAGAAGCTCTTTCCTCAAGTTCTTTTAATCATTCCTCTATTACCTTATATTATGCATATATGCTTTAAAATTCATTTGAGAGAATTTCTATAAAAATATCTACAAGGATGTTTACTGGAATGGGATTGAATCTGCAGATCAATTTGAGAATAACTGATACTATTACAATTCCAAGAAAATGTACATTTTACCAATGGCTTATTTTGTTTTACATGTATCTAAAATACTTTCTTGTTATCTTTTATTCTAGACATATATCTTTCAATAAATGAACTATTTTGATATTATTTTAATAAGGTTTATACCTTACTTTCTAAGAGTGGTTAGTGTATAATTGATTTTTGAAATCAATAATAACTCGATTCAATTATCTTTCTAAATTTACTGTGCCAGTTTGTATTGGGTCCTTTTGATAAACTGGAGTTTTTCCAGAATACCTTCATTTTATGGGTATGAATTAAAATTTTCAATAAAGAGAATCTGTATGACTAATATTAAAGTAGAAGCCATTGCTCCCTGATGAGAATTATTATTTTAAGTAGTGACTTAAAGAAGGATTCAGGTTGGCCTGACTGCCCCACTCTCTATTGTTGTTGTTGTGTTGTTAAGTGCCGTCGACCACTCTCTATAAGTAGTTTTATCTCCCAAGTGCAAGTAGTAACAAATGATAGCAGTTTCAAGTTCACCATTACATGCCTAGTAAATCTGAGGCAACATATTTCCATGTGCATTTCCATAACCTCCTCTTCATATTCCCATTTCAGAAGCAAGGTGTACATGTTTTTCAAGATAATCTTTTAATCTTTAATGGGTCCAACTGTGAACATCAGTGTTTCAGGAGTTACTAATACTCCCCACTCACACACACCCTTCTTCAAATTCTAGCTCCACACTTCATCAGCTTTTACCACAGGTGTGTAAGCATTTATGCATTAAAAATATTCACCCTAAAAACTCAGTGTGTTTCCTGGAATTAAATGAAATTATGGGGCTTCCATATGACTAGACTTCCATATGACTAGACTTTTAAGAGTTTTAATCTTCATCAGTAAGTATTTCAAATCTTCTTCCATTTCAGCCGTCAAGGTTGTATCATCTGCATATTGCAGGTTGTTAGTGAGTCTTCCTCCAATCCTGATGCCACACTCTTCTTCATATAATCCAGCTTCTCAAACTAGTTTCTCAGCATACTGATTGAACAAATGTGGAGGAAGAATACAGCTCTGGCACACACCTTTCTTGGTTTTAAACCATTCAGTAACCCCTTGTTCTGTTTGAATGATGGCCTCTTGGTTTATTTACAAGTTCCTGGAGAGCACAAAGTGTTCTGGAAGACACATTCTTCACAATGTTATCCATAGATTTTCATGATCTACATAATCTAAAAATTTTGCATCATTAATAAGGCACAGGTAAACATATTTCTTGTAATGTGTGCTTTCAGCCAAGATCCATCTGAGGTGAGCAATGATATTTCTAGTATCAAGTACTCTTCTGAAACTTGCCTGAGTTTTTAGCAGCTCCCTGTGAATGTAACATTACAGCCATTTTTAAATTATTTTCAAGAAAATTTCACTTGCATGCGATATTAATGATATTGTTTGATGATTTCCACATTCCATTGAACCACCTCTCTTTGGAATACGCAGAAAGAACTGAATCTCTTTCAATCGATAGGCCAGGTAGCACCAAGTGAGTGAGTGCCTCCAGTGCTACATCAGTTTGTTGAAATTTTTCAATCTGCAGCCTGTACATTCCTGGAACCTGGCATTTCACCAGAACGTTCAGTGCAGCTTGGATTTCTTCCTTCAGTACAATCCATTCTTGATTTTATTCTACCTCCTGAAATGGCTGGACATCACCATTTCTTTTTGGTACAATGACTCTGTGTACTACATCCATCATCCTTTGAAGTTTTCTGCATCTTTCAACATTTTGCCCAAGGTTGTTGTTGTAGTTGTTAGGTGCCATTGAGTCGGTACCAACTCATAGCGTCCTTATGCACAAGAGAATGAAACTCTGCTGGTCCTGTGCCAACCTCACAATCATTGCTACACTTGAGCTCATTGCTGCTGCCACTGTGCCAGTCCATCTTGTTGGGGTCTTCCTCTTTATTGCTGATCTTCCATTTTCTTTTGATGCTTTCTGCATCCTTCAATATTTTGCCCATAGAATTCTTCAATATTGTAGCTCAAGGCTTAAAGTTTTAATTCAGTTCTTTCAGCTAGAGAAATGCTGAGCATGTTCTTCACTTGTGATTTTCTAACTCCAATCTTTGCGCATTTCATTATAACATTTGAGTTTGTCTTCTCAAAGTATCCTTTGAAATTTTCTGTTCAGCTCTTTTATTTTCTCATTTTTCCCTGTTGCTTTAGCTTCTCTACCTTCAAGAACAAGTTTCAGAATCTTTTCTGACATCCACTTTGGTCTTTTCTTTCTTTCTTGTCTTTTTAATGTCCTTTTTTTTTTTTTTTTTACTTTTATTGTGAATTGAGTAAAGGTTAACAGGTAAGATCAGCTTTACTTGCAACCAGTCATTAATGACCTTTTGCTTGATGTCACTCTACAACTCCTCTGGTCTTTGGTCATCAGTGTCTAATGCATAAACTCTGTTCTTAAAATGGTCTCTAAATTCAGGTGGTGTTTTCAGGTCATTATTTTGGCGCTTGTGGAGTTGTTTTAATTTTCTTCAGTTCCAACCTCAACTTTCATATGAGCAATTGCTAGTCTGTTCCACAGTCTGCTGCTGGCCTTGTTTGAGCTGATGATATTACGTTTCTCCATCACATCTTCCCACAGACATAGGCAATTTAATTCCTGTGTATCCCATCTGGTAAGCTCAACTGTGAAGAGGCAGCTCTTTCCTAGTTGTATTCTGAGTGCCTTCCAACGTGAGGGGCTCATTTTCTGGTACTATATCAGGCAATATTCCACTGAAATTCACAGGTTTGAGTGACTACTCCTTCAGAAGTAACCCACCTCTTCTTCCTAGTCTGTCTTAGTCTGAAATCTCTGCTGACACCTGTCCGCCATGGGTGGTCTTGTATTTAAAATACCATAGCTTCAAGCATCACAGCAGAACACATACCACAGTAAGACAAACTCACAGATGAGTGGTGGAACACATATAGTATACTACCATGTAGGCAAAATGGGGGAAATATATACACACACACACACACACAAAGAAAATGTTACCTGCCTCTAGGGAAGGGAAATAAGTGGCAAGGGAACAAGGACAAAGGGAAGACTTTTTTGCTATATATCCTTCTACATTTATATTATGTACCAAGTACAACTATTACATATTGAAAAAATAGTTATACTTTAAACTAAAAGAAGAAATAGTTCAATAGTTACATGCAGGGGCTCTGTGGATAAGAAGACCTGGGTTAAGTGTCAACTCTGCCATTTACCAGTGTATGATTCTTAGGCAAGTTCTCCAAGCCCCTGTATCCTCACCTGTAAAATAGTGATAATGACAGTTACTGGGAGAGTGAAATCACAACAACTAGATAAAGAATTTAGCACAGTATCTGGCAGTTCTGTTTACTTATTGCTCTTTTTGAAACGGGACTGTAGACTTGGAAACCACAAAGTTATAATCATCACCAATCCTTTTTTCTTCCTTCCTACACTCAGTGAATAAATATTTTCAGTTGCTCTTTCAAAAATGCATGGCATCCAGCCATTTCTACATATTTTATAATGGCCCTGCATCCTAGTATGGCACTGTAGGGTAAGCAATGGAGTGCTAACCACAAGGTATGGTTCAAATCCACCAGCTGCTCCTAGGAAACCCTATACAGGGTCACCATACAGGAACCAACGTAAACAGTATTTGACAACAATAGAAATTGGTTCAGGCCCCAAAAAATCAGCTAAAGAGTTTGAATCTTGTGACCAAGGCAATTAGAAGCCACTGTATATTTAGTATTGGCTTTTTTGAGGGTTTTAAAAAATAATATATTATATTATTTTTATTGAAAATACAACCTGCAGAACATGTACCAATTCAACAGTCCTGGTGTGGTGCTTTAGACTAATGTGCTGGACTGCAAAGTTGTTTGGACTGCAAGGTCGGTGGTTCAAGCTCACCTGTCATTCCTCAGAAAACCTATACAGGACTACTATGGGTCGAAACCAACTCGGCGGCATTTAACAACAACAACAACAACAACTAATATGTAACCAAACTGATAAGAGCAACTTGAAAGATTAGGTAGAGGCTTAGGGAGGTTTATGTTAATAAGGGAGAAACAACTTAGAAAAGGAGTATGAAACTGGTTGTACAACTTGAAGAATGTAGCTGTTGTTGTAGTTGTTAAGTGTCATTGAGCCAGTTCCGACCCATAGTACCCCTGTATCGGGTTTCAGAGGAGCAGCTAATGAACTTGAACCACTGACTTTGCAGTTCAAACCAACTTTGGGTTCCAGCGCATTAACCCACAGCGCCACATCAGGACTCCTGGTCACATATAGATAGCTCTTAAAAGCATAATTCTGAAGACAAGCATTTTTTTATTAGGTAAACTGAACTATTGTTTGATTTCAAGAAAACTTCAGGGGAATTTTTGTTTTACAGTTTAAAGATTATCTCAGGATAATACCTTCAGGGATTCAGCATCATCCTCTATGGCTCCAGAAAGTTTGGATTCCGTGAGAATTTGAAATTCTATTCTGTATTTTTCCCCTTTAGAACAAGATACTTCTACAGAATCATTGGTCAAAATGTTAAGTAATGGTAGCCAGACACCATCCCATTCTTTTGGTCTCATGGCAAGGGAGGCAATCAGCCAACTGAAATGGCAATCACCCATTTCCCCCTCTTATTCCTTTCTCTCTTCCTCTTGTTCCAGGTAAATGAGGACCAACTGCTGTACCTTGAATGGCTACTTGAAAGCTTTCAAGACCTCAACAACTACACTACACAAGGAACTAGGAGATAGAACAGAAGCACCAACATTATTAGGGCAACTAACTGGGATGTCCCATGAAATCATAACCCTAAAAACCAATAAACTAAATCCCAGGAGGTATTTGGTTGTACATTAGTAGGCCCAGCAGTTACACTTTTTGTTGTTGTTGCCACTGTAAAGATGTCACAAAACTTTTATCGAGTCATCTTTTTCTAGGTGTACAACTAATTGACAGGAAATACATTAATTAGCTGTGCAGCCCCATCCTTAATCAATGTGATTTTCCATCACAATAAACCAGTACTCCATAAGTAGGAAGCCTCCTTCCCCCTTCCTTCTGTCCCTGGTAACCACTAATAAACTTTGGTCTCTACATATTTGCCTGTTCTTGTCTTTTTACATAATTGCAGTCATACAGTATTTGTCCTTTTGTGATTGACTTTTCACTCAACATATCTTCAAGCTCCATCCATATTACAATATATATTAAGACTTTGTTTCTCTTAATAGCTGAGTAGTATTTCATTGTATATATATAAGGGGATTTCAAAAAGTTTGTGGAAAAATTCCATTCTCTTTTAGTTTCATTTTCCATGAACTTTTTGAAGTCTCTGGTATGTACCCCTTTTTGTCAATCCATTAATCTGTTAGTGGGCATTTAGGTTTCCACCTTTTGGCTAGTGTTGGTAATGCAACAATGAAAAATGATGTGCAAGTATTTGTTTGAGTTTCTGCTTTCAAGTCTTTTGAGTATATACCTAGGAGTGGAGTTACTGGGTCATATGGTAGTTCTGTTTTGCATTTCCACAAGCAATGGATAGGTTTTCCGTTTCCTACATCGTTACCTTATGTTATTGTTGTTTGTCTGTTTGCTTACCTTAGTCATCCTCATGGGAGAGCAAAATGGTATCTCACTTTGGCTTTATTTATAGCTCTCTGGTGGCTAATGACATTGAGCATCTTTTCATGTGTCTGGTGACCATCTGAATATCCTCTTAGGTGAAACATCTATTCAAGTCTTTGCCAGTTACAGGTTTTATATTCAGCCTAAACCCTTGTCACTATAAACATATATACTTAGTTACTACTCCGCTAAATACCAAATTGTTGTTGTTGTTGTTAAGTGAAACCCTATGGTCGGTTCCGACCCATAGGGTTTCCGAGGGTGTAAATCTTTACGGGAGTAGAAAGCCTTATCTTTCTCCTGCGGAGCAGCTGATAGTTTCAAACCGCTGACCTTAAGGTTCACAGCCCGATTCGTAACCACTAAGCTACCACAGCTCCACTTATATTTATATTCATATTTTACCCTTATAAAGTATTTTCAAATACTTTTTAATTCAATTCCTGGAATAAGAATCTCAGCAACAGAAGGTCCCTCAGAGGTCCCTCTAAGCAAACTGCTGTAACAAATAACGCAGCACATCACTGTGAATTCTTTGGTATCATCTGCAACTATTTCATGTTGATACTGTCTCCCTGGAGTCCTGGTGTGGCACCATAGGCTAAGCACTCTACCACAAGGTCGGTTTGAACCACAAGGTTGGAGATTCAAATTCATCAGCTGCTCTTTGAAAACCCTATATAGGGTCATTATGGGTTGAAACCAACTTGATGGCACTTAACAACAACAACAACAACAGCTGTCTCTCCAGTTGTAAGTAATGTGGGAGAAAGGTGATCTGGTAGAAAAAGCACTGTGAATACGACTACCCACTGTATCTCCTCCCCTGTCATTTCCTTTACTTGGTAACTCAGACTCCCAGCTTTGATCAAGGAAAGATCATTGCTGTCACATTCATCCCTCACCCTAAATGTCTACTTGGATGCCCCCCTTTCCTTCCCAGTAAGCAACATTCTTCACCTTCAGCCAAACCTTAATCCACCTCTCACAGAAAGCTTTAACTCCAACCCATTTCCTACATAATAGCTACTGTTTGGCAACTGGTATATAAAATGTTTGACAAGTTTCTTTTTCATATCATGATATTTCTGCATATGTGTTCATGTTCTTTTCTCATGAACTTGTGCAATCTTCCCATTAGATTACAAAGTTAAGGATAGGAATAATATTTTTTTTTAATTCTTCTGAGTTTGCCCACAACCCAAACTTCTGTTGTACACAGTAAATTGTGTGGTCTGACTTATTTTCTGAAAGAGATTTATGTATTTTCAAAACACAATCATCATCTTTTCTACTTTCATTTTTTTTCTTTTTTTCAAAACCTTCATCTATTCAGTCTCCTCTGAAAAAGACTGTCTTCTTTTCATGTCTATATCAAACTTA
This sequence comes from Chrysochloris asiatica, assembly GCF_000296735.1. NCBI lineage: Eukaryota > Metazoa > Chordata > Mammalia > Afrosoricida > Chrysochloridae > Chrysochloris > Chrysochloris asiatica. Next base: position 1,192,936 of record NW_006408737.1, read on the forward strand.
CCTGAAATTTTGACTTTAAAAGATTAAGTAAGTTTTATGGACCAAATTCCTCCAAACCCACTAACATAAATAGAGTATGGGTGCTTCTGGTTTTACCAACTAACAGTCTACTTTTATATCTTTAATTAGAATGTAAGTTATTTTTAAAGGAAATGATTGTGTTATTGTATATACTAATAAGAATGCTTATTATACCACCTAGGTTAAAGAATCAAGATTCCCAAATCTATGAATCCAGACAAGAGTCATCTCTTAAGCTTTTAGACTCATATATACAACTACCTAGTGCGCATATCTACAAGGGTGACCAACCCACAGGCCCCTGAAATCCGACATGTTCAAGCCTATAATAATTATGCCCCTTTCTCTACCACCCTCAGTCCTGACCTGTAACTTGCTCTTCCTCCTCCTTCTGGGTTTCCTACTTCAGTGGAAGGTCCCACCATGCACTCAAGTGTCTAAACCATAAGTCTAAGAGTCACTCTAAACAACTCTGTTCCCTAAAGCCACAGATCTTTCTTCTAAGTCTCTTTAAAGTTAATTTGCTTCTCTTAAGAAGAGATCTAGAATAGGCAAAGAGGTTGGAGAGGAGAGTTCATGCCTCTCCCTACTCTCAAACTTCCAGAACTGGAGTAAAGAATAACCAGTATAATACAGTAGTTAAGAGATCTGGCTCTGGCACCAAACTGGCCTGACTCAAATCCCTGCCTAGTCACTTAATCGCCAAGTGGCCTTACGTCAATCACTTAACCTATTTATGACTTAGCTTTCTCAAATGTCCAAATGGATAATATGAGTAACTGCCTGATAGGATTACTGTAAAGTATAACTGAATTTATATATGCAAAGTGCTTAGAAGATGACTTTTTTTTTAATGTCTAAGTTATGTGTTCTACAACAGTATAAAATCCACAAGTATTTTATCAAGACAGTAAAGTTAAAATATGAGTGACCTCATCCAACTAATCTAAGCCTCCACCCCACCTAAAGTGTGAGTAACCTTAATACCTAAGGCCTTTTCCAGAGTCCATAGCTCTAATATGTCTTATCTGGATTACTACACTAGCCCCCTCCTATATATTCTTCAAACTGCAGACAAAGTGACTTTTATAAACTATCTGATTGAGTCAGTTCCCTACTTAAAAAAAACCTTCAGTGACTCCCTATTACCTTGACTTAAAGTCCAGATTCCTTGACGTGGATTACATAGCCTGATGTAATGTGTCTGATACAATTTCTAGTCTCATCTTTATCTATCACCCACCTCATACTCAAAGTTCAAAGTCATCATTCTTTTAGTTTCTATATTTGTCAGGTCCAGACTTTGGCACATTATTCCCTCTGCTTCAAACACCTTTCTCCAGCATTCTACTTTTCATCTGGATAATTTCTATTGATTTTTCAGGTGACAATTTAGATGACACTTCATCCAAAAACATATCTCCTGACCCCCAAGTCTCCTGAGGTGTCCTTCCTATGAACCAAGTGGTACCATGCACTTTCCCTCGCCTAGCAGTTGACTCAACTGTCTACTTACTTATCTATATTCCACATTAGACTTTAAGGTCCATGAAGGGGGAAACCACATGATTTTTCCCAGTGCTTACCACAATGCCTGTCACATGGTATGTGCTTTACTAAATTTTTTTTTTTTTTTTAAATAACTGAATAGATCCAGAGGGCCTGGAGGAAGGTAGAATCTCCAGTGA
>NW_006408737.1:1194842-1196649 GCF_000296735.1 Chrysochloris asiatica
GTGATTAACTTTTCAGTCTAGGAGTGGAGGTCCCTAGGACCATCAAGGGAGAAGAGCAGAGAGCTGGACCCTACCCAGAGAAGCAGTGATGCCTGAAATGGAGGCAGAGATGATGACGTGGAGCGATGGGGCAGCTGGAGACTTTAGATCCAGAGGGGGAGAGCGACTGTGTGCTGAAGACCTGGGGGGTACGGGGAAGGATTGCATGGAGGGGGTTGTAACCATGGCAATGAGACGATATACGATAGAAAGAATGTAAGACTGATTTCTCCCATGTAAACTATCACATAATTCACAATAAAACATTAAATAAATAAATAAATAAATAAAATAAAAATAACTGAAGATCACACATATAGATTCTTAAAATTTCTGAATATTTTGCAAATGACACTAAATGTTAGGATTGTTTAAAACTACAAGCAAGCCAAGTAAATAAAACATGAATAAAGTAAGAGTTGAAAACTTAAGAAATATACTCAATATAACAGAATTTAACCTTTGTGACTGTCCAGTGACCAGGTCAGATTGCTTGGAAAATGGCAGGATAGCCAACTTTGAATAATAAGTAGAAACAGAGGCAAGAAATCACGAGCAACAATATAGCCCTACCTAAACCTCTGGATCGAAAATATTTATATTAGAAGATCTTTTGAAGATATGAAATACATGTTCCGATCTCTTGGCTAACTATAAATTCTATCACACTAAACTGAAAAATCAACACCTGAAATTCATATAGCTAAAACAGAGCAGACAACTACCACAGTATAACATACAATCCTACCTCTAGCTAGGAAATGGCCACCACTCATCTGTTAGTTTGCTGTACTGTGGTGGGTTGTGAGTTGCTGTGATTCTGAAAGCTAAGCCACCGGTATTTTAAATACTAGGAGGGTCAGTCATGATGGACAGGTTTCAGATGATCTTCCAGACGAAGACAGACTAGGAAGAAAGAGTGACGAACTACTTCCGAATCTTTAGTCACTGAAAACCTTATGAATAGCAAAGAAACACTGTCAGATATAATGCCAGAAAATGAGCCCCTCGGGTTGTAAGGCACTCAAGATGCGACTGGGGAAGAGCTGCCTCCTCAAAGTAGAGTTGACTGTGATAAGGCAAATAGAGTAAAGCTCATGGGAGAAAAGCCCACAGAACCTTCATTTGCTGACGGGGCACAATTCAAAATGAAGAGAAACAGCTGTAAACACCCATTGAAAATTAGAACATAGAATGTATGAAGTACGAATCTGGGAAAATTGGAAGTTGTCAAAAATGAAATGGAACGCATAAACATCGATCTCTTAGGCATTAGTAAGCTGAAATGGACGGGTATTGGCCATTTCGAATCTGACTACCACATGGTTTACTAAGCCGGGAATGGCAAATTGAAGAGGAATGGTGTTGCATTCATCATCAAAAAGAACATATCCAGATCAGTCATAAGGTAAAATGCTCTCTATGAAAGGATAATATCCATGCGCCTACAGGGAAGGAGCTCTGGTAGCGTAGTGGTTAAGAATCAGGCTGCGAACCTTAAGGTCAGCAGTTCGAAACTACCAGCTGCTCCATGGGAGAAAGATAAGGCGTTCTGCTCCCATATAGATTTACAGCCTTGGACACCCTGTACAGGGTCGCTATGGGTCGGAACCAACTTGATGGCACTTAACAAAAACATCAACAGGGAAGCCCAGTTAATACCACTATCATTCAAATTTATGCACCAACCACTAAAGCCAGTGAGGATGAAATAGAAGAATTCTATCAACTTTTTCAATCTGAAATTGATCACACATGCAATCAAGAT
>NW_006408737.1:1198626-1215423 GCF_000296735.1 Chrysochloris asiatica
GGAGAATATTGAAAGTGCCATGGGCTGCCAAAAGAACCAATAGATCTGTTTTGGAAGAAGTGCAGCCAGAGTGCTCCTTAAAGGCCAGGATGGCCAAACTTCATCCCTCATACTTTGGACATATTGTCAGGAGGGACCAGTCACTGGAGAAGGATATCATGTTTGGTAAGGTGGAGAGTCAGAAAAACAGGAAGCCCCCCAATGAGATGGATTGGCCAAGTGGCAGCATCAATGAACTCAAGCGTGGCAACAGTGGTGAGGTTGGCCCAGGATCGGGCAGTGTTTCATTCTGCTGTGCATAGGGTCACTATGGGTTGGTGCCAACTCAATGGCACCTAACAACAACAACAAACCTCTAGCTTACCAATCAATTTTCAGTTTTCTTATTTCTCCATCTCCCATACACAGGTTCTCCATCTTCCATATCACCTGCATTACATTATCTTAATTACACTATCTTAATTATCTATGCACATGTCCCCCACCCGATTCTCCATGAAGACAACAGTGGTGTTATTAATTCATTACTGCATCTCTAGTACTATCATAGGAAATACAGTAATAGGCTGTTTGTGGATGGGGGAAGGGGAAAGAAGAGAAAGAGAGCAATCTATTTATATAAACTAAAAAGTAGCAGTTGAAGTGACAGCTAAGTCCCACAGATTGTAAACACCAAAAAGGAAGCTAAATTGTTGAATACTAACATTCAAATAAGTTAATAAACTCATAAAGTTAACATGAATGATATAAATATTGGCCACTTATACAGGCCTTTGGAGTCCTGGTGTAGCACTGTGAGATAATACACTAGACCACAGGTTGGTTTAAACTGCAAGGTCGGTGGTTCAAATTCACTAGCCAGTCCTTGGAAGCCCTACAAGGTTGCTAAGAGTTGGAACCTACTTAACAACAATATACTGCCCTTAGTCCCATCCTACTGGAGTTTCATTTAGAGTCCTTATGTGATGTTGTGAGTTAATGTGCTAGACTGCAAAGTCAGTTTGAACCACAAGGTCAGTGGTTCAAGATCAACAAATGCTCCTCAGATACCCTATACGGGGTCGCTATGGGTCGGAATCGACTCCATGGCACTTAACAATAACAACATATATGCTGTAAGGACTCCTGTATGGTGCTGTAGGATCAGCACTGGACTTCAAGTTACAAGGTTAGTAATTCAAACCCAGCAGCTGCTTCTCAGAAACCGTATACAAGGTTGCTATGAATTGGAACCAACTCAACAGCCCTTAACAACAGCAACATATATGCTGTATAAAAGCACAGAGATAATAACCAAAAGGAAAGCAGAAATGGGAAGATAAGAAGAAACATGTTGTTCCATCATCCAGTTGGATGACCGAGAATCCACAATGATTCAAATCCTCCAAAAATGCTTGCTCCATACATGGTCAATATTATTAATATCTTGAAAAAAATGTATAAGAAGTTTTTTATTATTAAGAGAAAAAAAAGTTGGATATTCTCAATAGAAAAAAGCAATGTCATATTTTCATTAGCAACATGATACTAAAATCATCAGACATAAAGGAATTCTGGTGGTACAGTGAATTAAGCATTGGGCTGCTAACAGTAAGGTTGGCAATTTGAACACACCAGTCACTCTCAGGAAGAAAAATGGGGTTATCTGCTCCTGTAAAAGTTTACAAAATCAGTAACCCTAGGGAGCAGGTCTATTCTGTCCTACAAGGTCAGAACTATGAGTCAGAATCAACTCAATGACAGTGGAAAAAAAGCGATACATAAATTATTCAGTAATGGTACTTTGTTGTTGTTATGTGCCGTGGAGTCGGTTCCGACTCATAGCGACCCTGAACAGGGTTTCCGAGGCTGTAAATCTTTACGGGAGCAGAAAGCCTCATCTGAGATCCTAATATTTGAAAAAGTTATTATTTCATTAAAAAATCACTATCTGCATGGCACAGGAGCTCTGGTAGCGTAGTGGTTACGAATCGGGCTGCGAACCTTAAGGTCAGCGGTTCGAAACTACCAGCCGCTCCGCGGGAGAAAGATGAGGCTTTCTACTCCCGTAAAGATTTACACCCTCGGAAACCCTGTACAGGGTCGCTATGGGTCGGACCCGACTCAATGGCACTTAACAACAACAACAACAACAACATCTGCATGGCACAGTATTCACGCTGGAGTTAAAAGAAAGGCCTGGTGTGGTGCTGTAGGATAAGCACTCAGCCACCAAGTTGATTTGAACCACAAGGTTGGAGTTCAAACTCACCAGTCACTCCTCAGAAACCTTATACAGGATTACTATGAGTCGGAACAGACTCTGCGGCCCTTAACAACAATAACAATTCTGTGGAAGATGAGGAAGACTTTCCTTAACAGAGTCAGTCTGTTCACACTCCAATATTACCAATCATTTACCTTGCTCCCCAATAAATGCAAAGACATCCCCATAGTCTCTAACACCAGTGGGCTAGAGCTGCACAGCAAGGATCCCTAGTGGTACAGTGAGTTCAGCACTGCAATCCTAATCACAAAGTTTACAGTTCAAACCCACCAGCCACAAGGCAGGAGGAAAGATGAGGCTGTCTGCACCCATAAAGATTTACAGTCTTGGAAACCCTACGGTATTTGTTCTGCTCTGTCCTGTTGGGCCAATTTGTTGTCAGTGGGTAAGCTGCACAGGAGTTTGTGGAGGAGAGGTGTAATCAATCAGAATGACAGATGCTGTGGGCTCTTTAAATGAAATGTATTAAAGAATTCTGAAAGTCCTAGAAAGCTTATCTGTCTCTCACCAGTGAAATTCTCCCAGCATTATGATTTTCTTGTTCACGACACCAAATCAAAGCTTTAAGAGCACCCACATTGAGCTTAGGCACACCCCAGAAAATGGATTTCTTCAGTGTGGTAGGAACAGACACACAATACATAGGTAGAGGCTTATCACTTTACAAGAAAATCTATTCTGAAAAAGAACCTTGTGTCACTGAAGTCTGGGTCCATTTCAAAGAGAAGATAGCTACTTCCCCTATTTTATTAATTTACTGTGTGTTAACTTGCATCAGTCTAAAGGCTTTGCACCCAAGATGAGCAAACTGTTTGAAAGCTAAATGCACTAAATCTTCTTTCATGGAACATAAAACTATTTTTTTAACTTAGTGGGTTGCACTTAATGCCTTATTAATCAGATTTAATCATTGCATGTAACCAGTAGTTCCTCAGTAAGATGGATTTCATTTTACCTCCACAACTATTATCCCAGGTCAAAAATGTAATGAATTTTGATGTCTTTTAAAACCACTAATACTGCACTCAACATTCCAATTAGTAAGTGAATCTGAAAACACAATTTTCTAAAATGACTATAGTTCTCCCACTTCCTATTCTTAAATGTCTAAGATACTAATTGAATGTCCATACTATTTTAGTTATAGATCTCTCTCAAATAATTTCATAATAAAATGCCCAGTTTTTAATTCCTACTGCCACAAAGGCTCTCTCTTAGCTCTATAATGAAGACTTAACATCTGTATTTTTTTAAAAAATCAATTCAATAAATACGTGTTCAAAATTAAAAATATATTTTCCTATGAGACCCATGTTGTTGTTATTAAGTGCCATCGAGTCAGTTCCGACTCATAGGAACTCTGCATAGGGTTTCTGAGGAACGGTTGGTTAGTTTGAACCACCAATCTTGTGTTTCAAACCAACCGTGCAGTCAGTCCAGTGCTTATTCTACAGCACCACAGCAGGACTCCATGAGACCCATGGTGATGGTGGTTGTGTGCCCTGGAGTCGCTTCTGACTCATAGCGACCCTTTATAGGGTTTTCAAGGCTTTAAAGCTTTACGAGAGCAGTAAGCTTTATCTTTCTTGGGTGGAACGGCAGGTAGTTTCGAACTGCTGACCTTGAGGTTAGCAGGCTGACAAGTCACCACTACACTACCAGAGATCCTTAAGTAGCATTTTATAACAATATTAACAGAGGACAAAACTAACAAAGTTTAAAACCCACTGTTGTCAAGTTGATTCTGACTCACAGTGACACGCTATAGGACAGAGCAGAACTACCCCACAGGATTTCAAGGCTGCGAATCTTTACAGAAGCACACTGCCACATCTTCCTCTAACAAAACAACTGTTGGGTTCAAACCAGTGACCTTTAGGTTAGCAGTCAAGCACTTTAGCCACTGTGATACCACCTCTCAATTATCTAAAGTATCAGAAAAATTTTAATGTCAAGACAGTTTTCATCTACTGTGGCATGTATAGTCTTTGAGATTCTGGTTATTCAGGAATATGAAAACAAGCAAAATTACTAAAGCATCACCGAAAGTGAAGAAGTAGCTACATAAAAAGCATCAGGAGTGGAAAGGCACCCATAGAAACAGGAATTGCAAAGCACATCAGAAGGCATCTGATACAGATGGAATTCCTTTCACAGAAGCTCTGATGGACGCTGACATGGACACAGTTTCAAGTACTTCAGCGGCAGGGTTCCCATTGTTGACTTTCCTCAAGAAGCTCAATTCATTCACCAACAACAGATATTTCTCCTCGTTGCTGTTATTGATATTAGGTGTCATTGAGTTGGTATGACTCACAGCAACCCTGTGCACAACAGAATAAAAGATTGCAGACCCTGTGCCACCCTCGCAATTGTTCTGTCCGAGCTCATTGTTGCTGCCACTGTGTCTTTTGGGAGTCTTCCTCTTCTTCATTGACCATCCCCTTTACCAAGTATGATGTCCTTCTCCAGGGACTGGTCCCTCCTAACATGTCCAAAGTAAGAAAGATTAAGCCTTGTTATCCTGGTTTCTAAGGAACATTTTGGCTGTACTTCTTTCAAGACAAATTTGCTTTTCTGGCAGTCTACGGTACTTTCAATATTCTTCTCCCACACCATAATTTAAATGCATCAGCTCTTCTCTGGTCTTCCTTATTCACTGTCCAACTTTCACATGTATATGAGGTGATTGAAAATACTATGGCTTGGGTCAGGTGCCCCTTAGTCCTCAAACTGATGTCTTTGCTCTTTAACACTTTAAAAGGTCTTGTGCAGCAGATTTGCCTAATGCAATAGGTCACTTGATTTCTTGACTGCTACTCCCATGTGTGCATTCAAGCAAAATGAAGTCTTGGACAATTTCAATCTTTTCTACATTTAGCATGATGTTATTTATTGGACCCATTGTGAAGATTTTTGTTTTATTTTCATTGAGAAGCAATCCATATTGAAAGCTGTAGCTTTGATCTTCATCTGTAAGTATTTTAAGTCCTTTTCGCTTCTTGCAAGTAAGGTTGTTATCATCTGCAAATCACAGGTTGTTAATGAGTCTTCCTCCAATCCTGACGCCACATTCTTCTTCACAGAATCCAGCTTCTTGGATTATCTGCTCAGCATACAGATCGAATAGGAATAGTGAGATGATACAACCCTGGTGCACACCTTTCCTGATTTTAAACCATTTAATCTTCCATTGCTCATAATCAGCCAAAATTCACTTATAAATATTCCTAAAGGTAATGCCAAATTTTGTCCTTCCCTACAGGTAAATGTAGTTCCTCTTTAATAGAACCCTGCCCTCTAAATATGAAGAAAATAGTGTGTGTGTGCTCTCTTGCTCATATTTCCTACAGGCTAGCCATCTTTTCTGGAGTTCTTGAGGTTAATGCACTGGACTGCAAAGTTGGTTTGAACTGCAAGGTTGGTGGTTCAAGCTTGTCAGCTGCTCCTCAGAAACCCTATACCGGGTCACTATGGTCAGAACCGACTCGACGGCACTTAACAACAACAACAACAGCAGCCAGCTTTTCTACATCTCCAATAGCTTCAGCTGTCCTTCATATCATTTAAATACCATTCATTCACCTAGTCTCTTCACCTTCCTTCGAGTGAAATTCAATTTGCTAATATCTCTGCTGAAATATATAATCTAAAACTAAAAGTCATGCCCCACAAATTATCATCAACACTCACTCACTAGGTCAAACCCAAGGACCCTTTGTTTCCTCTGCAACAAGTCTTGACATGCATATGGAAAAGGCCAAAAGAACACAGAATACAAATCAATGATATCCACAGACAATTATGAGAACAATGGGGGAAAGACATTAACCACCCTATATGCTACTCCCAGCATTCTGGTGTGGCACTGTGAGTTAATACTCCGGACTGCAGAATCCTTTGAGCCACAAGGTTTAACTTGACAGCACTGAACAACAACAGCAACAAGTTAATCCCACAACCATAATTACGTGAGACCAGGATAATGCTCAAGTAATTTGACCAAACTTTAGAAATTTGCAATAAGCTTAGTTACATATAGGGTAGTCATATCCTTTAAAACAAATTACTTGTAATCTCATCTGCAGAATCAAACAAAATCAAAATATTAGATGTAATTAAGACCATTTAGTTTCCGTAGGGATTGTAGCAATCTAAGATTGTTAAGCATTCTAAGAATGAAATATTGGATACAATTAAGGAAACCTTATTGAAAAAAATTAATCTGTAAAACAGATAATATGAGACTCAGGAATGGCTTACTAATAACTCACTCAGTGCTGAGTATAATAAATACAGCTATCACCATTTAATTCACTGGTGGCTGTGTTCAAAAAGCTAAATATTGCCACTCAATCTGTTTCAGAAATTTAGATCTAATCAGTATAGTCACTGCCTGTTACATTTATTGAATCGCGGAGTTATTTCAGACGAAAAGGAATTTAAATGGGAAAAAAAACAAAAAAATACCCAAAGGTAGTAAATAGCAAGGCACTAACTCAATACTAAAATCTGAAACCATATCTACTGAACCTCACCAATCCTTCAAAATATCTGGAAACAGCTCTCATACCTTCCCATCTTGTAATCAATTTTCTTTTCAAGGCTAATTTCTTCAGTGATACATTATGTAAAGAGGGTCCCAGAACAAAGTCCTACATAAGTGGCCTTTAGAACTTCAGACATGTTCATTCATGTCTGAAGGACTCATTTAGGCTGGATCTTAAGGGGATATATGACTCGATGAATAGGTGCTCCCAACAAGACTATATAAGTTTGAGCTGTTGTGCCAATCCTAACTCCTCAGGTATCCAGTGTAAGATAAGGCAAGGCAATGGAAACTAGGAGACACAGCCTGAGACCAAGGCCAGTCAGGTGACTACGGAAACTCGGAAGGCTATAACTGGCACCATCAGAAGCCCTAGAAGGTACACCTGGTTCAGAGACCGTCTCTAATAACTCTTTTTCCACTAGGTCTCAGCCAACCTGATGGGCCTTTCCTAGTTACTGACTAAGCCCTGGGGCCAACAGGCAATCTAGGTTTCAGCAAGAATATAGCCATGAGGGGTGGGGTTGGGTAGAGGGACTCTCCCTGAACTAAAAGATCATAACCGCAAAGCAGATACGCAAATAACCAAGATATTAAAGTGACAGGATGTTATTTAAATAGAATCAGCAAGCAAAAGCCCAAACTACCAGTTGCCTGGGGGGAGAAAAAATGCTAAAGATAAAAAGCAAAGAATTTTCTCCTGGTGTGGTACTGTAGGATAAGCACAGGACTGTGAACCACATGGTCGGCAGATCAAACCCACCAGCTGCTCCTCAGAATCCCTATACAGGGTCACAATGAGTTGGAATCAACTTGACGACACTTAACAACAACACGGTGAGAACAAGAATAATGTCAACCAAGATAGATACTAATTCATCACTATAATTTTGCCTATGTTTTCTTTATCTAAAATGATCTCTCAAGTTGCAGCCCAGTATAGCAGGTACTTTCTTTATAAACTCTGCACTGCTGGCCTATCCAGTCATTGCTTTGCATTAGGATATCAAACTTCCTTAAAGAGCTACACTTTGCCCAGTCCAGCCCAGCCCAGCCCAGCGCAACCCAGCCCCAGGTCTCTGGACCTGCAGCTTACTCCCATTCCTTTCCCAGTTTGCTCAACCTCCCAAGCCAACTCATCAGTCCTCTCCTCCAGCTCCCACCCTAGTAAATCCATGTGTCTGTCATAGCACCTCCCAGACGATATGATAATTTTTTGGCTTGGTTGCCTTCACAACAGACTGTGAGCTCTACAAAGATTGTGTCATTTCATCTTTGAATCCCAAGGAGTTCGCACAGTGTCTGTTCATAATTTAGTAAGTGAATGACTCAAGTGTGGGACGTGAGAATGTGTCAAGTAGCACCCAAGGGCCAGCGTCTATGCCATGTATGTCTGTCATCTCTCCTCCACAGACTGACAGACACTTAGAGAAGAATGCCTGAAGCATAGTAGGTGATCAATAACAACTGAATAAAACAAGTGGCTAGACAGGAAAACAGCTTTGACAAATTCAGCTTTGAATATGGCCATGCTTATGAAGGCTCCTTCTAAAACCAAGATCTTACAGAATTTGGGGGGTTTGTTCATAACTAGCTTACTGTTTTATTGTGGTAAAAATATTTATAACAAAACATTTGCCGATTCTATGTGTTTTACATGTACAATTCAGTGACATTGATTAGGTTCATATCATACAACTATCACTACGATCCATTTCCAAATTAGGCCATCAGTATTAAGAGAAAGTCAGGGAGAAAGGTGGCTCCATAGGATAAGCACTAGACGGGGAACCACAAGGTCAGTGGTTCAGGCTTTCAGTTCCCACAAAGATTTTGTTGTTGTTGTTGTTAAGTGCCATGGAGTCGATTCCGACTCATAGCGACCCTGTACGAGGTTTCCGAGGCTGTAAATCTTTACGGGAGCAGAATGCCTCATCTTTCTCCCACGGAACCGCTGGTAGTTTCAAACTGCTGACCCTGTGGTTCACAGCCCGATTTGTAACCACTATACAGGGTCACTATGAGTTGGAACAGATTTGTCAGCACACAACAATAATTAAGAGAAACTCAGTGCCCCATGAGCAGTGACTCTCCCTTGCCTCCTGCACTCTCCCCTGCCCTGCTAACGACTAATAAACTGTGGTATCTATACACTTGCCTATTCTAGATATTTAAGTGGAATCATGTATTTGTCCTTTGATGGCATACTTATTTCACTCAGCATAATGTTTTCCAGGTTCATCCATGTGATGGCATACATCAGAATTAAGAAAGGTTGGCAGTTCAAAATCACCCAGAGACACTTTGGGAGACAGGTCTGCCATTCTGTTTCCAAAAGTTCACAGCTTTGAAAACCCTACAAAGCAGTTCTACTCTGCGCACTGGGGCCACTGTGAGATGGCCACTAACAACAGCAACAATACTCTGTCATTGCGTATATACGAGTACTGACCACATTTTATTTATCCATTTCGGCTGCTATAAACATACATGTACAAGTTTTTGTGTGAACATACGTTTTCAATTCTCTTGGGTACATGCGATTATCTAGAAGTGAAATTGCTGGGTCATATGGTTTAACTCTACGTTTAATCATTTGAGGAACTGCCAGGCTGTATTACAAAGTGACAGTACCATTTTACATCTCACTAACAATATATAAGAGTTCTATTTATTGTCTTTTTAATTTTGTTCCTCCTAGGGGGTGTGCAGTGGTATTTCATTAAGTGAGCACAGATTAGCACTTGTAGGACAGGGGCTGTTGGGCTGAGGAAGTACTACCACTGAGTATGGGGTTTGTTTGGGAGTGAGAAAAAATGTTCTGGAATTAAAGAGTGGTGATGATTGCATAACCTTGTGAATACAATAAAAGCCACCAGTGGGAGAAACGCCCCCAGAGAGCTAACAACGGGTTAATGCCCATACTATATCCAGAGTTAAAACATGTCACTTTAGAAGGGAAAATTATATGATATGTAAATTATATTCCATTTTAAAACACAGAAAAGATCTAACTGCACAAATCGCAACATATATACCATCAAAAAGATATGATGGAGAAGCAATTTTTAAAGCTTGAAAATCACTGCTGATCATTGGTATTTACTTTCATAATAACATACAAAAAAATATTTAATTCTACCGCCTCAAACTGAACACAAAAATAAAGACTGAAAGGCAAATCAACTGGATTTCCATTTAAAAAAAAAAAAATGTTCAAGAATAAATATTTTCTTTCTTCACAAGATTTGAGCTGTTTGGAAGCTGGGTTTCCAAGACCAGATATGAACTACTATGTTCAGGTTTGTTAACAGCAAACAGACTTGAAAGAACTCAAGTATAAGAACCAGAGCCTCAGTATTGCTGCTGGTCAATGGTAAAGGATTCTCTCCACTGCAGAAGAGCATTCCACTGGGATAACAACGAAGTCACAGAGTAGAATTTTCCATTATCAACATCTTAATCTCAGGCACTGGATGGGCATTTTCTATAAAGCTTTTTTTAGGTTCCCTAAATGAATAAAGAGCTCTGGTAGTATAGTGGTTATGAATTGAGCTGCGAACCACAAGGTCAGCAGTTCAAAACTACCAGCTGTTCTGCAGGAAAAAGATGAGGCTTTCTGCTCCTGTAAAGATTTATAGCCTTGGAAACCCTGTACAGGGTCGCTGTGAGTCAGAACCGACTCCACGGCACATAAAAACAAAAATGAGTAAGTATGAATCCAAACTGCCTAGGTTTTCCAAACAGCCATTAATTCATGTTAAGAACAATGAATTATAAGCAAACATTTTATATATACACTATAAAAGTAAAAATATAACACAATATTCTAGAATTGTTTCTGACATATCATAGGTGCTCAGTATTTTCTGATAGTATTTATTAGAGGTAACAATGCTTACTACATAATTTAGATAAAAAATTAAGGCAATTGGTAAGATAATTAATCAACTTATCTTCATCATTTAAAACTTAATGTTCTTGCTTTCTTCCTAATATAATACCATATTTTCACTGATATAACGCCATGTTTAAACTGATAAGTCGATGGTTATTAAGAAAAATAATTAGCCTACTATATGTTGAAAAAACATTCTGATTATAAAAGCTATTGTCCTTTACCTTATAAACCTTTCTGAAATAACAACTTCAAGTTGATAAAATTGCAGGGATTTGTGAGGTGATTAGCTTCTTATGTAATTTAGGATTTATTTTAGTTAATAAACTAAGAAAAGGTACATGAATACAATTTAACCATACATTGACCATTCTTCACATTCTAGAACGCTGAGAGACCCCCACAAAATACAATGAGCTTCCCTGACAGGTACTGGAGTTCAGCAGGAAGGAAAATTCTTTCTAAAACACAGCTTAAAGCAGACCAATGTCCCAATGCCAAAAAGATCTGCAATTCGATGTATGTTCAATTTTTAAACCTCTTTTAAGAATAAGGTCATTATTTCTTGGCACCTAAAACTATAGGTGCTTGAAATTCTATAGAGGATCATCAAATAGACAATAAAAGAAGTAAAAATCAAATCTTCATCTTCTTTCAGACGGGCAGTTCTTCTAAAAGACTCTGAAGGTAACGTTCCACAAGTTCACATGAGTGGGCAGGCACCATCAGAAAAAGCCTTCCTCAATCTCCCTTTGTTGTTATTAAGTAAGTGTCTTTCAGTCATAGCGACCCTATATAGGGCTTCGGAGGCTTTAAATTTTTGCAGGAGCAGAAAGCCTCATCTTTCTCCCTCAGGATGGCTGGCGGGCTCGAAACGTGGAACTTATGGTTCACAGCCCAGGGCTTATCA
Source organism: Chrysochloris asiatica (assembly GCF_000296735.1). NCBI lineage: Eukaryota > Metazoa > Chordata > Mammalia > Afrosoricida > Chrysochloridae > Chrysochloris > Chrysochloris asiatica. The sequence continues at coordinate 1,210,250 of NW_006408737.1, forward strand.
TATGGAGCTGTTATGGGTTTGAATCCCAAAGAAGGATGATGACCACTATAATGTTCAATTTAGAGAATTTTATTGGCACAACAGACAGCTATAGCCAGACAGCAGAAGACAATGAATTCTCCCAGGCCTGCGGAGCCGTAGGGAAATGGCTGCTTGCTAGTTTATAAATGTTAAGTTCTTGGCTCAGGGTCTAGGGGTTTATCTAAAAGAATTTGCTGAAGCAGGGAGTACAAAAGCAAAAATAGCAGATTCTTCAGCTCACAGGAACACTAGATAACAATTAACAGGGTAAGTGTGACCGCATGAGTTTGAATAACAATACCATACAGTAACACCACCTGTGAGGCTTCTTTCTGCCTTATCTGCCTCAAGGCCAGGGGAACTATGCTAGTTTTAGAAATTCTGAGTTCTCAAGGAGCTCTATTGTTTCAGAGCCACCGAATTCCCTTCAGAGCAACATAAACTGTCAAGAACAAATGAAGATGACTTGAGGATCAGCCATCCTTTTAGATTGTTTCATTAGAAATCACACTATTCTACTCTCTTTTACTTACTGTCAATACTTGCTTGCTTGATTTGCTGGCCTCATGAAATAGCATTTTAAAAGAGAATATGATCATTATCTGGTCTCCGCATGTATAAAAAAAATTATAAGCATGAAAGCAATGCATTATAAAGGAAAAGATTAACAGTAGATAACATAAAGCTCCTTTAATTTCTATAAATCAAAAACCACTATACATTAGGTGAAAAGGCAAAAAAATGGTAGGAGAAATGCCTCCCACCCCATGCCCCCGCCCAACTAACAGAGGGTTAATGCCCTTGCTATATCCAGAGTTCACACAAATCAGTGTCTGGCCAGGGCAGTATCCCCAGCATTTCTCGCCTCATCCACAAAAGAAATTGAAAACTTTCTACAAAAAAAGTGGTTTTAGCTTTTCTCCCCCAACTTGAGGATCACTCTGCCTTCTCATTGTCTGCCTTGGCCCTTCTTTGCCTCCTACCTGGATGTCCTCCTTCTTCTGAGCCCTGTTAGATTTCAGATTTTCTCCAAGACCTGACTTCTGAAGCAGTTTTCTCCTTTACTCTGCAGCCTATGGGCAAGTAACAACTCGCCCTAGGCTCCAGGGTTACCTTATCCAACCAAGTCCAGCCAAGGACCGGAGTACTGGTTCCTGCCTGGGTTGGAGGAAGGTAGAAATCAAACAATTATAAAGTTGATAAGAAAAACACTTAAAAGCCATCAAAGAATAGTACAGACAATTCACAGAAATCTCTAATAGCTAACAAGCAGATTTTTTTTAATGCTTAAACACGTTAATAATGAAAGCTGTGAGTTAAAATAATGAAGTATCATTTTTATCTGTTATATTAACAAAGATTTTTTTTTTTTTTTTAAATGCTGACACAGTGTTACTAACCGACAATGGAATTATAAATTGGCATACTCTTTCTGAAAGGCAATCTGGCATTGTTTCAATGTGTTTCAAGAACATCCATGACATTCCTGCTCTTTGACTCTTTCATTTCATTTGTAAGAATTGATCCTAAGTAAGTAATCAAAAATGTAGCTAAAGGGTTTAAGTATAAAGATGTTCATCCCTACATTTTTGTTGCTGAAATATAAATAGCCCACAATAAGTGAATTACAAATAAATTATGGTACATCCATAAAATAGATTATTATGGGGCCGAAAGAAATGATACAGTAAGAAGAGCTGGTTCTTATATAGCACGACTAAGAGCCATTCATTGTTCTAATACATTAACACGTATTAGCTCATTTACTCCTTACAGGAAGATATGGAACCTGTGAGGTGGGTCGCTGCTAGCATAATGATCATTTCACAGATAAGGAACCTGAGGCACAGAGAAGCTCCACAACTTGCCCAAGGTTACACTGGGACAAATTCACATATCTTGATCTAAAATTCTAAAACTCAGAAGTTCTGAAAACCAACAAGTGTTTTCATAAATTTGTGGCAAACATATTTGTTGCCAAAATCTGATGTGAACTTATGTGAAACTATGTATAAATCCAAAATCAAGTTTGTTGCTGTCAATTCTGACTCACAGAAATCTTATGTGCTCCATAGGGTTTCCAATGCTACATTTCCTCCAAAAAATAGGTTACCAGGACTTCCTCCCCTGGGGTGTCCAGGTGGGCTAGAGCCTCCAACATCTGAATTACCAACTGAGCTATTAACCTTTTGCACCACCCAAGCACTCCAAAACTACTTATCATCCTTATTGATTACACTTAGAGAGTATACTCATATATATTTTACTGGGGGGAAAAAAATTGATGTTTGATTGCAGGCTGCCCCCAAACCCCACTACAAGTGATGTCTGTTGTTGTTGCTGTTAGGTGTCAAGTTGGTACTGACTTATAGCAAACTTATGCACAACAAAATGAAACGCTGCCTAGTCCTGTGCCAACCGCACAATCATTACTACACTTGAGCTCATTGCTACTGACACTGTGCCAATTCATATTGTTAGGGGTCTCTTTTTTGCTGACCCTCTACTTTGCAAAGCATGATGTCCTCCAGGTACTGGTCCCTCCTGAAAATATTTCTGAAGTATGAGAGATGAAGTCTGGCCACCCTGACTTCTAAAGGAGCATTCTGGATATACTTCTTCCAACACCGATGGGCTTGTTCTTTTGGCTGACCGTGATACTTTCAATATTCTCTTATTCATTATCCAACTTTTACATGCATATTAGGTTATTGATAATACCATGGCTTGGGTCAGACGCACCTTAGTCCTCAAACTGACATCTTTGCTCTTGAACACTTCAAAGAGGTCTTGTACAGCAGATTTGCCTAATGCAATACGTCATTTGATTTCTTGACTGCTGCTTCCTTGAGTGTTGATGGTGGATCCAAGTATAATGAAGTTTTTGACAATTTCAATCTTCTCCCCATTTATCATGATGTTATTTATGGTATCTTGCTATAACCTGAAAAAAATATGGATCCTAAAATACATCTAACCCTAAGGGTTTCCTGGATCTGTAGTATATGGTGGAGTTGGGATTCAAATCTAGGTAGTCTGACTCTGGAGTCTGTATTCCTAACCATTGTGTAGTATTTCTTAGAGACTGTTTGATGACATGGGAAAAGGCTTAAAATTCAAGCATTCAAATATTTATTAACAGTATACTATGTGTGGCACTGGACTGCAAAATTGGTTTGGTCCACAAGGTTAGCGGTTAAATCTCGCCAGCTGTTTCTCAGAAACCCTACAGGATCACTATAGGTCAAAACTGACTCGATGACACTTAACAACAACAACATGCACCAGGCAAGGAGCCCTGGTGGCGCTGTGGTTAAGTGCTTGGTTGATAACCAAATGGTGGCCTGTTCACACCCAGGGAAGAAAGCTGTGACAGTCTGTGCCTGTAATGATTACAGCTTCGGAAACCCTATGGGACAGTTCTACTCTGTCTTACAGTGTCACAATGAGTCAGAATCGTCTCAATGGCAGTGGGTTGGGTTGGGTTGGGTGAATGTATCAGACATATGGACACTTTTAAAACTAAAACTGTGACAAGTACTGCCAAACAAAGTAACTGGTGTCAGAAGAACCTATGCAACTGCAACAGAAAGAACCAGGGTAAACTAGTGTAAGATACAGCTGGAAAGGAGCTACAAGCCATAGGACCTTACGGGCAAAGCAACTGCAACAGAAAGAACCAGGGTAAACTAGTGTAAGATATGGCTGGAAAGGAGCTACAAGCCATAGGACCTCATGGGCAAAGTAACTATTTGTCTCACTTTGTTAAGACACAGTCCCAGTTAAAGCCTTTTGTACGAAAGTAAATAATGACACTTCCATTTAGTATCAAAAGTATCTTGGCCTCAGAGGACACCATAGTCAACTGGCATAAAACAGTCCACAAAGACAATGTTCTATATCCTACTTTGGGGAATAGTATCTAGGATCATAAAAGATCATGAACAGTCATTTAAGATGCAGCTATTGGTCTCTCCCGAGCAGCAGCTGGTAGTTTCGAACTACTGACCTTGAGATTCACAGCCCAATTCATAACTACTACGCTACTAGAGCTGCTCCCGTAAAGATTTACAGCCTCAGAAACCCTGTGCAGGATTGCTATGAGTCAGAACTGACTCCACAGCACACAGCCACCACCACCATTGGTCTCTCCATGTGCAGAAGAAAGAAGAGTGATGAAAACTGAAGTTGCTTGGAATCAGTTAGTCCAATGGACAAATGGAACATGTGAACATCTGTCTCCATGACTCTAAGAAGACCTAGATGGTGCCTGGCTACCACTACCAACTGCTCTGGAAGGGCCCCAGATATAGCGGGAGAATATGTGGAACAAAACTCAAAATTTGTTTGTTTTTTTGAAAGACCATGCTTACTGGTCAGAAAGAGACTAGAGGAACCTGAGACTATGGCCCTCAACGACCCTTCAAGTCTAGAAAGGAACTCACCTTCATGGCCCAATTTTCAGCCAAGCAGTAGATAGGCATATAGAGGGGACAAGACTAGTAAGGCATGCTCACAATGGAATGGTGAATCATTTAAAATCAAATGAACATCATTTACCTAAGGACAAAGTTGAGAAGGGCTGGGAAAGTGGATGGAATGGCAGTAGGAACCACAGGGTGGAAGCAGGATAACTGTTGTTACATGGGGGAGGATTGCAATCATTGAGAGGAAACAAAGTGTATGATTTGTTGAAAGTAAAACTGATGATATTGTCTGTACACCTTGACTCAATTCACAACAGAATATTTAAAAAAAAAAAAAAAAAAAGTATCCTAGTCTGGATGATAAAGCATCTAATGTATAGGACACATTAAAGAGTTCTGTCCTTATCTTCCAAGCAGTATAACCCATGATAGATTTTACACAAAGGGAGTTTCAGGGAAGAGAACATAATCAAGAGACATAACAAAATGAAGTTTCCCTTTAAAAGGCATCTGCTGCAGTGCAGACAATGGGTGATAGTGGTGGTGTGAAGTGCCGTCAACTCAGTTCAGACTCATAGTGACCCTGAATAGGGTTTCCAAGGAGAGACTGTGGTTTCAAGCACCAACCTGTGGTTTTCAGTCAAGTGCTTACTCCACAGTCTGACACCAAAACTCTAGATAATGGGTGGTTGTTGTTGTTAAGTGCCGTCGAGTCGATTTCAACCC
>NW_006408737.1:1217918-1219146 GCF_000296735.1 Chrysochloris asiatica
ATATAAAACTAATATTCTCCCATGTAAACTATCACATAATTCACAATAAAACATTTTTTAAAGTAGTTTTTTGATATTGGTTTATTTAAGCATGACAACAATTTTGTAAGAAATGATCATCTGCATTTACTTAAGAGGCAGAGTGTTTAAATTACCTGTCCACAGAGTAAGGAGTTGCTCTTATTCCATACTGTCTCCTCCTACGTGCAGCCAGCCACTATGTGCAAGGGACTACATATAGGGGCTGTAAGAATTAGCTACTATGTAAAGTGGTCCCACTATGTGTCAGGCGAAAGAACGAAAACGTAACTTAAAAACGTCTAAAGATGTTTTACTTTTCTCAAATCACACTTACCCTATAGTAAATTAGCTTTAAATTTTCAAAATGGCTCAGGTTCCAAAATCTGGTGGAGATGAGAGGATGTCAATGAACCAGGCAGCCAGTGGACAACCTCCAACACTGGACCTCAGGGAAATGGTGTCCCAACGGCTGGGCCCTGGGAGAGACCGAGGGGAAGGCAGGCCTCACCCGGTCCCTGCGGTGGGGGCGGCTGGAGGCCCCGCGGCCCGTTTGCCCTGCGCGTTTCCATGGCAACAGACCCAGGCCGGCTGCCACCTCAGCGGACCTCCTGACTCCCTAGGGGCCTGCTCTTCGAAGCCACACCAGTAGCCACTCACCGCGGCCAGCAGGTGGACTGACCTCAGGCAGGCATGCACACTTCGCGCTAGTGGTCGCAAAGTCCCTAATTCCGCACCCGGAGAAACTTTTCTGCGGAGGAAACTACCACAGGGAGGTGGACGGGGGCCGCGCGGGGACAAAGCGCGCTGGCTGGTGCGAAGCCCCTTTACCCTGGAACAAAGAAGGACTGCCCACGTGCACAAGGTGCGGTGGGAAGCGTCTCCACAAGCACCTGCGATCTACAGCAACTTCTGTTAGCAACACATGTCACATAAAATTTCAGCTTTAGAATAGTAACGCCACTGTACCAAGCAGATATTCAGGGAGTATCTTGTGGCGCTGTGGGCTAGTGCGCTGGACTGAAAAGTCGTTTTGGACCACAAGGTCGGTGGTTCAAGCTCACCACCGCTCCTAGAAAACCCTATACAGGGTCGCTATGGGTCAGTGGTTACGAATCAGCCTGCGAACCTTAAGGTCAGCAGTTCGAAACTACCAGTTGTTCCGCGGGAGAAAGATGAGGCTTTCTGCTCCCGTAAAGATTTACATACA
>NW_006408737.1:1219246-1221558 GCF_000296735.1 Chrysochloris asiatica
TCTGCTCCCGTAAAGATTTACATACAGCCTTGGAAACCCTGTACAGGGTCACTATGAGTCAGAACCGACTCCATGGTACATAACACCACCACCATGGGTCACAACCCACTTGAAGGCACTTAACAACAACAACCATAAATCTTGGGACCAGAAAGAGGGATACTACTGTAACACCGGAAGTCCTGGGGTGGCGTTGCAGGTTAATGTGCTGGTATGCAACGTCAGTTTCAACTGCTAGGTCAGCGGTTCAAGCTCACCAGCAGCTCCTCGGAAACCCTGTACCAAGTCGCTATGTCAGAACCGACTGGACGGCACTGAACAACAACACTCTAACACCAGGGGTGGAAGGGAAAAAGATGGGAAATCACTAACTAGAGGGTTGTTAGTATTGTTGTTATGCGCCTTAGACTTGGTTCTGACTCATGGTGATCGTGTATAGAGTTTCTGAGGAGTGGCTGGTGGATTTGAACCTCTGACCTTTTGGTTAGCAGTCCTTGCTTATCCTACAGCACTACACCAGGACTTTCTTATGTTTATTGTTGTTGTTGCTAAGCACCCTTGAGTCAGTTCCGACTCATACAGAACCTGTGTAGGGTTTCAGAGGAGCGGCTGTTGAGTTTGAACTGCTGACCTTGCAGTTGAAACTGATGTTGCATACCAGCACATTAACCTGCAATGCCATGCCAGGACTTCCGATGTTAGTCTTGTTCAAGTGATAGGTACCCTGATTTATTTAATCAGCTCATAGCAATAGCCAAGTAAGTCATTTCCAACTTGTTTCTGTATACATATTAATTTAGGTAAGAGACAAGGCAATATACAATAAGGGAACATCAGCACAAATGATCAAGACAAAGGACAACACTAGGAGTACAAGAGTTAGAGGCAACAAAGGTAAACATACTACATGAACTGTCCTGCAGTAACAGTAATGACTGTAATCTAGAGTGGACACATAGACACTCAAGCTGAACAGGGGTGAAAAGCAAATGGGACTATATCCACAGATGTATGTATGTTTGACAGAGAATATTTCTCCATGTGTTATTTACCTATGCTGCAAATATATACATGAATGTGGTAGAACATACAGGGGGGCAAAGTTATGAAAACTTCTTAGGACATAACCCTGAAAGAATGAGTCATAGAGCCTGGAGGCTCTGGACTATAATCTAAAGGGACACCAAGTTCAATTCCCATAACATAGTTCACAAAGTACACAAAGGTTGTCCTATAAACTACTTTCACAAGCAGCAACTGGAGTCTTAAAAGCTCACGAGTGGCCATCTTTGGTGCATTTAATGGTCTCTCCTTGTCCAGAGGAAAGAAGAGTGATGAAAATAGAAAATGTATAGAAACAATTAGTCCAGTAGACTATTACGGGAACATCAGTCTCCATGACCCTGAGACCAAAACTGGATGATGACTGCTACCACTACTGACTGCTCTGAAAAGGATCACATTAGGTTTTGCATAGCGTGGGAGAGAAATGTGGAACAAAACTCAAAATAATTCACAAAAAGACTAGTCTTATTGGTCTTACAGAGACTGGTGGAACCCTAAGAAGATCGTGCTTCAGGCCTTAAACTGAACTCACTGCCATAGCTCAACTTTTAGCTAAAAGATAGACAAGCCTATAAAGTGAATGATAGCACCAGGGAGTTATGAATTCCATACAAGAATCAACCATATGAGATCAAAAGGGCAGCATTTGCCCAGGAATAAAACTCAGAAGGCAGGAAGAGTTAGGAAAGAAGGACAAATGGAAACCAGAAACACAAGGAGTAAATGGGAAAAGTGCTGTTACATTGTGGGGATTGTAATCAATGCCACAAAATAAAATGTGTATGAATTGTTGAAAGAATAACCATTTGTTCTATAAACACCCAAATCACAAAAGTTATATCTCAAGTTGTTAAGTGTCATTAAGTTGATTCTGACTCATAGCGACCCTGTGTAGATTTTCCAAGGAGCACCTGGTAAGTCTGAACCACTACCCTGTGTTTCAGATCGACCTTGCAGTCTACTGCTTATCCTACAGCACCACATCAGTACTATCTTATATATCTATCTATAGGATATATATGTGTGTGTGTGTGTGTGTATATATTGTTGTTGTTGTTGTTATGTGCCATGGAGTCAGTTCCGACCCATAGCGACCCTGTACAGGGTTTCCGAGGCTGTAAATCTTTACGGGAGCAGAACGCCTCATCTTTCTCCCACGGAACAGCTGGTAGTTTTGAACCGCTGACCTTGTGGCTCGTAGCCCGAATATATATCTGGTAGCGTAGTGGTTACGAATCGGGCTACGA
>NW_006408737.1:1221931-1308647 GCF_000296735.1 Chrysochloris asiatica
AACAACAACAACATACATATATATATTTATCCCATATATACACACACACATATATATGTATAGACACACACACGGAAGACTAGAGAAGGGAATTGATTTGAGTTATGGTGTTGAAGAAGAATATTAACAGTGCCTTAGACTGCCAGAAGAACAAACATATCTATCTTGGAAGAAGTGTAACCATAATGTTCCTTAGAAGCCAGGATGACAAGACTTGTCTCTCATACTTTGGACATATTATAAAGAAGGACCGGTCCCGGGAACAGGACATTATGTTTGGTAAAGTGGAGGGTCAACAAAAAAGAGGAAGACCCCAGTGAGATGGATTGGCACAGTGGAGGCAACAACGGTGAGAATGGCGCAGGACCGGGTGGTGTTTCATTCTGTTGTGCGGTGGCTATGAGTCAGCGCCAATTCGATGGCACCTAACAACAACATATGAAGGACATCCCTGCATTTACTAGAGGTATTGATTCAATGGAGGATCTCCGGGGAAATAAAGGAAGGCCCTCAATAAAATGGATTAACACATCTTCTTCTAATCCTAGTAGGGGAAGTTTTCAGCTTTTAAGGATCCATGTGAATTACATTGGACCCACCCAGAAAATCCAGAATAATCTCATTTCAAAATCCTTAATCACATTTGCAAAATTCCTTTTACTTTTATTATGTAACAGATTCACAGGTTCTAAGCATTAAGATGTGTGCGTGCAAGAAATGTCTTTCCAGTCTGAGTGCCAGGAAAAAAAAAAAAAAAGTTCTTCCCCTGTGAGAAATCATGAAATTGATCACATTTTCCTTGGCTTCCAGAAGATAGGAACCAAAATTGCAACTTAACCTCCGAAACTTTGTCAAACTCTGTGGCTTTCATATCAGCATGACAAATTTCTCCTGTTCCTTGTCTCATAACCTGCTTTGTCATCTGCAGAATACTTAACACCATCTGAAATAATCTTGTCTATTTTCTCTCACTGGCAGTTAATGTTCCATGACAGTAGGGATCTGGCTTCTTCGTTTATTGTTTATTTCCAGTGCCTGACACTTGTTGTTAGGTGCTGTCAAGTCAATTCTGATTCGCAGTAATCCTATGCGCAACATAATGAAACACTGCACCATCCTCGCAGTTGATTTTGGAGGCCACTGTTGCCGCCATTGTGTTAATCTATCTCAGGGAGGGGCTTCCTTTTTTTTGTTGTTGATCCTCCACTTTATCAAGCATGATGTCCTGCTCCAAGGACTGGTCGTTCCTGACAGTATATCCAAAGTACAAGAGACAAATCTTGCCATCCTTGATTCTAAGGAGCATTCTGACTGTACTTCTTTCAAGGCAGATTTGTTTGTTCTTCAGGCAGTCCATGGTACTTCCAATATTCTTCATCAACTCCATTATTCATATGTATCAGTTATTCTACAGTCTTCCTGACACTTAATAGACGTTTTACAAAAGGTATGGTATTAAGAAATACAATAATGAAAGGGAAAGGGAGAGGGAGGGAGACATTATAGAGCATGGTGAAATATAAACGGATAAACGTTGTTGTTGTTAAGTACCATTAAGTCGGTTCTAACTCATAGCCACCCTGTATAGAGTTTCCAAGGATTGACTGGTGGGTTTGAACCACCAAAATTATGGCTTTCAGTACAGGGTTTATCCTACAGTGCCACGTAGATGGATAGATAAACTGACAGACAATGATTTCCAGTGTGCAAATGTCACAAACACTTAAAAAGAGGAACTAGAGAAGTCTTAAAACTCAAACCAAACCCCCCGGCCATTGAGTTGATCTGACTCATAGCAACCGTATATGAGAGTAGAACTGCTTCCTAACAGTTTCTAAGAGTGTTGGTCTTTTTTGAGAACAGACAGCCTCATCTTTCTCCCGAGAAACGGTTGGTGGATTTCAACTGCCAATCTTGCAGTTAATACCCCAATGCTTAACCCACTGCACAGCCAGGGCTCTTTAGAAAAATTATTTGTTAAATGCCATCAAGTCAGTTTCAACTCATAGTGACCCTGTATAGGGTTTCCGAAGAGCAGCTGTTGGAGAGAAACTATAGAAGTTTCCCTAAAATAAGTACATCGGAAACCTGAGTTTTCTTTGGAAACCTTGGTGTAAATACCTTAAACAAATATTTTTTTCTTTTTTTTATTTTTAAGGCATTCAAGTGGCTCAAAGCAGCTACATTAAATATTATGGCTGTTACCATAGCTGGAGTCTTCAATTCTCAGTGAGGTAAAGGATTGCAGCACCATGACCACTAAATGACAAACTCTCGACGCTGCCTAGGCAACTCAGGTAATCTATTCCAGGGGTCATTCCTGCTCTCCTTCTATTCCTGTAATTATTAACGTCACCACTGGCAAAACGTGTTATATGCTATTTACTTAACCACTCCATGGTAATGTCATGGCTACAGTAGAAGATTGAATTGCTTGACATTTAAGGAAGAGAGATCATAATTGAAGTTTGCCAATATAACAAAACGAAGAAACAATTAGTACAGTTTGTTCCAGAGTTTGTTGTCTCTGCTTGTGAAAATATCAAAGTTTGGGGGAGGAGGGGACATTTCTGTTTTCTTGAGTCGAAAAGAAGCTAATTTATAAATTAATTAAAATTTCTCTTTGGTGGGACTATAAAATGATGCAGTTGTTCTGGCAATTGGTCAAAGGATTTAACATAGAATTACCATATGACAGAGCAATTTCATTCCTAGAGATTTATACTCAAGAAAATTGAAACTATATATTCAAAAACCAACTTGTACACATTGTTGTTGTTGTTATGTGCTGTGGAGTCGGTTGCAACTCATAGTGACCCTGTACAGGGTTTCTGAAGCTGTAAATCTTTACGGGAACAGAAAGCCTCATCTTTCTCCCATGGAACAGCTGGTAGTTTTGAACTGCTGACCTTGTGGTTCACAGCCCGACTCGTAACCACTACGCTACCAGAGCTCCTTAGTAGTAATTAGTAGTAGTAGTAGCCAAAAAGGAAATAACCTCAGTAGCCCAACCAGTAAGCCTAAATAAAATGTGATGTGTCGTTAAGTGCCATCAAGTCAGTCCAACTCTTTGCAATCCTGTATAGAGGTTCTGAAGAGCAAATGGTGAGTTTGAACTGCTGACCCTTGCGGTTCAAACTAACCTTGCAGTCCAATGCATTATCACCCAGCTCCACACCAGTACTCCTAAAATGTGATATACCCATACAATGAAGTCAAGTATTATTCAGCCATAAAAGAATGAAGTACTGATACATACCACAACATGGATGAACTTTGAAAACACTATTCTAAGGGAAAGAAGCTAGATGCAAAAAGCCACATAACATATAATCCCATTTATAGAAATTGTCCAGAATAGATAAATCTAGAGTGAACTCCAGTTAATCACTTGTCAGGGGCTAAGAAGGGGGCAGAATGGAGAATGATTACTAATGGGTATGGGATTTTGGAAGGGGGAATGATGAACATATTCTGTAATTAGACAGCCTTGTGACTATACTAAAACCAAATCCAAACCCACTGTCATCGAGTTGATTCCAACTCATAGCAACTCTATGAAGTGTTTGTTGTCGTTCTTGTTAGGAGCCGGTTCCAATTCATAGCGACCCTCTGTAAAGTTTCCAAAGCTGTATATCTTTACAGGAACTAAAAACCTCATCTTGTCTCCCTAAGAGTGGCTGGTGGGTTTGAACTGCTGACCTTACAGTTAGCAGTCCAGTCATCCTACAGCACCACGAGGCCTCCCTGTGGATATACTAAAAGCCACTAATTGTGCACTTTAAAAGAGTGAAACTTATGGCATATTAATTTGTCTCAGAGTCCTGGTGTGGTGCTGCGGGTTACTGAGCTGGACTGCAAGGTCAGTTTGAATCACAAGGTCAGTGGTTCAAACTCACCAATCACTCCTTGGAAACACTATGCAGGGTCGCTATGAGTCAGAACTGACTCAAAGGCACTTAACAACAATTTATCTCAATAAAAGATAAAACAATATAAAAATAACTAAACAATGCTTCACATTTCATGAATTCTAAAACCCTCCTGTATTTCACTTTTTAACCTCTTTGAAATGGAGTTACATTTTATAATTGAGTAGATATTACTTTATCACTGTCAGTCAGGTAGCAGTCTTGACATGGTTGTATAGAAACTTTCTGTTGACACTTGACTGGGAGGAAAAAGAAAAGAGCAGCATCACTCTGTCTTTGTTTGTGATACTAACTAACCTAAGAGCACCAACTGTGTGCCAGGCAGTGACCTAAATGCTCTGTGGTTGTTGTTTTGTTATTGTTGGGTGCCACCAAGACAATTCCAAAGCATAGTGTCCCTATAGGACAGAGTCCAACAACCTCACAGGGTTTCCAAGGCTGTAATCTTTACAGAAGCAGACTGCCACATCTTTCTCCTGCAGAGCTGCTGGTGGGTTTGAACCCCCGCCTTTCAATTAGCAGTCAAACATGAACCACTGTGCCTGCCACCAGGGCTCCTGCTTTATGTTTAGATAATGTTACTATCCACAGTAAGGTTTTTTGACATTGTGCTTTAGTTGAAAGCTGACAGAGTAAACTTGTTTCCCATTGGCTAGTCTGTACGTAGTGTTCCATGACGTTGGTTGCATTCCCCACAATGTGGCAACACTCCCCTCACTTTCACCCTGGGCTCCTTGATACCTTCTTGATGGATTTTCTACCCATTTCTGCTTTCGCATTTTTGCTCTGGGGTAAATGGTGTCCTCTCGGGTGGGGTGTTTTGTTTATTTTATGGATCTATTGTTTGGCTGAAAGGTGGTCTCCAGGAATGGCTTCAGTTCCAGGTCAGAAGCCTGCCCTAGGGTCATAGTCTAGGGGTTTCCTCCAGACTCTGTCAGATCAGTTAGTCTGGTCTTTTTTGTGAATTTGATTTTTTTGTTCTATGTTTTTCTCCTGTTCTACCCAGGACCATCCATGTGTTGTGATCCCAGTCAGAGCTGTCAGTAGTGATAGCCAGATACTATCGAATTCTTCTAGTCTTCGGATTATGAAGGCTTTGGTTCATAATCAGTCCTTTGAGCCTTTGGTTTTCTTCCCTCTTTTTTGCTCTGGTCGGAAAGAGACCAGTAGTTGTATCTTAGATGATCACTTGCAAACTTTTAAGACCCCAGACTCTACTCACCAAAGTAGAATGCAGAACATTAATTTTATGAACAGTGTTATGCCAATTGATGTACATATCCCCCAAGTCTATGGTCCTACACCATCAAGCCTAGGAATGTCATCCCAAGAGGTCTGAAAAGCTTCCATGACTATGCCCCTTGTATGCCCCTTTGTCTATATTAGTATACAGGCAGCACATATAATTATGTATGTAGAAATAACCACAACAAACCTGTATCTGCAAGTAGGTGTGCTTCCTTAAACCCTCCCACACTTCTTTAGCATATCTACCTACCTATGTATCCATTTGTAAATTATTGTTTCATATTTATTGCTGCAGGATTATCTATGAACAACAGCAAAAACCCACTCATAGGGTTTCTGAGACTGTAAATCTATACAGAAGCAGACAGCCTCATCTTTCTCCCATGGAGTGGCTGGTGGATTTGAACCACTGACCTTCATTCTTGTGTTCTTCCCAGTGTCTTTCTTTGCCTTGATCAGGTTGTGCTAACATCCCCCTTAAGTGTTCTTCTTTTTCCGTCTCCATTATTAACTTGTATCTTCTACCTAGTTAGAAATTTTCCCTCTCTTCCCCTCCCATCCCTGTTGCTATTAAGTTCTGTCCAGTCGGTTCCGACTCATAGTGACCCTGTATAAGGTCTCCAAGAAGTGGCTGGTGAACTTGAATCGCAGACCTCATAGTTCAAGTTGACTTTTCAGTCCATTGCTTATCCTGTAGTGCCACTCCTCCCATCCCTGATAACCACCAAATAATTTTTTCTGTGTATGAAACTTTTCTTGTGTTTTTTAAAATAATAGTGGGCTCACAGTATTTGTCCTTTTGGGATTTACTTTCACACAATATAATGTCCTCCAAGTTTATCCACGTTGTGAGATGTTTAGAGGGTCTGCCATTATTCATGACCTTTGCATAGTATTCCATTGTGTGTACATACCACAGATTGTTTATCTGGTCGTCCATTCATGGGCACCTAAGTTGTTTCCATCTATTTGATACTGTGAATGATGTCACAATGAATGTATGAGGGCATTTATCTACTCATGCTAGGGCTCTTATATCTTTATGGTATATACCTAGAAAAAGCCTTTTGATGAGCATAATTATTTAATTTTTTAGGAAGTCCCATTTATCTGCTGTTTGTACATTTTCAGTTATGTTTGATATTCTATTTATGCCATATATTGATCCCCTGTCATTGTTCCTATTTTTTTCTTCCATGATCATCATAGTTTTAGGTTTTATATTTAGATCTTTGATCTATTTTGAGTTAGTTTTTGTTTATGGTATAAGGTATGGGTTCTGTTTCATTTTTCTACAGACAGACATCCAGTTTTGCCAGCAACAGTTGCTGAAAAGACTGTCTCTTCCCCCATTGAATGCACTTTGACCCTTTGTTGAAGCTCAGCTGTCCTTAGGTGGATAGGTTTACGTCTGGATGCTCAATTCTGTTCCATTGGCAAATGTGTCTGTCTTCATACCAGATTATTTTGACTACCAAGGTATTGTAGTAGGTTCTGAGATCAGGTAGTGTGAGACCTCCTACTTTTTTCCTTTTTCTTCAACAATTTTCTACTTATTCTGGGCTTCTTTCCATATAAAGTTGGTGATTCGTTTTTCCATCTTTTGGGTGGCTATTGTAAATAGTATTGTTGTCCTGATTTCCCTTTTGAAGTTCTCTTTGTTGGTGTAAAAGAATCTGATTTTTGTAGGTTGATCTTGTATCCTGCTACTTTACTGAATCCGGATAGTTTTGATAGTGTGTGTCCTTGTGGAATCTTTGGGAATGCTTATGTACAGGATCATATCATCTACTAATAGCGATAGTTCTACTTCTTCCTTACCACTGTGAATGTCCTTATTGCTCTAGTTAAGGAGCTCTGGTAGCATAGTGGGTTAGAGTTGGACTGCTAACCACAAGGTTAGCAATTCAAATCTACCAACCACTCCTCAGGAGAAAGATGAGGTTTTCTGTTCCCGTAAAGACTTATACCCTTGGAAGCCTTATACAGGGTCACTATGAATGGGAACACATTCTATGGCTCATTATACCACCACCACCATAGTTCTAGTTAGGATTTCCGGTACAATGTTGAATAAGAACGGTGATAAAGAACATCTTTGGTTCCCCATTTTCAAGGAAAATACTTTCAGACGCTCTCCATTGAGAATAATGTTGGCTGTTGGTTTTGTATGAATGCCCTTTATTAAGGTGAGGAATGTTCCTCGCTATTCCTATTTTGCTAAGAGTTTTTATCAGGAATGGAGTTTGGACTTTATCAAATGCCTTTTACGCTTTGATTGATGTGCCTATGCGATTTTTCTCTTTTATCTTATTTATGTGGTTGTTGTTAAGTGCCATCTGAGTGTCAGTTCCAACTCAGAGCTACCCTGTATCTCCTACGAGCAACTGGTAGGTTTGAAATGCCAGCCTTGTGGTTAGCAGTTCATCACTTATCCTACAGACATACTATTGCTGTTGTTAAGTGCTGTGGGGTCAGTTCTGACTCATAACGACCTTGTACAGGATTTCCTAAGAGTGGATGGTGAGCCTGGACTGCCAACTTTGATGTTCAAACCAACCTTGCAGTCCAGCACATTAACCCACAACACCACACCAGAACTCCGTAGACACACTAGGACTTCATATTTATGTGGTGGTGGTGGTAGTTGTTAGGTGTCGTCAAATTAGTTCCAACTCATCGTGACCCTCTACACAACAGGAGGAAACACTGTCCGGTCCTGCACCATCCTCACAGTCATCGTTACACTTGAGCCTGTTGCTGCTGCCACGTGTCAGTTCATCTCATTGTAGGTCTTCCTCTTTTCTTCTGACCGTTTAGTTTGCCAAATATGATGTCCTTCCCCTGAAACTGGTCCTACCTGAAAAGTGTCGCCATCCTGCCTTCTAAGGATCATTCTGGCTGTACTTCTTCCCACACAGATTTGTTGGTTCTTCTGGTATTTTTAATATTCTTCTCCAACACCATACTCAGATGCATCAGTTCTTCCACAGTCTTCTTTATTCACTGTCCAACTCTCACATGCATATGAGGCAATTAAAACATGTCATGGCTTAGGTCAGATTCACCTTAGTCCTCAACTAACTTTGCTCTTGACCACTTTAAAGAAATCTTGTGCAATAGATTTGCCTAATGCAGTCCATCATTTGATTTCTTCAATTCTGCTTCCATGAGTGCTGACCTCAAGGTCAGCAGTTCAAATCTACCAGCAGCTCTGGGTATAGCAGAGGGCACCACCATTTCTTGGACCTCCATTGCCAGTGGCCAGGCAAAGAGACACGTGTTGGCAATTTTTCTGCGAGCCCTTGGCACAAGTGGCAGGTGCTTCTAGTCCTTGGACCCCAACTCAGGCAGTGGCGTTGTGCTACCAAACCACGATGATGAGTGTGGGATAGGGGTCAGGGAGCTGGGGACATGGTGCAGGGGTGAGGTGAGTATTCTTAACTTTCACAGGGCAAGGAGTACTCTGGCCTGGCTCTGATGTAAGTACAGAGTCACTCCTGCTTGGCGGCACCAGGTGACAGGGGTTTTGCTGGGCTTTTTGCTTACTTTGTTTCAATATGATTATACTGGGTAAATTCCGCTGGCAGACTAGATTTAAAAGTGGAAATGACCCAGACTCTAGCGACCCCATGTGTGTCCAGGTAAAAATACGTTCACAGGGTTTTCAATGACTGTTTTTTGGACGTCCATCACCAGGCCTTTCTTCCAAGGCAACTCCAAGTGGACTGGAACCTCCATCTTTTGGTTAGCGGCCCAGCAGGGTTTGCATCTACCTAGATTTCAGTCAAAATGCAAACCCATTGCCTCAGAGTTGATTCCAACTAGGAAATCTACACGACAGAGTAGAAGTGGCCCATAGCATTTCTAAAGCTGCAGTCTTCTTGGAGGAAGGCTGCCACATCTTGGTAGGTTTAAGCCAAGCTCTTTAACACCAATGCATTCAATGCATTATCAGGGCTTCTCACCAAGAGCTCTTGTTGTTGGTGGTGGTGTGTGCTATTGAGTGGCTTCTGACTCATAGAGACCCACTACAGTTTTTCCAAGAGTAGCTGATAGGTTTGAATTGCCCACTTTGTGGTTACCAGTCCAGTGCTTACCCTATAGCACCACATCGAGATTTGTTAAGCGTTGTGGCATTGGTTCCTACTCATAGCAACCTTGAGTAGGGTTTCTGAGGGAATGGTGGGTTTGAACGGCTGACTTTGAAGTTAGCAGTCCAATCCTACAGTGCCATATCAGGACCCCACACCAAGACTTAGCACTGACTTTCCTGAGACCCTAAAAGAAGGCTGCTGGTGCCACCTATGGGGTTATTGACACATTGCAAGAGTGAGGAGTGAACTATGGACCCTCTCTTATTTCTCCCTCTTTTCTGGCAGTTATTTCAGTCTCACATGTGCAAATAAAAGCCTATGGAGAGCTGAGACACAAATCCTGAATTCTAATCCTGATACTGGCACTAACTCATGAAGAACCATGCACAATTTCCACATGGGCTTCAGAGTCCCCATTAAAATGGGATGCTGGATGACAAAGACCTACAGCGCCACCCCAGGACTCTGGTTTTCCGTATGTTGTTAAATGCCATTGAGTTGGTTCCAACTCATAGTGACCCTGTATAGGATTTTGAGGAGCGTTTCTGAGGAGTGGCTGGTGAACTTGAACCGCCGAGTTTGAGGTTCAAACCCAGCTTGCAGTCCAGCACATTAACTCACAGCACCACATTATCCTATCACAGACACCATTGTACTTCAAGGTCAATTGTGAAATGTTCTTTTTGATGATTAATGCTATGCCATTCCTCTGGAATTTGTCGTAGTGGTTACGGATCAGGCTGAGAACCTTAAGATCAGCAGTTCGAAACTACCAGCTTTTCTGCAGGAGAAAGAAGAGACTTTCTGCTCCTGCAAAGATTTACAACCTTGGAAACCCTGTGCAGGGTCGCTATGAGTCGGAACCGACTCCATGGCACATAACCACCAACCACCAGGCATAGTAAACCAGATACAAAATGGTCAATACCCATCCATTTCAGCTCACTGATACCTGGGATATCAATCTTTATGATATATACCATTTTTTGACAACTCACAATTTTCCTAGATTCATACTTCAGATGGCCCATGCTACAATTATTAATGGATATTTTCAGCTCTTTCTCATTTTGAGTTGTGCCCCATCAGCAAATGAAGGGCCTGAAAGCTTTACTTAATTCACGACATCATGGTAAACTCTATTTTAAGGAGCCAGCTATTTCCAGTCACATTTTAAGTGCCTTCCAACCTGAGGCACTGTATCTAACAATGTCCTGGTGCTATCCAGAATGGTTTCATCTTTGGGTACTATATATGACACTGTTCTACTGCTATTCATAAGGTTTTCAGTGGCTAAACTTTCAGAAGTACTCTACCTCTCCTTCTTTCTAGTCTGTCTTCATCTGGAAGTTCAGCTGAAACCTGTCCACCTTGGGTGACCCTGATGCTATTTAAAATGCTGATGGCATCGCTTCCAGCATCACAGCAACACACAAGCCACCAGAGTGTGACAAACTGACAGTCAAGTAGTGGTACTCTGGACATATCTCAGCCACTCTCTCTCTCCATTTTCCTCTCTTGAGTTTTCTGTTTGGAGTAAATGTCTGTTAAAGGATATCATTCCATCTTCCATACCTCTTAAACCCACTATTTATTACTTTATCATTCCTTGTAGCATTGTATATCATTTCTTCAGCTCTTTCCACCAATTCACTAATTTTTGCTTCTGCTGTAACTAATCTGCTGTTTTACTAACTTCTCCCAATAAATTTTTTATTTTGATAATTATATTTTTCACTCTTAAAAGTTCTATTTGAGCCTTCTATTACTTCCTGACAATAATCTTTTGTTCTTTGCTCAGTTTTTAAATTTAGCTTTTTATATCTTTCAACATTTTAAGCATAATTATTTTCCATGGCCTGAAGGTTGTCAGGGCACACATTTCTTCTGATTCTCCTTTTCGTGGTGCTGGGCATTTGTTTGTTGATGTGAACTCAGATTTTGTTGAAATTAATTAACATATGGGGAATCTGAGAACTGTCATACTTTACTCCTAAGATGATCTGCATTCCATTTTGCCAAGAACTTTATAGGACAGTACCCTGTAGGGTTTCCAAGGCTGTAATCTTTATGGGCACAGACACACATCTCTCTCAGAACAGTGGACTCGAACAACTACAGACCTTTTGGTTAGCAGCCAAGCACTGCTAACCACTGCCCCACCAGGGCTCCTCCCTCTCTGCCAAGAACAGGGGATTACCCTGAGACTATTTTAGCCTCAGTTCCCCCACCTTGAGGCAGACCATGAGTTGAATCTTCGAATCCAGTTTAATCGTTTTATGGATACTCTGCCTTTCAGTTTGCCTACAATCACTGTGTGTAGCTCCAATTGCAAGTCCTGCAGCGTTTTGTTTGTTTAACCTTGGAGAGTTCCCTGACTTTCCAGTGGCCCCAGCAATGCACTTATAGTTATTGTAATTTATGAAGGATCTGTTAGTGTTTTGGAAGTTGGTCCCTTAGAATATTGCATCTATCATGTCATCATTGCTAAGTGCCAAGGAGTTGGTTCTGGCTTATAGCAGCCCTGTATAGGGTTTCTGAGGAAAGGCTGGTGCATTTGAACTGCTGACCTTGCAGTGCTTATCCTACAGCAGTCCAGTGCTTATCCTACAGCTCCACACCAGGACTGTCCCTTATCTTCCTGGGTAAGGCAATACACTAAAGTATAAAGCAGTGCTTTCAAAGTATGTTTCCTGTCATCTATCTAAAATCTGATTTTTCTGTGGTTGAAGAGAATTTTTAAATATCTGATAAGGAAACTCATAGAATTGTCAGAATTCAGTATCAGAAACAAAAACCACTCTAGATATTTGTAGATACTTAGAAAATTATTGGCAGTTAGAAGACTGGAAGATCGTCATCCTAGGAGATAACTCATGGAGTAGATTATACTACCTCCCTCTGCTTTTAGATATATTTGCAATATGCAATAGCAAAAAGTTAAAAATAAAACGTATGTGTATAAATATGATATAAATAATGTAACCATTTAATACAAAGCTTAGAGAAAATTATCCAGAATGGTACCACCCTAAAATAATTACTGGTGGCATTTTAATATATTTCAATTTGTATCTTTGTTTTCATTTATTTTACATACAATTCTGTGTTCTTTTTTTAAATTTAACATGATTTCTTAAGTACTTTCCATGTTGTTATTCTGGATGCCTGTTTCATTTGTTAAAAATATTTGCCTTTCCAGCCAAGAATAGTTCAATGAACAGGGATACAGCCTTCTTCTAGATTTACCAACTGCTCAAAACTTTTGTCACATTGGCTTACTACTCTGCAATAATATGTATGTGTAACTATGTTTTCTGAACCACTGAGAGTTGCAGACATCATGATCCTTCATCTCAAAACACTTTAGCATCTATCACCCAAGACCAAGGCCATTCCCCTCTCTATGACCAGTTCAAATGATCATGCTCAGAAAATTTCATATTGATACAAACTCTCACATATGGTGGTGGTGGTTATGTGCCATGAAGTCCCTGTACAGGGTTTCCGAGGCTATAAATCTTTACGGGAGCAGAAAGCCTCATCTTTCTCCCACTGAACAGCTTGTAGTTTCGAACTGCTTGCTAACCTTGCGGTTCGCAGCCCGATTCATAACCACTGTGCTATCAGAGCTCCTTATAGAGAGAGAGACAGAGCTCATTAAAATTTCCCCACTTACCCCAATAATATTCTGTACAACTGTGTTTGGTGGTTTGTTTTTTGTCTTTTATCTAGTATCTAATACAGGACCACATATTTTATTTTGCTGTAAACTTCAAGTTCCTTAGGCTTGCAATTTTGTCTTAGTGTTAATGAATAGAATTGCAGTTCAAAAATTCAGGCCAAATTGTTTGTAAAAACCAGGCTAGCCTAATATCATTAATAAGTAGACAATCTTACCCTCTGACCAGTGTAGAGACTGCATGAAAATTCACATCAGAAAACAGCGGGATTATTCAATGAGCCTCAGAGATTTTATTAATACAAAAGCATCTTTTAAGATATGAGTGCTCCAGAGATTGTGGCTATGTTCTGTGAAACATAATCTAATCTGCAAAACTGTTTGGTTGCTTTAATAATTTATCGCTCTTTCAATAATTATTTAAACTGACATCTCTGTTTTCTGAAATACTTGAAAGATTCACCCTAGATATCTTAAATCACAAGGACAATATTGGAATATCCTTCTACCTTCATGCATAAAGATAAAATATATTTCATAACTATGTTAGATGCCTAATTCAAGCAAAAACATAGTGTTTTATGTCATTTAAAGTGATTCCCTATAGCTTGCTTAAAGATAATATTAAATTATGGTATATTAATTATTTAACCATCCTCTATGGGTTTTTTGTTTACAATATTCTGTTAAAAATCTTAATCACACATCCCCCCCCCAAAAAAAAAACCATGAAATTCTTAATATAATCAAATATCCAGCTCAGCTTTTCCTAATTGTTTTGTGAGAATTTGTTTAAACCAGGATGCAAATCAACTCCATACACTACAATTGGCTTATATGCTTTTTAAGTCTCTTTAACCTATACGTTTCCCTTCTATTTCATTTTCAACCCCTTGCAATAAATATATTTGTTGAAGAAACCAGCTCATTTGTTCTCTTGTTTCTCACAGTCTGGATTTTGTTGGGCCCTGGAGAAAAATGTGGTTAGGGTGTCTTATGAACACCAACTCTAGAAAGCCTTGTATAGGAAATGGTGTAGGAATTGAAAAGGGGCAACCGTCGCCAAAGGAGTCCTTGCACACTGGTGAAGTGCTTGACTGTGAACTGAAGGATCAGTGGCTCAAACCCATTCTAGATGGCCCTATACCACATATCAAACAATAAAAAGCAACTACAACCCCGAGTAAATATCATTTTACTGCATAAAATTAGTCTTTATAATTTTGCTTTTTTAACTTATTTTTTTAATTAATTGGCTGTGGTTTCTTAGTAATCATCTTTTTTTTAATGCAGTTTCAAATGAAGTATAAAACTACAACCTGAAAATTGTATGCAAGTACGACAAAATGTTCATAAATACTAAAATAGAAAATTGATAGGTTTTAACATTATGAGGTGTTGTTTCTAGATGTCATCGAGTCGGTAGTGACCCTGTGCACAACAGAAAGAAACACTGTGCGGTCCTGTGCCAACCTCACAATCATTGCTACATTTGAGCCCAATGCTGCTGCCACTGTGCCAGTGTATCTCATTGGGGGTCTACCTCTTTTTATCCAACCCAACATTTTACTAAACATGATATCCTTCTCCAGGGACTGGTCCCTCCTGACAATATGTCCAAAGTATGAGAGACGAAGTCTAACCATCCTGGCTTCTAGGGAACATTCTGGCTGTCCTTCTTCCAACACAGATTGGTTTGTTCTTTTGGCAGTCCATGGTATTTTCAGTATTCTCCTCCAGCACCGTAACTCAAATGCATCAACTCTTCTATAGTCTTCCTTATTCACTGTCCGACTTCACATGTATGAGTTTATTGAAAGTAAAGCGCACCTTAGTCCTTAAGCTAACATCTTTGCTCTTCAACATCTTAAAGAAGTCTTGTGCAGCAGATTTGCCCAATGCAATATATCATTTCTTTCTTGACTGCTTCTTCCCTGAGTGTTGATGGCTGATCTGAGCAAAATGAAGTCTTTGACAACTTCAGTCTTTTCTCTATTTATGTGATATGATGAGATAGTATGTAGAATTTTAAACATTTATTTATTTAGGCTTTCATGTTTTTTTATTTGATTTTTCTAAGACTTTTTATAGGCCTTTGAAAAGCTCAAGGCCCCGGATACTAAGCTTGTATTGCCTGGTAGATAGGAGCCACAGGCCAGGTGTGAAAAAAGAGGCCATGTTACAGACTTACTTGAAAGGACAGATCTTGCTCTGGGGAGTGTTTTCAGCTAGCAGCTTGTCAGGGAACCTGGGAACCAGGGAGATGGCAGACTGTGTGGCCCTGGGATCTAGAGAAGTAAGTACTGTCATTGTTGTTAGGTGCCATAGAGTCAGCTCTGAATGAAACACTACCTGCCCTGCACTTCCTCACAGTCTTTGATAGCTAGTATGTGCTTCATGTCTCACACATTCATCCTAATAAAATTCGTAAGGACAAAAGAGCAGGCAAGAGGATTTGGGATTGGGAAAGACTTCATGTACTTGGAGCAGGTCAGGGACATGGGAATAGAGAAAATTTCTAGGTTTCATCTTAAGCAGCAAACTGATGGTATCCCTTGAAATAGAAACTCCCCTGGCTTTTCTGGTACCACATTTGCCTGGGATGTTCCCTGGCTGTGATAGGGAACATGAGAAGTAGAGTGTGTTAAAGGGCAGGGAGTACTAACATGTCCGCTGACTGAGACATCTAGTAGAGGGGTCATTGTTGTTAGGTGCTGTAGTCAGTCCTGACTCATAGTTACTCTGTATGCACACAGATCCAAACACTGCCCGCTCCTGAGTCACCTTCACAATCATCACTGTGTCTGAACCCGCTGTTGAAATCACTGTGTCAGTCCATCTCATCGAGGGCCTTCCTATGTTTTGCTGACCCTCCACTTTACCAAGCATTATGTCCTTCTCCAGAGACTGGTCCCTCCTGATTACATATTCAAAGTACATGAGATGAAGTCTTGCCATTCTCCCTTCTAAGGAGCATTCTGGCTGTACCTCTTCCAAAATATATCTGTTCCTTCTTCTGGTAATCCATGGTATATTTATTATCCTTTACCAACACCATAACTCAAAGGCATCAATTCTTCACTGGTCTTCCTTATTCACTGTCCAGCTTTTGCATGCACAAGGCAATTTCAAATACTGTAGCTTAGGTCAGACGCATCTTAGTCCTCAAAGTCATGGCTTTTCTTTTTAATTCTTTAAAGAGGTCTTTGCAGCAGATTTGCCTAATGCAATACAGTATTTGATTTCTTGACTGTTGCTTATATGGGCATTGATTGTATATCTGAGTAAAATAAAATCCTTGACAACTTCAATCTTTTCTCCGTTTACCATGATGTTGTTTATTGGTCCAGTTGTGAGGATTTTTGCTTTATATTGAGGTGTAATCCATACTAAATGGTGTAGACTTTAATCTTCATTAGTAAGTACCTGAAATCCTCTGTACTTTCAGCAAGCAAGGTTGTGGCATCTACATTTTGCTGGCTAGTGACTTTTCTTCTAATCCTGGTATTGTAGTCTTCATCATATAACTCAGTTTCTCAGATTATTTACCCAGCATACAGATTGAATATGTATGGTGAAAGGATACAATCCTGACATACCTTTCATGAGTTTAAACCACAGAGTATCCCTTGTTCTGTTTCAAGGGCAGCCTCTTGTTCTATGTACAGGTTCAGCATGAACACAATTTAATGTTCTGAAATTCTCATTCCTTACATATTTATAATTTGTTATGATCTACACAATCAAGGTGTCAATGGACCATCAGATATATCTGGGATTGGAGATAGGAGAGTGGTTCCATGACTTTATCAGATTCTCCAAAATTTCTGCATGTTAGGGTTTTTAGTTGCAGTAACTGACTTTGGCTAATTTAAGCAGAAGAAAAATATTAAAAGATTCTGTAGGTAGTTCAAATAATTTCTGGGAAGGCTGAAGAATTAAGTTCAGAGTAATGTAGCGAGGAGCAACTCCTGAAAGAGCAGAGAAAGAAAACAGAATTGTTCTGCTGAAGAAACTATTGCTACCATCAAGCACCTGGTGGTTCAACTTGTATCCTGCCTTTGCTGCCTTCACTGCCATGGAAACCCCACCTCGCTGCAGCCAACATTGCCACCAGAGTAGAAGTCTCTGTGGATCCTGGGGTTTTTTTCCCCTCAGCCACAACTCCTCAACATGCACTTTGGATGCCAAGGATGCAGAGACTACAAGATTCTAGTACATGAAACTTCAGTAGTGAAGAGTGAGCTGAGTTTTCACCAAGACTTCTGAGGTAAGGAATTTCCCCCAAAGTAGGAAAGGTGTTCAGATGCTGTGCAGTCAAAAAAGAATGAGAGATACTGATTAAAATATCCTCAAACCCCGCCCCCCCCACCAAAAGATGAGAAACTATTGGTGTACAGTGAACAGAGCACCACTGTGGACAAATATCAAGGGTATTCTTGCAGTGTGTGGTGCCTAGAGTGGTAGGTGCTCACAATATGCCTTTTCCCTACCCCCACTTCAGGTCTGCTGCCTATACTTTGAAAAACAAGCTGTAGTCATGCAATAAGCAGAAAGCTGGATTCTTATTCCCAGTCTGATCTTCCCATCTTCTGCTTTAGTTATGTTGGAGTCTGGACATGAGAAGATCATGAAACAGGTTTGACCACCTTCACTGAAAAATATTCCATGACACAATTGTTGGTAAATAGAAATGCTATTTTTTAATTAGTTCTTGAATGTGTAGGTCCTTTTAAAATTAGTAACACTTCACCTTACAATATTCCTTCTTCATATCCCTGGTCACCTTGGATCCCATCCATGGTCGTTGCTCTAAAAAAAAGACCTAGGAGGAACTCACCCTAAATAGCCAAGAAAAAGGTGCACTTGGGGAACGGGCATATGACTCGAAGCAGCACCAGGTGAAGGGGACACTCCTCAAAGCAGCTCAGTATGGCCTGAGGGTCCCTGTGCCCTGCCTTGGTCAGTGTTCCAATCCCCAGAGTTCCTGTTTCCTGTGTAGCCTGAGCTTTAGAATATAAGTTATCACCTTTAAAGCTGGAATGCCTTCGGGAAAGTACTGTTTCGGCCTCTGCCAGCTTTATAGACAGGGAGACTGTACCCAAGATCACACAGTTCATAACTGATACAGCCAGGGTATGTTTTAGGTGTTCACAATTTCAAATCACAAGTCTTTCCACTGTGTTTTCCTACCTCCAAGAAAGCAACCAATCTCTGACTCCAGCAGGCACTGGAACAAGCAAGTAATAATGATCAGCACAAGTGGGAAAGACCCAGCTGAAGTGAGTCATACTGACCCCAGCTGAGCCCCAAGCAAGTGATGAATCATAACACTTCCCCGCCTCCCCATCAGAATGTTATCATGGCAGACACAAACACCTGCCAGGATTATCCTCCTGATCAGCACCATATGTGGAAACATGTTTTACCATAAGAATTCTTAGAACAAGCAGAGGGCTATCTTTCAACAATAGATTATCTAATACAAAACCGTAAAGACAAAATAAATAAGTAGAAACTCATAAAGACAAATATTGTTCACCAGAAGACTACCCAAAAAGTGAAAAGACAAGCTACCAACTGGGTGAGTGTCTCTTTATATATCCGATAAGGATCTAGTAACCAAAATACATGTAAAACTTCAACAACTGAACAACAAAAAGACAAGTAACACAATCATAAAATGGGCAAAATACTTGACTAGACATTTCACCAGAGGAAATTCAAATGGCCACCAAACACAAGAAAAGATGCTCCATATCATTAGCCATCCCAAACAAAACCCACCGCCATAGGACAGAGTAGAACTGCCTCATAGGATTTCCAAGGCTATAAATCTTTATCAAAGCAGCTAAGGAACTGGTGAGTTTGACTTACTGAACTTTCAATTAGCAGTTGAGTGCTTTAATCACTATGCCACCAGGGCTCCTGTCATTAGCCAACAAAGAGAAGCCCAAACCACAACGAGATACCACTTGTTTCCCATTAGGATGGCTAAGATTAAAAAAAAAAAAAAAATGCTGGTGAGGATGAGAGTAAATTGCTGGTAGGAATGCAAAATGGTATAGCTGTTAGGGAAAACAGAGTCTCTGCTTGCAAGTCTAGACAAAAATTGAACTAGACTTGAAAGAGACTTGGAAAAAGACTTGTGATGACAATGTTCATTGCAGCACTATCCACTAACCAAAAGGTGGAAACAACCTAAATGCCCATATCAATAAATGAATGCATAAACAAAATGTGGTACACACATACAACAGAATAATACTCAGCCAATAGGAGAAATGAAGTCTTGATATAGAAAGTTTATAGTATAAGTGGAGCCTGCTGAGTGAAATAAGCCAATCACAAAAGGACAAATATTATATGATCTCACTTATATAAAAAGACAAGAAAAAAACAATATAGAGAGACCAGAGTTTATTAGTGGTTACCAGAGGTGGGAGGATATGGGGAAAGGGAGGCTACCAGTGAGGGTAAAATTGTACTGATTAAGGGTAGGGTTGCACAGTTGATTATAATTACTGTCAATAAATTGTACACCTATAAAAAGATGAATTGGCAAAAATTGTGTAATAGATACATTTATAACAATGACCAAAAAGAAAAGAAAAAAACAAACTGAGTAGCTGCTGAGGCTGCTTATATATAAGCAAACACCTCATGGGATTTGGATCCTTGGTTTGAAGATTTAGGGTCATGATTCCATGGGACATCCCAGTTAATTGGCTTCATAACACATTTAGTGCTTATGTTCTACCTCCTTGTTTATTGTGTAGTGCTTGGGGTCTTAAAAGCTTGCAAGTGGCCATCCAAGGCACAAAAATTGGCCTCTATTCCCTGGGAGCAACAAGGGGAAAAGGAGAGCCTGAAATAGGAGGAGACTATGGAATGTGTGGCTAATTGTCTCCATGAACAACTAACTGCCCCCTTTGCCATGAAACCAGAAGAGCTGGATGGTGCCTGTCTGCCATTACAGACTGTTGTGATCACAGATTCTATAGAAGAGTCCTGTTCAAAGGGGAGAGAGATGGAATCGAATTTCAAATTCTCCTGGACTCCAGACTTTCTGGAGCCATGGAGGTTGGATGAACTCCTGGAACTATTGCCCTGAGATAATCTTTAAACCTTAAACCAAAAAAATCCTCTGAAGTCTTCATAGTAGTTTAGCTTGACTAGTAAAAAAGGTCTGCCTTGAGCATTCTGCTCTTTTAGGAACTCTCTGTATGGATCAGACTGACAACAGCAACTCAAAGGATTAAATAGGAACCTTAGGGGCTAGTGAGTTTATGTTGATGAGGGAGGGGCAATTCAGAAAAGGAGGGTGAGGATGGTTGCCCAACTCAAAGAAGGTTGTCACTGTCTCTAAATTGTACATGTTGAAACTGTTGAATTGGTGTCTGCTTTGCTATGAATATTCTCAACAACAAAATAAAATTAAAAATTAGAAGAAAATTTTTTTGTCCATTAGCAAAGCACCTACAGACAAGAATTTCCATAAACTGTATCTCTTAGCAAAAATAAAGCCATGACCTGAGACTCCCCTGGAATTGTTCGCTGCCATACAAGGGACAGAGAAAACTATGTCTTGAGAGTCAGGCCACTGAAATGCCAGGTCCACAGCTCCCCCAGCAACATCAGCACAGGTTCCTACAAACAAGTCCTGACTTTGAAAGTGGCCTGAACTCCAGCACCTGCCTATACCCTCCTCTTCCTCACAAGCACACTGCATGGACCACGGAGCTCCTGTCCCTGTGGTTTCTGGGCAGACACTCTCTGTGTTCTAGAAGGATTAAGGTTCTAACATTGCTTCAGGGTCACCAAAGGACACTGACTTCATTGCCTATGGGTTTCCCCTTCACCACCCTAGCCAAACTTTCTAGTGACTATCTAGGTCTGGCTCCCTCTGGCCTTCTCCAGCCTCTAGCAAAGCATAACTGCCAGCAGAGTCCTGGCGTTTTCTGGGCTGAGGACAGCCTGAAAGCAGGTTGGCCAAGAAGCCACTTCTAATCTTTGGCTCTGTGAAGTTGGAGGGGTTGGGAATCAAGACCTCTAAGCTAGAGGAGAGGTGCTGCAGAGTGAGCTGACGGTGGGTCATCTCCTTGTCCAGAAAACACTCAACCTGAAGCCAACAGCAGCAGCCGCCTGCCTCATAATTTTCCCAAACAACTCAGGATGCACACCAAAGCAGCGGCACCACAGAAAGGCTCTGAAGTGGGCATCTTCTTTGACCTGCCAGTGAGGCCTGAACCAGAAGATGTAAGGGGTGCCCCCGCACAGCCCTCAGTCCAGTTAAGAATGCCATGCGTTTCAAAGCCCTCCCAAAGGAACCACCTAAGTTAACATCAGGAAAGGGAGCATAGAAAACAAATACCCTGAAAACCATTAGAACCCTAATAGGCACCGATTGAGACCTATGGCCTTTAGAAGCCTCCATTACCTTGACCATGATGGGTGCCTCTGTCCCAGCAGGACAAACAGAGGCAAACAATGACAGTCTTTGGCTGTTCTGGACCAGAGATCTCAGACCTGCTGTATGTGGAACCTCTCTCCCTCTTTTATCCACTTATGAGTGCAGGGGTTCAGACATACACATTGCTTCTGAACCCAGGACACTGGAAGGTGAGGAAGGTCTGCTTTCCTCAGCAGAAAGAATCCACCAAAGAAATTAGGTCCTCCAGAGCTTGACCAGGCTCAGTCTTCTTGTCTCCTGGACCCTAACACATCTGATGATTTGGTAATAGGGAACATCTCCCACTTTGATGTTTATTACTGAAATCTTCTCTGTAGTGGATGCTCTATGACCCCCAAATAAATGTTGTAGAATCAAACGGCACAGAAGAGCACTACACAGCTCACCAAGACTCGTCTCACACCCACAACCTGAAGAGAATGAGTGGAGAGGTGGGAAGGAATGGTCAACAGGGTGGGGCACTAGCTGCCAGTGCTCAGTGTTCCTTTCAGCTCTCACACTTGGGAGATGCTGTTGGCTAGGCGGAATGGCATTCGTTTTGCTCTCTCATTCTCCTGAAAAGAAAAGGGAAAAAAAATGGAATTGGAATGGCCAAATGTAGAGTTTATTACGGTAAAAAGGCTAAATGCTGAGAATGGAATTCCCTGAGTAAAAATGTTCTATTCTACCTGAGAAATGCACAAAACTCACGGAAGCCACTAACCAATGTGTGATAAACAGTTGGTTATGGCTGCTCAGGCCCTAACACACAGTCAGCAGGTAATAAATGCCAGTGTAAATGCCAGTGCTGAATCGATGTTTCAGGGCTACACAGGTGGGATCATGATATTTTGACACAGCCAAAAGATCAAAGCAGCTCTCTTTGCTATAAGCAACACACTCCTTCCTTCCCTCTACCATGAGGCAGAAAAAGATGCCACCCTTTCTCCCTCACAGCCAAGTAGAGACCAGGCACTGAGACCAGGCATCGTGGTGTAGTATAATCAACACTGAACTGGGAAGTGAGGAGGGTTGATTTGTCACCCTAGTTCTTCCATTCATTTGCTGGATGACTGTTATGGTCCCCCAAAATATGTGTTGTAAATCCTAACCTCCATGTGTGTTGTGGTTATATTCCCATTTGGGAGTGGGTGTCTTTGCTACATTCATCAGGCAGGATTAGTGTAGGATGTGTCTTGAGTCAATCTCTTTTGAGCTATCACAAAGATTGCAAAGCAAAAGAGGACGCAGAGATGGGGGAAGAGATGCCAAGCTCCAGGAAGACTGCTGTGAAGCAGAAGCTCAGAGGAGACAGGAACCTTCCTCCGGAGCTGACAGAGAGAGGAAGGTCTTTCCCTAAAGTCAGTACTGTAATCTGGACTTCTAGCCTCCTAAACTGTGAGAAAATCGATTTCTGTCTGTTATAAAACCACCCATTTGTGGTACTTCTGTTACAGTAAGCAGTACTAGATAACTAAGGCAAGAACCTTGGGCAGATACATTCACCACTCTGAATTCTGATCGTCATTGGTAGCTGGAACTGAAGGTACAGCCACTTCCCTGCCTTTCTCCATGCTGAGGGTTCATTGTCACCAATATCTCTGTGCCACCCCCACGTGGACAGCCACACATTAGGTTATTCTGTACATGCTCAGATGCCCACTGTCTTCCTGCCCACCCCCACCCCCCTCCTGCCAGCTGGTAGCAACTCCTTACCATGTGGCGCCGACGCCTCTTGGGTTGGATGCCCTCCTGCACGTAGTGGGGCCACGGGAAGCCCTGGGGAGTGGAACATCCACTCTCACTAGACACCTCCTCAGAGTCTGAGTCCTCCTGCCTTGGCTGGGCAAACAATTTATCTGGGTAGATCTCCTTCAACCAGCCCTCAAAGAATACTTCTAGGCAGCGGCCGGCCTCAGCAACCTCGGAGTCAGGCTGAAGGGGGAGAAGAGAAGTGATGATCTGACCTCTTCCCACCAACTTACCCACTTCCAGGTCCCTCAAAAGCTACACGAAAGCTCAAAGCCTTGCTGGGGCTGTTGTGTGTGTCCAGAATGTGATGTTCTCACCTCAGGACTCAGGATAGCCAGTTTGGCATCAACTCTTATAGCAAAAGTAACCAAGACAGGTACTCCTGTATGGCCAGTCACTGTCCCCTCCCACCTTTCCCCTGAGTCCATGAGAGGCCCAAGTGTAGGAGAGAGTTTTTAAGCTCATAGCAATCCAGGCCCAAGCCTGACTCCCCATCCAGCCAGGGCAGACGTGGATCTATTGGAGAGGAGGAGAGAGGGCTCCAGGGCAGGACATACGTAATTGAACTTGGCACAGTTCCAGAACATGAGGCGCACGTCTGACACCACCTCCTCTGGGGTGGTGTAGTGAGCTGGGTCCTTCTTTTGCAGCTTCCTCCGGATGATTGACAGGTCCATGGGCCTCTTGATAATCTGGTAATAATGCCGGGCCTCGGGAGGAGAGAGGGGAAGAAGGAGGAAGAGGGAAGAAGAGGTGGAAAATGAGTTGGGATAGAAGTGAGTGAAGAGAAGAAAGGTGGGGAGCAATAGGAAGAAATGGAGAAGGAAGACAGAAAGAAAGGGGAAAGGAGGACTGGATCACTTGCCAAGTTTGACGCAGCCACAGCTGGGAGTGTGGAGTGGCCATGCCCCCCCTCCCCCGGCCAGGTCCCCTGGACCATCCACAAATATCATCACTGCTTCCAGAGGCCACGCTCTGCATACACCCATGTACCACAGTGACCCTACCACTGTCCTCGGGTCCTCTGAGCAGACAGGAGCAGTGGGCTCATTCCTTACCAGGGGGCTGACAGGTTCATGGAAGGGCAGGCTGAGGCTGTTACAGCACAGGGACAGCACCAGTTTCTCACACTTCTGCAGAAATCAGAATTGGCAACAGTGTTACCGTGTTCGGGCCCCATCTCAATCAGAACTACAGCGAGGGACTCTGTTAACTCTACAGAGGGCTTAGCTGTCCCACAGGGTGTGAACTACCACACTCAGGCACAGTGTAGGCAGAAGGAAAATTATGGTAACCACTCATGGGACAAGTGTCCAGGCATAGCCCAAAAGAGATATACCAGAAAAGGTCTTCCATCCCCTCTGAAAAATGTCAGTCCTATAATTGGCCCTGGGTAGGAGACCCCTCCCTACCTTCTGGTCATGCATGCTCAGTCCAGGAGGGGCCCGCACTCCAGGCTGGTTGTAGCGGGCATTCTCACAGTCGTACTCCATCTCGGGTTGGGTCAGGCTGCAGCACAAGGTACACACCCATTCCCCCCTGCAAAGGCAGGTGAGGCCAAGTTAGGCCCAGAACATTGTCAAGAGCACCATTCCCTGGGGGCCATGGTGTGGAAATCTGAGTCCCTAGCCCTGCCCTGAAGGGATGGCTTCCTAGCTACAAGCTTAAAAGACATTCATTATTAACTCAGGGATTAGTGAATCCAGGAAAATGGAAGTTATGAGAGGAGCTGAGGCAGGAGGAAAAAGGGACAAATCTGTAAGCAGGAAGAAGCTGGGAACACGGGAAGAAGGGAAGGCCGCCAAATGTCAAACATCCACTTGTCTGAGTGTAGAAGGCCCACCAACTCACCCATCTGCAAGCGCAGAAATGGGGAGGTAAAATTGTCCTGGGGAGTTCTGGGGCCTGGCCTGGGATGATAGCTGCTGAGAGATAAGTCTGCTCCCCAGAAGTGGCCCTGCGCTGCCCGGACTCACCCTGGAAAGCTAAGCAGGGCTGGCACGTGGCAGGAGAGGTGGTACACTTTGGGGCAGCGGTCACAACACAGCAGCTCTCCCCCATTGAGGCACACAGCACAGAAGTCCTCATTCTCGATGGGGACCGGGGGCCCCTTCTTGGCTCCAGGGATTCGAGGAATGAGTCTGTGCTCCTCAGAAGATGCACTTTCCAACTCTGGTGGCCGCTGCCCAGCCAGAGAAGTGACAGTGACCTTTCTTCCCCCAAGACTTGGGGCCTGGATGGCATCAGGCAGGCTGTCCTGGCTGACCTGGGAAGGAAGTGGGTTCGAGCAGTTGGTGCACAGAACCCACAGCTCGAGCTCATTGGGTTAGTGAAGAACTGGCAGATCCTGCGCACCTACCATGAAAACCCCAGGTTAACCGCATCCCAAGGATTCTGGGACAGCTCACTCCTAAATGGACATCGCTCAGGCCCCTTTCAGCAGGGGACAAAGTCTGGCCAAGCTGGAACCCCACTCAGGGGGTTCAAGGCAGAGCCAAGTGGTACATAAGGCTTTGAACTAGTTCAAATCAGTTCAGCCACGTCCAACAAAGTGAAATTGGCACAGACTCAAATGTTTAAAATCTGGGTGAAGCAGATAACCAGAATGGGAAAAGTTACATGTCAAAGCCCTGGAATGGGAAACTTGGAAAAGGCATAGTGAGCCCCTTCGGGAGCGTGATGTGGGAGAATTGGCAGGACTGTGGAGAGCCACCCGCATTCAAAGCAGCGGGCTTGGTCCCCATCTTTGAGCAGAGCATTGTTGTTCTGACTTTGCAGGTCAGGGGATTTGGTTGTTCTACAATGTGCACACTGCCTTTGCTTTTTAAGAGGGAGATTAAATTTTTATCAGGCCAGGATATTGTCCCATAATTTTCCCCATTCTAGTTATTGTCCTAGCTCCCCCACATCTGTACAATGTGGGTCCATAACTAAAGCAGGGAGAACCATTTCAAAGCCCTGGTGGTACCTTAATGGACATGCTGGAAGACTCAGTGCCACACTCGATGATTAGCAGGAAGCTCCCATCCTGATCATTCTTCTGTGGCTTCAGCTTGAACACTGGCATCTCTCCTGAGGAGGCGGCACAGATCTTGAGTCGCTCCAGTCGCACATAGGGAATCTTGGGCTCATTGTTGAAGGCTCTGTGGCTAAAGAAACACCCCTAGGTCTTGGTGAGAGCCTTCCCAA
This sequence comes from Chrysochloris asiatica, assembly GCF_000296735.1. Classification (NCBI taxonomy): domain Eukaryota; kingdom Metazoa; phylum Chordata; class Mammalia; order Afrosoricida; family Chrysochloridae; genus Chrysochloris; species Chrysochloris asiatica. Next base: position 1,248,284 of record NW_006408737.1, read on the forward strand.
CCTCTAAGTGAGAGAAATGGGTTCCCTGAAGAGGGTGGAGTACATGCAGAGTGCTTGTCTCATGGGGCTGGAGCCAGGATGCCCTCCCATAACTATCCCAGACATACAACCACACACAGCCCACTCGAGGGCCGGGGGATTAAAGAAGGCAGCTACAGGCAAAGTTCTGTTTTCAACTAAGTCATCAAGAATGCCTACGTCCTGGGCTAACCTGCTGCACATGAAGTTGGGGGTGGGGGAGGTTGGCCAAGAGGTTGTTTGTGTACCTGATGCTCTGGTTCTCTTTTGTATCCAGCTTGAGGTCTCCTTGTTCAAAATTCTCATACTCTAAGGACAGAGACAAATATCTGTGCTATACATGTGTGACAACATACCTGCTACCAGACCTGCAATCACACACTTGCTAACACACTGTAACCATACAGTTGTAACCACGTACCTTTCACTACTTCTGTCATCCATACCTTCCATTCAGATCTGCTCGTCAGACCTTTAGCCACATTCCTGTTACAAATTGTGACCCATATGAAGCCAGGCAGAATGGTGACCATACTACATAGGTCTCCTTCCTGACAGGGAAGTAGGCCACCTTTTTATAAAAAGATGAACACAGAAAACACTCAGAGGCTGGGAAGGGGTGGGTGTTGGGTCTGGCACAGATGGGCCAGATTCTCACTCATGAAATAAGCTTAGCAATCACTTGTTCCCAGTGCTTGAGTGTTACCTGCTTTTGGAAGTCATTCTGTCCAGCCTCTGCCTTTTTAACCAGGTACTGAAATCCTAGCACTGCTTGAGTCTAGCTCACACCCCAAGGGCACAAGCCCTGGCTGTGTAGTGTAGTGTGTGTAGTGAGTAGGAACAGAGGTAAAGAGAGAAGGAGGAACCAGCATTCCTAGAGTGCACACTCAGTACCAGGCACCATCCAAGCAAGACACTTAACAGGTGGCACAGTAAAATCCACAAAATTGGCAAGCAGGGTCCAAAATAATTGCATACATTATTGTGTAGTTATTACAAACCAATAATTGTTCAATTGGACTTTCAGGGAGCATGGTCAAAAGGAAATCAATAAAAACTAAACAGACACCACACGCTGAATGGGAAAAGTCCCAAGTGATCACCAGAAAATTGTTTCTCATCTTCCCAACTAACCCTCACCTTCTAAGAAGAAAGGAACCTTGGCCCTGCCCCATTTGAGAAGGGACATAGGTAACTGAGTAAAGCATAGTCCAAATCATCCAAATCCCCTTTACTATGGGCACAACACAAATTCGCATGACTGCCAGTGCAAGGCAAATTCTTGTTACCACAGAGTAAGTTAAGTGATTATCTTGTACTGATTGATCCCCATAGCCTATGAAGCAGACATGATTAGCCCCCTTTACAGAGAAAGATGCTAATTCAGAGAGGTTTAAGTGTCTTACTGAGGATCAAACATAAAGAGAAAGAAATGGTTTCTAAATTAGATCTGTCTGACTTCAAAATTCATGTGTTTTTCCTTGTCCTATTTGGCCAAGGTTAGCCCTTCTGGGAAGAGCCCTGGTACCGTAGTGGGTAATGTGTTAGACTACTAACCGCAAGGTCAGCAGTTCAAATCCACCAGTCACTCCACAGGACAAAGATGAGGCTTTCTGCTCCCATAGTGACTTACAACCTCAGAAAACCTATATAGGGTCACTGTGAGTCGGAACTGGCTCAATGGCATGCAGCAACACCAGTAGCAACAGCCTTTCTGGGGCAAGTTCTTCCTGTTTCCTGACCTATAACCCAGAGTCCTAGGAGTTTTTACATAAAGCAATGTCACAAGGAGGCTAAGCTCTGACCATGGCTATGTAACTAAGGCTTCAGTGAGGGCAGCAGAGCTAGTCCACCAATAAGACTGGATGGATGGATGGCTGTGTGCTATTGAGTCGGTTCTGACTCAGGGCGACCCTGTATAGGGTTTCCAAAGCTGTCATTCTTTACAGGAGCAGAAAGTCTCCTCTTTCTCCCACAGAGTGCCTGGTGGGTTCAAACTACTACTGAGCTTGTGTTCAAACTACTACTGAGCATTCTTTACAGGAGCAGAAAGTCTCCTCTTTCTCCCACAGAGTGCCTGGTGGGTTCAAACTACTACTGAGCTTGTGGGTAGCCGCCTAGTGCATAACTCACTAGCTATCAATAAGTCACTTCTAGGGAGGAGAACTAAAAACCACTGCTCCCCAGACTCAGAGCCTGTCTGCTGGGCTCCCGTCAATCAACCAACATAAAAGCCAGGTGGCTTACTTGAGCCTCACCTTTTGGGTTCCGATACTGTTGCAGAGCCATGGATGTGTTGACTGCTGGGGCCACTGGAGGCCTTTTCACCGACAGGTTAATTGGTTCCTCCAGTTCTGAGGGGAGAACCAAGTCCTTGGGAGCATCCAGACCAAGGGCTGTGGGGACTGGCACCAGAGAGTCAGTGAATCGGGTGGGCTCCTCACTTTCCAGCTTTCAAAAATGAAAGGCCAACAAGAATCAAACAAGTGAGATAATGGTACATCACCAGTCTCAGAGCTGTTAAGCTAAGGCCAGAAAAAGGCCTTCAGTGGTCAACCTTTTGCCCAGTGATAAGCAAGAGGGAGCCGAACGGCATTTCCCTCCAGACTTACCTTACATAGGGCATTTCCTAGGGAGTGGTCTGCTCCGTCCCCAGGGCACAAGGGCACAGCCCGAGCAGAGCCAGAGCTAGAGCTGGAGCTGGATCCAGTTTCTGGCTGTGTATCAGAAGCTGGCGACACACTCTGCAGAGGACAAGTTGCCAAGGTAGGCACAGCCTGGGTGTGACCAGACATTAGGCTGGACCCAACCTGAGAGTGATCACTTGTCAGGCTTCTGACAGCCTGGGGAGGTTCACTCATCAGATTAGGCATGGATTGGTGGGTGCCACGCACAAGGCTGGGCATGGTCTGCAGGTGGCTATTTGTCTGACCAGGCACGGTCTGGCTTTGACCACTTGTCAGGGGTCCACTCAGTAGGCTTGGCACTGCCTGGGGAGGGCCAGCTGTCAGGCTGCTCACGCTCTGGATCTGGGGCTCACGGGTCCTTGTCAGCCTGGGAGATGATACCTCCATCTCCAGAGAATTGGAAAAGCCCATGATGCTCACCGAGGTAGAGTGCTGTGGGAACAGAGGCAGGGGTAGCATCAGGTTGTTATCTGGAAAGGATGGAAGGGAGAGGGAGACCCAGCCCACAGAAGCTCCTATGCTCAAATTTCATTCTGGCCTCTGAGTCTTCTAGCTGCAAAGAATTCCTGCATCATCGCATGAAGTCCTGTTCCTATTCCCCTAACCAAGGAGACTGCTAGACTATGATGCAGAGAGGCAGGTACAGGCTGAAGACACTGGTAAGTGTGAGTGTGTGTAAGTGTGTGTGAGAGAGAGAGAGAAACAGAAAGCCTACCGCTTGACCTAAGGTGTATACACACACACGCTCAGCAGCAGTAGCAGCAGCTTCATTTCTTACTCCCAATCCAGTACCTAAGCAAAGGATCAGACTATGAGACTGCCCTCCCATTTCATAGTTCCCTCTGACTTTAACACTGCTGGTTGTTTATCTTCCCTTCAGGAGGCCCTATTGGGTGATTTCTATGATAGAAAAGTGACAAGCAGTTAGGAAGGTGCAAACTCTGATCTCTTTCAGATATTCTTCTTTTGAAAGAATGCCAACATTTAGGTAGTCGAATCAGTTTGAGAAGCTTGAGTCAACTCGAGTTCCTTCTCGCAGACTTGTTCCCAACAACTCATTAGTACTAGATGGGGGCTTTACCCAAGATGATCTTACAGTCTTGCCTAGTCCTAGTAGACCTAGCAAAGACATTCCAGACTAGAGGCAGAGCGTCTCAGAGAAGCTAATTTTCATTGCCCCTGATTATACAATCACTGAATGAGGTAATAATATTCCAAACGTAGTAATTTGTCTTCCACCTCTAACTACTTAATGATCTAAGGAGAAAAGACTTCAAATTTTTATATAAAAACGAATAAGATTTCCATATTGAATCCATTCAGATTTTTCAGGTTGAAGTAACAGATTTGATGGAAGGGAGGAGAAGAAATGGGATGGGAGAGTGGTTCTAAATGTAACCTTCAGGAATTTTGAAGTTGTATATCCTTGCTTTTCCTTTTTTTTAAGACTAAAGATACAACAATTTGGTCTAATCTTAAAGTCAAAGGTAAAACAAGTAAGCCTCTCTAAATTCCAACATAAAGTATCCTAAACGAATCATTCTTTTCCTCATGAATAAGGCATTCAAATTTCTACAGGACTATAAATATGTGAAATACACTCAAATTTCAATATAAAGTCAGACAAACTATTTCTCAGTGAATAAAAGACTGTCTTCATCTCAGTAAACGTCACTCCTATTCACCCAGTTCTAAAATCAGATCCTAGAAGGTACCAGTGGTGCATCCTTCATCCCTTGTCTAGTTAATACCAAACCCCTTGAATTCTGTTTCTTAAATACCTCTCATATCCATTCACTGATCCCTCTCTTGACAGCTATCAACCTTGCCTAACCTACTTTCATTCCTTCCCAGACCACAGTAGTAGCCTCCTCAGTAAAGAAATATTTTCAAAACACAACTCTGATCACTTACAGTTTTGAGTGTACTCCATTGCTCTTTAGGAAAATTGCAGGAATGCTTAAAAAGGTTCTCAAAGCCCTGATGCCCTGTTCTCATCCTCCTTTGTTGCCACAACTAATTCAACAATGGTCCCAATATGGAGCTGTAGGATAAGCACTGGACTGCTAACCACAAGGTCAGAGGTTCAAACCCAACTGCTGATCCTTGGCAACCCTATTCAGGGTCACTATGAGTTGGAACTGGCTTGACAGCACTTATTAATAATAACAACAACAACACCGAGTCAGAAACAACTCGATGGCACTTAACAATTCCTCATACATTGAGCTCCAGTCACTCAGACAATTTTTTCAGTTCTTGAAACATGCTAAGGTCTCCGTCCACCCAGGACCCTCACCCTCTTCAGACTACTTACTCTGTGTAGAACATCTAATCCTGTGCCTGCCCCACTTGTCCTTCCTCAGAACTCAGCTCAAATGGTATTTTTCACTTCACTCATTCCCTAGCCCAGACTGGGTTCCCCTCTTTGATGTTCTCATAATTCCTTGTACTGTATTCTCATTGCACGATTTGTGATATCATTTGATCAATGTCCATTTACCTACTAAATTTTTAACTCCATAGAGGATGGATTTGATCTCTTTTGCTTACCCACTGCATTCCTAGGCTTAAGCGAAGTGAATAGATGAATAAATGAATCGACCTATTTGAAGTGTAAAAAACAAACAAACACATGGCTGTTTAAAGATCTTCAGGCTAATGACTACCAGCTTAGTTATAGTAGCATCTGAGTCTATGAGTCTTCGCTACAATAATGCTCCTTTTTATTATTGCTAAAATAATTGAGAACTTATTATATGCAGGGTAGCTTGCTAGGCATTTTACACACATGACCTCACTTATTCCTCACAGGACCTGTTAAAGGATCGTTGTGAAGGTTAAAGAAAGAATCCATGTGTACATTTAGAACAATGTCTAGCACTTATTTTACACTTGAGGAAAAATGAGCCTCAGAAAGCCGTATGAAATTTTTTAATATTATTGTAAGAAGCATCATTTTGTACATTTCTGCTTGTCTTTACTTGTGCTCAGATATAAAAATTGATCTTTATACAAGGGGCTTCAAAATGTTCGTGGAAAAATGGAATTTTCCCATGAACTTTTTAGAGCCTTCTTGTATATTGGCCTCGCTCTCAAAGACTGTGCTAAAATGTATTAATGTTAATGATAGTTTCTTTTGGATTTTTGTGTACACTAATCATGTCATCTGTGAATAGTACGTTCTATTTCTTCCTTTCCATTGTTTTTCATGCCTTACTCCACTAGTTAAGATCTCCAGTTCAGTGGTGAAGTAGTCCTAGTCAGCATGATCTCACTCATAATTTTAGAAGATACTTTCAGTATTTCACCATTAAGTATGATATTTAATGTAGGCTTTTTCTATTCAAAATCTATATCTATGGCACCAAATTCATACCCTTAATTCTGACCTGTATCTGCCTCTTCTCTGTTCTTATTTCTTTCCTCTCTCCCCTGGCCTCTATCCTTCAGTCTCTTTATCTTTCCCTATCCCTGGCTTTTTATCTTCTCATCATCCTTCTTTCTCTTCTTGTCCTTTCCCTTTATTGCTTAACTGCTTTAATAAAGCTAATATTTTCTAGCCTCAATTTTAAAAGCAGATGAGTTGAGTACCTTCTGTTTAGCTGTACAAAGAAAGGTTTTCTTTTTAATATTCCTTGGTAGTTCAATAATCATCAACGGAAAGGCTTCAATTTTCTGTCTATCCTAAGCTCAACATAAGAAGATTGAAGAGATGGAAGGGTGATAAAATGTGCAAACCAAAGTAAGCAAACTAGATAGTGAGCCCAGTTCACTGAGGCCACAAGCCAGTGGCTATGTATCTCAAAAATGCCCTAGCCTATAGCCCTCGGGGACCCCTTATTGTTCTGTTTAGGCCTAGCCACAGCTTTCTAAAGTCCTATATTTCCTTACCTACAGACAAGAATATTCAATGATTATTGTGTTCCCTTTTGTACTGTAAGTCTGAATTCTTTCACTTTTGCCCTATTTGACAGGTACGTTTAATATAGTTCTTGTGTTCATCTTATCTACTGATACTAGACTTTGAGAATGGCATACACAGTTTTTGGTGAGATCCTTGGTGTCAAGCATTTAGGAGCACCAAAATCCATCTGTGCCCATCCTAGTGATAATGGGCAGGTTCTGTATGTCACAAGATATACACAATACAAAATTCCCAAGGACAAATCTTTCCAAATTGGGGTAAAGATCACATTTGTAAGATATCCACTCTCCTGCCCATTTTCCCTGAGTACTTATTGAGTATCATAAGGTGTAGATAAATAGAATAGCAGGACAGAGAGCGCATGCAGACTGAGCAGTGAAAGAACTGTGGAAATTGAATCAGAGTTTAAGCTAGACCTGCTGGACCTGTTCCCAGAACAGTCCGAGTGCAATAATCTGCCCTAAAATATTGCATACTAGATTGATCTCTTTCATCTCCATGTCTACAGCCAATGCAAAGAAGGTCACAGCTACTTGGAGGTGGATGAAGCTCTGGTAGTGATAACAAGAACTTAGGAAACATCTATGGGGGAATTCTGAGAAGGTATCAGAGGAAGTGCTATGAGGAAGCCAACCCAACCCCATTCCTATAGGCTAAATGCAATGTTGTTTCTGAAACTTATGTATGCTGTGTTAGCTATTCTTGATATGGTCCTCTGGATTGAAGAGTTACAAAATCTTAAAATAAAAGGAACTGTATATCACACATAGCAAGAAAGAGAGACGTTGGCAGCCTGCACCCTATTGTGTTGTCTGAGCTACTAGGTGAGTGTGGGAGAAAAGTTGGGCCAACTCTCAAGGCCAGGAAAGCAGACTTTAGGGCACAGACCAGGGGTGGGAACCAAAACTTAAAACATTATTCATGGGCCATACAAAATTATCAACTTAAAAATTAGCCTGCTATATTTGGTCAAACACTTAATTAACTTACTCCTATTGTGAAGGCTGAGACTGCAGTTGCCTTGGCAGGGCCAGACCAAGGCCCGCGGGCCAAATGTTCCCCACCCCTGGTGTAGACAGAAGAAAAAGTTTCAAGAGCATGCTAGGGTTGGAGAAGGACTTGGCCGTGTAGCCATGTTTTCTGCACTTGGTGCTTCACATATAGAAGGAGCTCATGTGTCAATGGAAGGGGTACTGCCTCTGCCCTCTCCAGCACCTAGGACTGTTAAGAAGCTGAGTGAGAGAACTTGGAAGTGCTTTCCTGCTATAAAGTCAGCATAGAGCACTCACAGACACTTCTGAAATGTCAGCTACATAACTTACACCTCAACTCTATCTTCACGTGCAAAAACCTGAGATTTCAAGAGATAAAATATGTATTTTGAGGTTTACAAGTGAAAATAAACTATTTTCAAGTTCAGAGAGGAAAAGAAGTCAAATGCCAAAAAGCATTGACTCTGATCATAAATTTAAGTCATCTTTGGACTATGAAGGGGGACTCTCTCCCTTAAACTTAACTGTTAGTCTCACTGGACCCTAATTTTCTCTCCTTCAACCTGTATGTTTCTATCCCTGACTTTCTTCATTTCCTCATCTTGTATCTATCTGTCTAACCTATGATCTTCTACCTGCCAGACTTATCTGTTGTTGTTGTTGTTGTTAAGTGCCATCAAGTTGGTTCCAACCTATAGTGACCCTGTATAAGGGTTTCTGAGAGCAGTTGGTGAGCTTGAACCACCGATCTTGTGGTTCAAACTGACTTTGCAGTCCAGAGCATTAACCCATAGCACCACACCAGGACTCAACTTATCTGTACTACCTCACATATAACCAGTCAACATGACGACAATGGGTTTGCGTTTGTTTTTTAATATATATGACCTATTGTATCAACCTGTATGAACCACCAGAGACTCTACAATTTGTCTGACCTGAGACCTCCTGGAATTATCTGATTTCCAACATCTTCTGCTTGTCACCTATGCAACCCTTCACCCATCTGATCTGTCATCTGATTGACCTGTGTCCTGTAACCTGCTGCTCTCCCTCCTCTACCCATCCTCACCTCCCAGATCTTTCCCTGAAGCATTCAACATGATTATTATTCTAATAATGGCCACAAGGTGTCAACATTCAGAGGAAGAAGCATTGTTCTTTCTTTCTCTGTAACAGGAAGGGAAATTGAGACACAGAGTGATTACCCAGATTTCCTGGGGTCGTACCCATCTAAGACTAGGAATCCAGGCCCAGCCCTGAAAGTTTGCTGGCTGGTTTTAATTTTGTGCCATTAGCTAGAAAGCTAGTATCCTTCTAAGAAGCGATTAGGAAGTCAATAAACAGACACTTAGTGTACATGCCCTGAGTTTAATACGAAGTTTAGGTTCTTACAGCAAGATAATAATATTGCTGGGATAAAGTAGTGCAGATAGGGTGGGGTGGTCCACATAAATTAATTTTCCAGATATACTGAAACATACCTCTTTTAGTAACAAAGCACAATGGGCATAAAACAATATTTTGAATGGAAATACTTCTAAAACACTTTAAACACTACCCTGTCATAATAAACAGAGTACATGAAGCCTAATGAGAACATTTCTTAGTGACATCAAGCAACTTTGATGAATCTCCCTTGCAGAGATGACCTATAGTTTACTTATGCTTTCCGGAACTTCTAAGAATGTAGGCTGCACTTGTCCTTTCAGTAAATGACTTCATACTGTGGCACTTTTCCAGGTGAGGTTTCTTCTCTTCTCTCATTGTTAGATGCTATTTCTAGAAGTCCTCATGCCCTACTTCTAAGCCGCTTACTGAAAAAATTTTAATTTCCAAATTAATCATGTAACTAAGCTTGTTAGGTCGAGAATGCTGACAAGGTACCTAAAAGTGTGCTTTTGGGTGTTCAAACAGAATAAAAAGCATGTGTTTTGTGACATCTGTATTTGTTGCTGCTTTGAAGTTTTTTATCTGCTCACTTCTGATTTCAGGTTTTTGTTCCAGCAATTAAAATTGCCAATGACTAACCACTCTGTAAGTGTTTAGTAAGAGAAGAGGCCAATGACAAGGGAGTTGTGTCTTGGAAACATATTGAAGGTCTTTACTCTGGCAGAAGGAAATAATGAAAGAAGGAGAGAGTGAAAGGGGTTTGTGAGTGAGTTGATCCCTTAGAATATTTCAGGGCTTCGACACCTGCAATTTGGTAGATTGGTCTAACAATACTAGATCTTGAAACAACTCCATCAGATAGCTGAAGAAGGAATTTTTCTAGTCAGTGGCTTCACATGTTGATTTTTCATAATGATGCTGTGCTTGTTGTGAGGGAGTGCTCCTGTTTCCATGAAAAGTGCTTGCTCTGATGAAGGCTGTACCTGCACTGTGGATGTAACTATGTTGTCCATATGCTCACTGGCCAAAGTCAAGTGGGAAAGGGCAGATAGGAAGTAAATAGAAAAAAACGGAAGAGTGAGTGCCCAGTGCCCTGATGATCCAGAGAGAACAGAAAAACAAAGAAGATTCCAGAGTCTGAGGTAGAAGAAAGAAGTGAAGTCCAGCAAGTCTAAAGTAAAAGAAAGAATGAATTGGTCCCTCAAAAACCAACTCTTTGAGACTCAGGAGAATTAGGCCAGAAGGATTTTGCCCAGGCCAGCAGCCCAAGACCTAGAAGCAAGGAGCAATTATTGTCACCAAAGACAAAAGACCCAGACAAAGACCTTGGGTTCGGCCTGTGAGTGAAAGCAGGAGAGAATTAAAGTGATAGGCTTCCCAAAGGGTGCTGAATTCAGGACACCAACCCGGAGTGTTTGGCTTGACTCCTGAATAGGACAGACTGGATCTCTGTACAGCTCTGCAGGTATTGACCAGGACACAGGTTGTACCCTAAGAAAGCCTCAGTTGTTGTTGTTGTTGTTGTTAGGTGCTGTCAAGTTGGTTTTGACTCATAATGACTCTATATGGTGACTCACAGTGCCGACTTGTATCACCAATCTTGCTATTAGCAGTTCAGCGCTTATCCTACAGTGCCATGCCAAGACTCCTCAATAGGCCCTGGAAATTTTTCTGAACAAAACCTACTGTCAAGATCTGGTTATGAAGAAAGATCTTTGCTGAGGTTGCAGGCCCATCTTCTGGTTTGTAGGAGGAGATTTGGAGACTATCATGACAGGGTACCTAGTGTGTTCTCATATATGCCAGGGTTTGCGTATACATTTAAGCATGTAATTTTCCATCTCTGGACGGCGATTTCCTCTTCCATAGGCTAATTTAGATCTCACAGAGTTGTTTTAAGATTCAAGTTAAGAGGTTGGGAGTGAAAGTGCTTCGATAGTGTAATAACTGCTATTTACCAGACTTCTTATCCTTCTCTTCTTCCTCACTCTTAATCATCTGAATCACAGGAATGCCTACTGCTTTTGTATCATTTACTGGAAATACATCCCAGAATCCTCTCAAGCCATACATTGTTGGCTTCAAAATCCTCTGCTGAATATCTGGGGGCTACACCATGTACAGAAAAGTGTCTCCTTTTGCAGGTGAACTGGGACTCATGCCTCTCTCTTTCATATCATGAGTTTTTTAAAAGAATTCTACGTCTTTTTCAGCAGTCAGCTGGTTCAGAAGTATGAAACGAAGTCATCAAAATGTCTTCCTTTTTCACTTTAGATATTAGGGTTCTGTAATAGAGTTGTAACCATGGTCTGTTTTTCAGAGTGGTTGGATCAAGATTAGGAAGTTCAGGTAACAGTGATTGTCAGACAAATGTCAGCATTCATTCAGAAATATCCTGCTGGATCCAGGTGATGTGACGGGGTAAGCTGCTCCTGAGAGTGTAAGGCTCATGCCACTAGAAAGCCTGTTCTAGAAATGTAGCACCTCACTTCAGCAGCAATCTCTGCTTCCACCAGTAGGATATTGAAAGCCGACTTTAAGGTACTTGTGCACAGGTGTACTCTATTTTAACAGAAGTCCTCCTTGGGGTCAGATCAAGTTGGTGAGCAGCTCAGTGCATGGATAAGTCCCTGGGGAACACGCAGACAGGTGCCCCATATCATAGGTTCCTCTGGTTGTGACCTTCAGAGACTTCTGACGTCCCTGGAACTCATAGGCCAGCAATAGGCAAGAGTGGGCTGCAATCCAAAACATCTTTTAGCAGATAAAAATAACCAAAACCAAACTAGGCTGGATCCTAAGGCTTCTCCCCAGCAGAACCGCAGTCTACTTTCAAAGACTGGTAAGACAGGAAAATCCAGCAGGTGAGAGCCAAATGGTGTACAAAGGCAATATAATCTACTCATTGAACACAGGGCTGAATCAGGAACCTGTGCTTAGCCTAGCATTGCCCATGGCCGGCTGTACAACCCTTAGGTGGGTTTCTTAACCTCTCTGTGTCTCAGTTTCCACATCTTTCAAAGGGGAATAAGAAAGTGGCTTCCTCATAGTATTGCTAGGATAAACAAACAGATAAAATGGAATAATCCATGTAAAAACCTATAGAAAAAATGGAAAACACTATATAAAACATTATCATTTAGTGAGAAGATATTCAAAATGTTGTTTGGCATCCTAAAGTTTCACACCCTCCCAGCTGCCCAAGTATAGCTTCAAGGCAACAAATTACCTCAAAAAGGAAACCCCTTTTCTTATTAAAATAGCTTTGTGTTTCAGGTTATTCTGTATCAGAAGGTCAACCTCAGGATCCTTTTCCAGGGCATTCAAGCCATGAAGATGCCTAAAGCATCTGAGAAAGCCTCCTGCTCTTCAAACATCTGCGTGTCTCAGTTCATATGGGTCAGGGAAAGCTCAAAACAAGAAGTTAGGGTTCCTGAGCCTTCGCTAATCCCACTGCCAACCTTTCAGTCACCAGGTGAGCAGCATCCCACTGCTACTTGGAGAGCTTCTGAGCCACACATACAGGCAGCCAGCACAGACTCCATGCTTGTATGAGGTTCACCTCCTTTTCTCTCTCCTGTGTATAGGCACTGAACTGAGAGTCATTCAATAACAAGGAACATTTTATGCATGTATGCCACCTACTACCACTTGAGCACTTGGAATATGCATTCTTCCTTCTGAACTACCAATATTTATAGTTTGCTGCTTCTGGTCATCTTATAATGTATCTACTACAAAAGAATATCAACAATTCAAAAATTTAACTTCTTCTTTCCCTAAAATGTGCTCCTCTTCCCATGTTCCCAATCTCAATGAATGACAACCCAGTGGGCCAAGACAAACTGGGGTATCAAGCCAAAAGACTTCCTCTCCATCACCTCCCATTGTCAATCAGATGTCAACTCCTGAATATCTCTTGAAGTCTTTACTCTCTCATTACCATTATTTCAATCAACCTCTCTTATTTCTCCCTTGTACTATTCTGGCCTCCCTTACCACAGCTAAAGTGTCCTTTCTAACATTTAATTCCAACTCTTTCCCTACTTGCTGGAATTCCTTCATGCACTCCTCATTCTCTAGGCTGGGTCTCAACCTCAGAGCATAATTTACAAGGTCTTCTGGTTTTAACCATTCTCATTGCCCATTGTTATCTCCTGTTCCTGCCAAACCCAGTTGTTCAAGGCCCCCTCAGTGCCTCAGGATGCCTTTTGGACCTTTCTAGTGTCATTCCACCCCTCTTCCCCATCACTAACCTAACTTCTCCTCCTTCAGATCTCAGCTTAAAACCCTCTCCTCTAGAGGAGGCCTTCTGTGACAGTCCCCTCCCCTTGAGTTAGATGCTTCTTCTAAGCAACCTGATAACTATCATAGCACTTTACCCTGCTTTGTTACTGATAATTGTTGAACTGTCTCCCCCACTAAACTATTAGCTCCAGTTGAGATTCTCTTATTTGCTAATGTGTGCCTGACACCTTTCAGAATATTTGGCAAACACTAGGTTCCACAAGGTCAGTAGTTCTAAACTACCAGCTGTTCTGAGGGAGAAAGATGAGGCTTTCTGCTTCCGTAAAGATTTACAGCCTCAGAAACCCTGTGCAGGGTCGCTATGGGTCGGAACCAACTCAACAGCACTTAACAACAACAACAACAGGAGACTAGTATTTATTTATTTTTTCAATATTGAATGATAAATGGATAAGGTAGATGGCCCAAGTATAAGAAGTTAGACTCCTATGAGCCACAGAGGACCTATTTACTGCCCCTAGAGCCAGCAGGTCAAACCATCTTCAGTAAGACAAGCAAGGCATAGACCAACAGCCATTCAAATCAGGAATCACACGGAATTCTCAAGTTGACATTTCATTTCTGTTTTCCTTTCTTTTTCTAAATTCTCTTCCCAAATATCATTGAGCCAGACTGACCTAAGTCATACATGACCATGGTACTACTGGGGGGAAATATGGTCAGGGGCTGGGGGTTAGTCACAGAGAAACTAGCTGAGCTGGGGCTGGAGGTACAGTTGGAGGTACAGCTGTAGGTACAGACTAGTACTTAGCTTCAAGTACAGGTTGGATAGAGGCACCAGGAGAGCTGAGGGTACCAAGCCAGATAAGGCAATAGGAAAAGTGGAATAGGGTCAAAGGACACAAGGAGGAGTAGACACAGGGTATGGCATAGGTCTGAGGTTTCTGCTGAAAGGGTGACAGGGGTCAGAGCAGGGTGAGGGGTAGGAGGAACACAGCTGAGTTGTTATGGGATTCTGGGTTATTGCCAGGGTAAATGAACACTTCCAGCAAGCTGGTGGGTTAGTGGGTAGGTCCTCAATAGCTCATCTTGAAGAGATCTCAATATCTCTACAGGACATGCCTGTAGATCACTCATGCAACAAACTCTATTGATGCCAACTCTAAAGCCAACCAATTTGGGGTTTGGGGACCATAATTCCCTTTTTCATTTTTATTGCAAAGTATTCACCCTTTGGATTCTGACATAGCTTTGAATAAACCTCAGCTCTTTCATTTGCTAGTTATAGGGCTCTGGACCTCAATTTCTCTAGCTTTAAAATGGGAATACCTATCTTAGAGAATTGTTGGGAGGTTTAAGTGAGAAAATGTTCATGAAGTACTAGTATGCACAGTTCCAGGGGAAGTAAGTGATCAAACACTGGCTGTCTTTCCCCTTCTGCCCTAAACAAAGCCCAGTTGGTCCCAATTGAAATGTGAATGTGGGAATAGAAATGGGGCTGGAGGAGAACCTCATTAGGACAGAAGGCATGAGTCAGGGCTGTGTAACATCCAGGGATGAAAGAGGGACACTCCTCCCCCCGCCCAGTCCTCCTCATCTGGGCCCCTGGGGTCTTGGCTGGCAGCGGGTCCCATGTGGTCAGGGGAAGCAGGCTCCTTGAGTACCTTTCTCACCACAGTTGGAGAGGAGTGCTGGATGGTGCTGTCCAGAGGGGGAGCACTGAGAGGGGTTTCTTCCCCAGATGCTTGGGGCAAGGCAGCAGCAGTGTTCTTGTCAAGAGGGAGGGCTGGCTTTGGACCTTCAGCTGCTGGGGGCTCATCTGCAGCCTGGAGGAGAAAATACAAACTTGGGTAGGTTTCACTGCAAGGACTAGCAACAGAAGCAATAGGAAGGATTAGTGTCCAACCTGACCTGCTCATTGTTACCATTCTGGACTACTTAACAGTTTTCAAAAAGAAAATACACCATTCAAACTCTTCCTAAGACTGTGTCCTAATATATTTGTCTTAGACTGGAAGCCAAGTTGAGAACTCTGAGCTAACCTTAGTGGTCATACCACAGTTTTGACTTAAATTTAGCTTGTAGTCTATGAACTCTAGTTTATTCTCTGCCATCATGAGGACTAATCCCATCCCCTCAAAGGAATTGAGTCTCATGGGAAGACATTTGAAGCATGATCTGAAGTTGTCAGTGCTGAAGCATAAATGTGAGGTCTTAGCATTTTGTAATACAGTCTATAGAGTTGCACTCAAGATGTAACCGTGATTACAGATTTAAAGGAAGCACTACTATGAAAAAGTGAAGAGGGATAGGTAGTGTAGCTAGAACAGGAGGCTGTGGCAAAAAAAAGGAAGGAAAAAAGCAAAAGCCGAGAATGCAGATGGCAAATCAGCAAAGATTCCAGAAGTACAAAATGCACCTCTCCAATTGACTTTTAGCAGAGATGAAAGAGGAACAGATTTCAGCATATCCCTAAGGACAGAACAAGGCCCCCTCTGTGGCATTACAGAAAAGTCAGCAGACCTGGATCCAGGTCTTGGCTTTACTACTTGATGCTGTATGACCACCAAGTAAATTGCTCACCTTCTCTGAACCCCTACTTCTGCATCTACAAAATACAGATGGTAAAGTCTATCTAATGATATTGTTGCTAGTGAATATAAAACATACCTAGCTTAATAGACTTGAAACAAACATAAAGTCCATTTCTGAGCAGGGTTATAAAAGTGCAGCCCACTAACATCTAAAACATAGCTCCCTCTGCTCCTTAAAGCTCTTTTCTTCATGAGTTCACAGCAGGGGAATTGGGCAGGTTAAAATGAGGAAAGACAGCTTCCCTTCCTTCCTGGCACTGGCAGGATCCAACACAGACCAGAAGGTACCATCCCTGAGTATGTTCCCTACTGTCACCCAGTAGGGGAAGAATGGAATAAAAGGATTGAGCTCCAATCTATTGTTGGGACTGGAAATTGTGTTCTTTGGAGCTTCCCTAAGATAGGAAGTTGAGCTCAAGGTTGACCTCAAGATCACACTGAGATGAAGAAACTGTGTTTCTCTGCCACCTGTGACTGGTGTTCTCTGAGCTGTGGTGGAGAAAATATGTCCCCCAAGCCACCGTGAAGCTCACCTGCAGGGTGTCCTCCTGGTTCTGGGACTGGACCGGAGCTGGCTGCCTCACGATGTAGTTGATCTGCCCCACAATGGTTTGCTGAAGATGCTGAGGAGATTTGGTCTGACTCAGTTGCAGGCTGGGCTGTTGAGCCTGAAGGAGAAGCTCCAGGTCTTTCTGCATTTCTTCCAGCTCAAATTTGTGGTGCATTATGTCCACATTCTGGGAACAAGCAGGCCCGGGAGGGTTCTCATGCTGACTCGGGGCTAGATGCTGGGATGGAGGTGGGGGTGGCTGCTGCTGGGGAGGGGGAGGGGGTGGAGGTGGCAGCTGCTGCTGTGGTTGCTGCTGAAAGTGGCTAAGCTTCAGCTTCTGGTGGTGGCCAAACTGGACTTGGATAGAGGGTGTCTGTAAGGTGGGCTGTGCATGGGCTCCTTGCTGAACATCCTGTGGAGGCACGATGCAGATGGGCTGGGAAGACAGTTGCTGCCCCAGCTTCTGGGGTGTGCTCTCCTGCTCTACAGCTGGCTGGGTTTCCAGCCAGGGCTGCAGCAGCTTTGGCGGATGAGGATTGCTGGCCAGCTCTTTCTCCCTGGGCAGCAGGGTGGAGCACTGCAATGACCCCAGCTGCTGAGGCACCATCTCAGAGGGCTGCCTAAAGCTGTGGGCTGGATGTATGCTGGGTGGGGGAGCCTGACCTTTGAGGGAGGGGGAGGCTGGGGAGCAGTGGGAGCAGCACACTGATGAGGAACACAGTGCTGGGGACTGGAACTTGTGTGCGGGGTGGCTAAGAGCCTCTTGCTGAGCCACTGAGGACTGGTGGCTTTGATAGAAGGATGATGGCCCCTGTAAGCCTCCATAGGCTGGAGTATCTGCCCGGGACAGCTGTCCACCTTCAGTAGTTATGCAGCCTGCAAATTCAGAATAGAAGTTTTCCAAACGTCATCTGCCATTGTGCCCCCAGCCCCTTGCTACCTCCTGCTCCTGGGACCAAAGGATATCATTTAACAAACCTGTACCAGACACAAAGATAAATTAAAAAACCCTGATCTAGAAGGCTACCAGCAATCACACCGCTGTGTATGTATGTACCTGCGACATTTGAGACATTAGCTCACTTTTCACAGATACTCAGCCCTGACTCTTATTCTATCCCACTAGGGAACCCATAGCCTCCTAAAATAGCACCCAGTCCTTCCTCCCCCTCCCCCCCCCACCCCAGCCCCACTAACAGAACAGCCCATCAGAGACTCTGATAAAAAGAATCATTGTTAGGGGTGGGAGACAAAGGCAAAGGTAGGGAGAGAATGTGCTGGCAAAGAACAAACCTAAACATCATTCATCACTTTGCCAAGTTAAACAACTTTGAAATGAAATTGGCAGCTCTGAGTAAAGGCAGCAGCTGGCCAATAGTTTAATAAACCTACCACTGGGTTCTTAACATAGGCACAACTTCGGTTGCCTACATACTGCCTAAATACTGAATGCCAGAAAGTGATTGCAGCAGGACAGAAAAATGCACAAAGTCATGAACTATCTGCTTAAGTCTCAACTCCAAAAGATGGCTGTAACGCTCACTTTTGCTTCAGTATCCCTAACTATGCCACATGTGTGTACCCTTGTATGACCATGGAGACATAGGTTAATCTGCACTGTCATGCAGCAATGTTATGTACCATGCTGGAAAGCAGGGTCACAGTTTCCTCTCCAGAAATGAAACTGAGATGACAAGGATATTCATGTAGAAAGGGACTTTTAGATTCTAACTAGTCCTGTTACAAAGCTCTATATTGCTATTGTTATCTAATATTGAACCCTCCCTGACCAAATTAAAAAAAAAAAAAAATGTGTTTTCTAGATAATTCGAGGACTACTGGCAGTCTCAGGGTGTTCTTTCTCCTGGAATATGCTGATCTACCCAGTAAGCTAAGCAGATGCCCTATACTCATTTTAACAATTATGTAAAAAGCCCTCACAGTGGGCCCCAGCTCACCAAGGGAAGCCAGCTGCTTGGTCCAGAAGTTAGGCTCCCAGGTGAATCTGATACTCCAAGGAGAGCCAGGATCTGTGTTACAACTTGTCTCTAGCAATCGCTGCATCTGAAACACAATCTGACAACAGCATCAAAGGTCATTTCTTTGGGTATCCTTTGCTGAATGGCAACTACTCTCCTTTCCTTAAAGAGCTCAGTCTTGGCCCATTAGCCTATGCTCTTCCTACATATGATCATTTCCTTGCGTCTTAATGCCTCCCCTTCACCACCCACCCCCATGGCTTCCATAGCTGACTCCCATCAAGGCTACTGAAACCCTTACATCTTTGTCTCTTCTAGACCTCAAATGAATTATGATTCTCCCTTAGGACATCATTTTTGAGAAAGCTCTATTTATTCTCACAGGAGCCCTGGTGTCTCTGTAGGATAAGCACTGGACTGCTAACCACAGGGTCAGCAGTTCAACCCATTACCAGCTGTCCCGACAGAGGAAGATGAGACTATCTGCTCCCCCTAAAGATTCACAGCCTTAGAATCCTACATTGAGTTACTGTACGTTGTAATTGACTTGATGGCAGCAGGTTTGTTTGATTTTTTGGTTATTCTTTCGCTCATAACCTGAATTTTAAAGCCTCTGAGTTTCCACTGCTGCTTTCCCCACCTTGCCACTCCACCCCACCCCCACCATGTAAGACAGCCTTCCATCCTTCTCACCTGCTGACATCTGTCTCCTATCACTCAATTTGCCATTTAGCTAAGACTTTGGCACATGTACATTTACCCTGCCATCATCTAGGTAACTAATGTACCAATCAACATTGTGGCCTCTTACTTCTTTGGTCTCTTAAATGTCAATCACCTTTGCCTGTTTTCAGTAATCACCATACCTAGACCCCTATCATAATTGATAACAGCTCTACCTAGGAGAACTTTAACTTCAACAACCCACTCTCTGACTTAGCTAGCTCTTGTTTTTTCAGAGAATGCTTTCAACCTCATTGAATTGTCCAAGTCCTGCTCAAGCAGTCCATGAGAGTCTTCTGAAATTCCTGTCATTTTCTTTATCACCAGTGGACTAAGGACTGCAAGGTAATTTTGAACCACAAGGTTGGCAGTTCAAGCTCACCAGCCGCTCCTCAGAAACCCTAGACAGGGTCACTATGAGTCAGAAACAACTCAACAGCACCTAACAAGTGGACTAATTAGCTCTACCTCACCATTTCCTAAACTTAGGTCAGCCCTTCCATCTCAAAGCCATGTTATCTGAGCTGCTTCAGGGCCACCCTCCGGTCCTTTTTCTTGTAGGCATCTTCTTTCACTGTTCTCAGTGATTATTTAAAATCTCACTGACAAAGGACATCAGAACCACTTACCTAATGCCTAACCTCTTCATTCTCATCTCATACTTCACAAAAGGAGCTCTCGTAGCGTAGTGGTTACGAATCGGGCTGCGAACCTAAAGGTCAGCGGTTCGAAACTACCAGCTGCTCCGCGGGAGAAAGATGAGGCTTTCTACTCCCGTAAGGATTTACACCCTCGGAAACCCTGTACAGGGTCGCTATGGGTCGGAACCGACTCGACGGCACACAACAACAACAACTTCACAGACATCATAAAGAACAAATTCCCAACAACTTATATCCCCTCTACCTTCAAATTTGTTGTTGTTGTTTTGACTCAATGGCATTGAGTCAGTACCAACTCATAGCGACCCTATACACAACAGAACGAAACACTGCCCAGTCCTGGGCCAGCCTCACAGTCGTTGCTATGCCATTACTGCTGCCACTGGGCCAATCCATGTCATTGGGGGTCTTCTTCTTTTTCTCCAACCCTCACTTTACCAACCTTCAAACTTCATCCACTTTATACTCCTACCTTCCTGTCCTCTGATCTCAGAGGAAGGGAGCATTTAAGGTTAACCCATTCACTTCAGATCCCACCTCCTCCTGCCTTCTCAGTATGCCAACTCCACCACAGAGATCTCTGTGTCTAGCCTCTCCCCGATGTACTTCTCTGCAAGTATTTCCCCAAGTCTGCCTCCTTCTCAAACTGTCTTCCTATTTTCCTTCTCACTCCATCTAGACTTCCTCATCTCCATCCTCAGCCCTCTCATTCTGTCTTTTGACTCTTCTACTTTCCACTAGAAAGTCTTTTGATAAAAATCACCAGGGATTTCCTGATTCCCAGATCTCTAGGCATCTCTTCACTATATATCTTGTTTCACCTACATACAACACTGCTCACTTGAAATTTGAAGGTCTGGTAGTTTCTATCCATCACACTCTCCTATTTCTCCTCTGACCTCTGACTGTTGCTTTTTGCTCATGCTCTTCTGCTGTCTACACTGAAGATGATGTTATTTCTGTGTGTTCTGAACTTATTCCTCTCTTCTTCCTCTATACATTCTTCCAAGGTGATACCACCAATACCCTATTGAATCCCAAATATCTGTCTCCAACTCTAAACTTTCTTTTGATTTCCAGGCCTATATTTCTAAATAGCTTTCAGACATCTCCTCTAACATGACCTATAGACGTCTTAGATTCAACATATCCAAATAAAAATCTCATAGCAACTCTCAGAAATTTTACTCCTTCCCCTAAGCATCGTCATCCTCCCAAGACCAAAACTTCAACAATCCTTCTTCCCTCTTAGTCCTCACCACCACCACCACCCCCATTCAATCAACAATAACTTTCTACTGGATATATAGCACACTGCTAAGATAATGTCTGAGTCTGTGACCAGAGACAAAGAACTACAGACTTTCCCACATGAGTTACCTGTGGGGAAGACAGGGCCATTTCAGCACCTGGTTCCTTTCTACCATACATTTGGTATGTATATCTAACTCATTAACCCGAAAGCAGTAACTGAACTTGAAGACTAGATGGAGCTACATCTTACTCTATCCATTCTAGAGAGAGAGACACTTCAGGAGACAGCCTCACCGGCACTAGGACAGAGGTGCTGCTCTGATCAGCTGCAAGGATAGGCTGAGGAGTTTCAAGTTCCTCTTACCAGTTCTTTGCTGAAAAGGAAAGGGACACTGGTTTTGCTGCAGACAGCCCAGTTGATGAAATTCTGTACATGCTCAAACTGTCGGTTGAGAACCATGATGCTCTGTAGCTGCTGCTCCAGCTTCCGCTTCCTCTCATTAGTAATGCCCTGGGTACAGAGAAGACAAAGTTCATGACCCTGCTCTTGCATCACCGTCCACCTGTTTGGGAAGCCTTGTGACGTGTTGTGTGTCAGTGTGAACACTCACTGAATCAATGACTCTGTGCTCCTGAGAGAGGACAGCAGGACTAAGAGTGCTGCCATGGACAGGCATGGAGGGTAGGAGAGAAGGAGTATGGGTAGATTTCATAGGGAAAATATGGAACAGGTGACAAAGAGAAGAAAATTAACGCATGTTGACATCTCTTGAGTACAACTTGCTGCTGAAGGCGAGCTGTTTCATGGCTCTCTCTTCCAAGGATATGACCCTGCATGGTCCAGGAAGGTAGTGCCCAAGAGCAACAGTACTAATAAGAGACTGAACTGATTTTCTAGCACTTAATGACCCACCCTTCCAAAATGACACTGGGCATTTTAAGATACAGGCAGCAGCAGAGAGTTAAGGAATTACACATATGAGTACCAGCACAGAATGTGACAGGCCCAGGAACTAATTTGATCTGTACATCGTTTCTGGCCCAGAACAACATGGAAGCAATCCATCTGACCCATCTGTCCACATCTACCTCTAACTCCTCTATGAGTCCATTGGCCTGTTTGTTCAGTTCATTCATGAGAACCATTTTTGCCATTTTGATCTGGTTTTCCACCTTCCTGTGCTGATGCTTCACTTCAAAAATCCTGTAAAGAGAGAGAGAGTGGAAAAGAACATAGTGAGCCCTTCACTTCAGGCCTACTGGGAGCCCAGAGACAGAAGGCATAAGACTGAGTGACTAGGGGGCTGCCTCTTGAGGTCAGGGCCCGGCAGACACCAAGAAGAGGAAGAAGAGACTCGTCCTTCTACCACCCTCCCTCTGCACAATTCAGCTAAATTGATTTAAGTGGGCCAATGGCTCAACTTGGTTTTCTGTAGGTAAACCACATGCAGACCAACTCAGCAGTCTACCAGTACATGCAGCACCAAAAGCAGGGTCAGAGAAAGTGAGTGTGTGCATAATCTCATATAGTTTGTTGTCTTAAGAAAGAGGATATTCTAAGAACTGCTACATGCAAGAAGAACAGCATGGGCAGAGGCAGGAGATTAGTGGCTGCCAGGACTTGAGATTGTTGGGAGGAATGCGGAGTGACTACTGATGTGCATGAATTTCTTTGGGGGTGATGGAAATGTTCTGAAACTTGTGATAGTTACATAACTCTGTGAATATACTAAAAGCCACTAAATTGTACATCTTAAAAGGGTGAGTTATATGGTATGTAAGGTACATGTCAGCAAAGCTGCTATTTTTGTTTTAAGTGTATGGGCTTTGTACACACACAGAAATAAATTCTAAGCTCAGCTTACTGACTAGCTGTGTGATCTCAGACAAGCCACCTAACTTTTCTGAACTTTAGTCTCCTCTTCAGTAAGTGGAGATATTTCCTGCCTCAAAGAATTGTAAGTTTTGAACAAAATAATGTTTATATAATGTACAACTCAGTGTATGGCATGTAAGTCCTCAGTATTTACTAATTCTTCTTCCTATCTAAAATACCAATGATACGTCATTTGTAGGTTTACATGAAAAACTTTAGAAGAGAGGGATAAAGGACAGATCGCCACTGACCTACTGCACCTCATGATTAACAGCAATTTCATCCCCGATATCTACGTGGTGCCCTTTTTCTCAACTACCTACATCTGGCTAGTTCAGGATCACTTGCAAAAGGCAAATGCTTTGACTCAGACTGACTCTGATTGTCCTGATGAAGCTTGACCTCAGTTATCAAGTGATAACCCTAAGATCCTCTCATTGGCTCTGGGACTTCTAAGACCTTCTAGGCTATTTCCCCACATCTGCCTAACTGTATGTCCTCTTCATAAGCCTCACATCTGATAGTCTGGTACTGGGACCTAGGTAGGATGTGAGTAAACAGAACTCCCAGCCCTGGCAAGGAGCTGGCCTGTGCTACCTGTCCTCAATCTGCTTTGCAGATGTCTGTAGATTAGATTTCTTATGTGCCACCTGTGTAGTCACACTTTCCAGAAGCATCCTCTGGTTTTGCAAAACTTCTTCAAGATGTCTGCACCTAGGGAATGGAGCATAAAAAAAGCTGAAGAGGGCTGTGTCCCAGCGTGGAAACGCCAGCCAACCAAGGATCCCCATGGTGTGTGTCTCAGTTAGGCCCACAGGGGCTATGATCACATTTATGGAGAGTCAGATATATTGCTGGCTCGTGACCCATTAGGCTTTCTCCAAAGAAACTCCACAACAATAGCAGAGAAAAACTTCAGATCAGACCAGGGACTACAGGTTGACTTGGGCAGGCACAGAATTTTGATGTGCTTAGGAGCCCAAAAAAAAGTTCTCATAAGAGCCCAGAGTCCTCCCAAGTCCTTTTCAGATAGCCAGGCAGCCAGCCCCACCTGTGTTCCTTGTGTTCCACCATGAGGCAGCTATGGCATGTGAGCACATCACAGGTCTCGCAGAACAGCTTGAGCACTTCCTGTGTGTGTAGAGGGCAGTACAAAGCAAAGTCCCCAGAACCACCATTCACGCCTGCCAGAGAAAATGGAGAAAGTGAGTTTCTCGAGCTCAGGTAGGCCTCTCAGGTAAGCTTTGCTGAGTAACCATCAGCCCTCAATGGACACAGGGGAGAAAGAGAACTTGGAGGTAATTAGGTACAAACCAGAGATGCCTCTCTCTAGGCCAGTGAGATTCCAAAGGCACAAAGAGGAATATAGACTTAGACTGGCTGGATGCATCCATCTGCCCAGATCAATCCACCATCACTTCCCAGGCAGCCCTCCCCCCACCAGAGGCTGAAGAAGGGGCTTGCTACCACTGCATGTGGGTTTCCTGCAGAACAAGGAATCCTCCAAAATTCAACCTAAACCTCCTCATTGACCAGAATTCTGTTATGACGGGACTGAAAACAGCCACCCAGACTTGCATGTTTCAGGCTATGAACACATGGGTCATGAATGCTGGTTCCTACAGGTAGGACAAAGGGCAAAACGCTCTCATAGTTAAAGGGTCTGTGGGAAAAGCTTTTCAAAAAGATTGTCATTTAAAACAGATAGTGCTGGAAGGACAAATGGACAGCCCCAATCCAGACTGTGAAGTGAATCAAGTAATTAAATCAAAGGGTGTGACTGCTCTGAATAAAGGTAAAAGGGAGGGAACTTCCATGATAATTCAAGATTATTCTTCCCTGCACTGTCTCATCGGCATTCATCCACTGTCACAAGAGAGCCTAAGCCCCTTTGCCTCTGGAGGATACTTCCTTCTTTGGGATAGGCTCTGAGACCACCCCATTCTCAAGAAAACAAGGTCAGAGAGGTACTCTCCAGGGGTCTTGAGTTCAGCTTGCTTGGAGGCCTGTGAGCTGGTGGAGAGAGCAAGCGTGGTACCTGGAGATCCCTTCTGGGCCCGGGGAAAGAGCGCACCCCCTGGTGCGGGGCCGTGCCGGTGTTCCTCGGTGCAGGAGCTGCACAGCCAGCGGTTGCAGTAGGTGCAGAGGATGTGTGCTGCCCTCTTCTCCTTGCATTCCGAGCAGTTCTGGAAGCAGAGAGTTCTATTGACAATATCCTCGTAAGGGCAGGAAAGGAACTCAGGTGGCACTGCAGGATAAGCACTGGATTGCTAACCACAAGTTGGCAGTTCAGACCCACCAATCATTCCGTGGGAGACACTCCAGTGAAGAGAGATGAAGCTGTCTGCTCCTGTAAAGTTTGACTGTCTCAGAAACCCTATGGAGGGTTACTATAAGTTGGAATCGATTTGATGACAATGTGTTTGGTTTTTTGGCTTATGTTGTTGTTGTTATGTGCCGTGGAGTCGGAACCGACTCATAGCGACCCTGTACAGGGTTTCCGAGGGTGTAAATCTTTACGGGAGTAGAAAGCCTCATCTTTCTCCCGCGGAGCAGCTGGTAGTTTCGAACTGCTGACCTTGCGGTTCACAGCCCAAGTCGTAACCACTACGCTACCAGATTTTTGGCTTATAGGGGCCGCAAATTCTCTGGACACTGTGGTCCTGCAGGGCTGTTCCTGTTTCTTCACTATTATTGTCATTGCTGATGTTATTAAGTGCCTTCGAGTCAATTCTGACTCAGAGCAAACCACCAATCTTGCAGTTAACAGTCTAGTGCTTAACCTATAGTGCCATACCAAGACTCCACTATGATAGAGGGCAGTCAATTCTGGAAATAATTGATACATTTGAATTATGGTATTGATGAGGAATATATCAGAAGAATGAATAACTCTATCTTGGAAGAAGTAGCACAGACAGAATTCTCCTTAGAAGGATGGCAAGACTTATCTCACTTATTTTGGACATGTTGTCAGGAGAGATCAATTCCTGAAGAAGGACATCATGCTTAGCAAAGTAGAGGGTCAATGAAAAAGAGGAAGACCCTCAACGAGATGGATTGACATAGTGGCTACTTCAATGGGTTCAAACAAAGCAACGCCGGTGAAGATGGTACAGGACTACGCAGTATTTTGCTCTATTATACACAGGGTCACTAAAAGTTGGAACTGACTCAATTGCACCTAATAATAACAACAACTGGGCTATTCACCAAGTTGATCCTGTGTTGAGCCAAAGGATGTTGAAATAAATAAGCCAGGAATCAGCCTTCAGGGTACCTACAGGATATCCTATAGCGCTACACCAGAACTCCTCTACATAGGGTTGTTAAGTGCCATCTAGTCGGTTCTGACTCATAGTGACCCTGTATGGTTGACCTTGTGGTTCAAACCGACTTTGCAGTCCAGTGCATTATCCCACAGCACCATGGCAGGACAGGGTGGTGGTGGTGGTTATGTGCTGTGGAGTCAGTTCCGACTCATAGTGACCCTGTACCAGGTTTCCGAAACTGTAAATCTTTACGGGAACAGAAAGCCTCATCTTTCTCCTGCGGAACAGCTAGTAGTTTCAAACTGCTGACCTTGCAGTTTGCAGCCCGATTCGTAACCACTATGCTCCTTCCAGGACAGGGTTTGTTGTTGTCAAGTGCTGTGGAGTTGGTTCCGATCCATAGTGACCCTGTATAGGGTTTATGAGGAGCAGCTTATGAGCCTGAACCACCAATCTTGCAGTTCAAACGGCTTTTCAGTCTGGCGCATTAACCCACAGTGCCACACCAGGACAGGGTAGCAGACATTAAATGGGTAATACAAAGGAGCTCTGGTAGCGTAGTGGTTACAAATCGGGCTGCGAACCGTAAGGTCAGCAGTTCGAAACTACCAGCCGCTCCGTGGGAGAAAGATGAGGCTTTCTACTCCCGTAAAGATTTACACCCTCGGAAACCCTGTACAGGGTCGCTATGGGTCGGAACCGGCTCGATGGCACTTAACAACAACAACAACAACAACAACAGTGATAGCAGAATGCATCTTGTACTAAGGGAAAAAGAGAGGTTTCTGTGAGCTCAGCCTCGAAGTGGCCAGGAGAGGCTTCACAGTTGAGTTGGCTATTACACATAGAAATTTACCCAGGAGACAAGTGTTATAAAAGAGGGAAAACATAAGCAAAAGCAGAAAAGTCAATGTGCCTATCGAAAGGAGGAAGCCCCAGAAGAAGGAGTACACAGAAAGAGGATCTAAAACAGCCAAGAAAGAACCAGTACAGACTATTAAAAATCATATTAAAACAATCATACCAACGGATTGAGCATTATTTAATATGCGATTCACAAACTGGAATAACATTTCAGATAGGGAGTCAAAAATGTTCCAAAGTAGCAAAAACTTCCCAAGACTCTTGTTGCTAGTAATGATATTAGGAGGCTTCAAAAAGTTTGTGAAAAGAATCCATTATACCCTAATTCCATTTTTCCATGAACTTTCTGAAGCCCCTTCATTCACTACCATGGGAAAAGGTCTGGAATACAACAGATAAAAAGCAATTTGTGGTCATAAAGGATTCCATTCAGCATTGTCTGGAAGAATGATTAAAGTAATACTGATTTACCCTAAATCATAGCTCTAATCTGACCTTTGGCGTTTTTTGTTGAAATTTTACATGCATAATTCTTCAAAAGAGCATACTCCCCAAGGCTAGACTATTGTTTGATTTAAAGGTGATTTTTAGAAAACCTGTTTTCTCAAGACTCAAGGTTCAAAGATCATCTCAGAGTGAAAAGCTGGGTGGATTACCTTAAACTCCATGGAATCCAGAAATCTGCGTTTCATGAGAATTAAAACTCCATTTCTCAAGACCAATTTTCAGAGTTGTATTTCCACAACTGGGGTATGCCTGGCCTGAGAGTACCTAGTCTGCTTTATTCATTCGTTTGGATCAGCAAATATCTTGCCATTGCAGATAAAAAACATCAGAAGAGGAGCTTTGGAGAAGTTGGATAATAGACTTTTCAGGTGTGTTATTAGGTTGGGATCAAACTTCATTCCCCTCAAACTACACTATCTGATGGTATTATGAACTAAATACATTACATATAATGCAGTCTACATATGCCACTTTATACGATGGTCTTATCCACACAATCTTAACTAGATAATGGGGAAAGTGAAAAACGAAAAACCAAACTCATTGCTGTCAAGTCTATTTTAACTCTGCTCCATAGGGTTTCCAAGACTGTAAAGACAGCCTCATTTTTCTTCCATGGAGCAACTGCTGGGTTGGAAACACCAACATTGCAATTAAGGGTCCAATGCTTAACTCATGTGTCACTAGGATCTTTGTAAGAAGTGAAAGGCTCTAAAAAAGTTACCTTTCCCTCCTGCCATTAGGCAAGACAAAAGCTAACTATATGGGGCCTCTGCTTTGCTAAATTCTGCCTGCCAGGGGTGACAAATGACTGCTAATCCCTTAAAATTTGGGAGTGGGAGAGTTGACTGGTATAGCTCGCTGACATCAGAGACGTCCTATGAAGAAAGGCTCACCTGCAAGACCTAGACATTCTCTGACACATAAGAAGAAATTCCACAGTTCGCTTCAAAAATTGTCCTTGTATCTGGCAGGGCAAAAAAAAATCTGAAAGGCTTACTACACCACAGTGTCTCTACCAAACTCAGTGGAAAGGTAGGTAATATTTGTTGTAAAAGGAGCATGGCCTTAACATTGTCCACAAAAGACGATGTTCTACGTTGTACTTAATGAGCAGAGATTGGGGTCTTAAAAACTCATGAGTGGTAATCTAAGGTACAATTATTAGTCTCTCCCTCATCAGAGGAAAGAATCATGAAGAAAATCAAAGACACATGGAAACAGTACAATGCACCACATGAATACCAGTCTCCTCGATCTTGTGACCAAAAGAACTAGCTGGAACCTGACTACCACTACCAACTGCCCGGAAAGTGATCATATTAGACAGTCCTGGATAAAATGGTGGAAAAATGTGGAAAGAACCTAGAAAAAAGCTCAAAATCATTAGAAAGAAAAAAAAGGCTTATTGGTCAAATAGAAACCGATGGAGTCCCTGAGAGTATGACCTTAGGCCCCTTCAGACCTGGAACTCAACTCTATTGTTTGACTGAAAGTGAACTCATCCCATAGTTCATTTTAGCTAAATGACAGACAGGCCTATGGGGGTACAGTGACACAAAAGAGATGGGCACACTTTAGAATACTCAACCATTTGAGATCAAAGTGATAGCATTTACCTAAGGATGGTATTTTCAATAACCTCCTATGGATGCGAAAGCTGGACGGTGAATAAGGAAGATTGTAGAAGAATTGATGCCTTTCAATTGTGGTGTTGGAGGAGAATACTAAAAGTGCCATGGACTGCCAAAAGAACCAATAGATCTATTTTGGAAGAGGTGCAGCCAGAGTGCTCCTTGGAGGCCAGAATGGCTAAGCTTCGTCTCTCATACTTTGGACATATTGTCAGGAGGGAATAGTCGCTGGAAAAGGATGTCATGCTGGGTAAGGTGGAGGGTCAGAGAAAAAGAGGAAGACCCCCAACAAGATGGATCGGCCAGGTGGCATCATTGATGGCATCGAGTGTGGAGGCAGTAGTGATGTTGGTCCAGGATCAGACATTGTTTCGTTCTGCTGTGCATGGGGTCGCTATGAGTCGGTTCTGACTCGATGGCACCTGACAACAACAACAACAACAAGGATAAAAAGGAGCTCTGGTAGCATAGTGGTTATGAATCAGGTTGCTAATTTCACAATCAGCATTTCAAAATTACCAGATGTTCCACAAGAGAAAGATGAGGCTTTCTGCTCCCAGCTGCTCCTCACAAACCCTATACAGGGTCGTTATGGGTCGGAACCGACTCGTTGACACTTAACAACAACAACAACAAAGATTTACAGCCTTGGAAACCCTGTATACAGGGTTGTATGAGTCGGAACTGACTCCATGGCAAGTCACCACCATCATCAAAGTTCAGAAAAGTTAGGAAAGCAGGAGGAATGAAAACCCACGGAGGAAGTGAGATCGGTGATGTTACATTGAGGGATTACAATCAATGAGATGAAACAAGATGTGTAGGAATTGTTAAATGTAAAACTGATGATCTACTCTCTCTGTAATACTCACAATAATTTTTTGTTGTTGTTTTTTTAAAAAAAAAGACAAATCATGGCCTTTGGAAATTAAAGGGCTAGATTTCAGTCTCTGGTCTACCACTCACTAAGTAAGCATCTCTAAATTTCCAATTTCCAATTTCCAACTTTAAAAATGAGATAATGCCAATAATTCTCAAGGGTAGGAAGCACTAATTCTGCTCACAGAGAAAGACTGAAGTATTTGATGTGTGAAGTGTGTGACAGGAAAAGACACAAAAGAGGGACACCTAACCCAGTCTGAGGGGCTGTCAGGGAAGAATTTGCACATGAAGTGATGCTTAGAATGAGTATGAATAGGCCACATCATGAAGTTGGAAGGGCAGTCTGGAAAAGGAAACTTGTACAAACACCTGGAGGTACAACCACACTCTGAAGTTGGTTGGATCCGAAAAATGAGGTGCCCGAAGGGTGAAGCAGAAGATGGAGATGAAATTTGGAGGTCAGTTTTGTTTTTAGGGACTGTACTCAAGCTTGTCTACAGTGGCTTTCAAGGTGTTCTTGGGAATCATCTCAGAGACAAGCCAAGGGCTAAAAGGGCAGAGCACTGTATCTACCTGCATTGTTTCAACCGAACAGTTTCTCTGTTTTATCTCTTGGGCATCCACATAAGACTCACCTAAAGAAGAGTTCTAATTACAGAACCTGAAAACCATTCATGTAAGTCATGATTCATTCAGAGACCCTGCTGGCCATATGTAACCAAGCCCCACAGGCATGTTAGTCATAGCACTATATGCTATTTGAAAGGCATGGACAATTAACATATGCTGGCCCAATGACCACATGTTTCTTTTCTTCTTTTTACTTTAAAACACATAATCAAGCACAGAAAAACTAACAGGCTCCACTAGTACTCCCTGCTACCAAACACTTAACTCCACAATTCAGCCTAAGTCATACAGGCCACCAACTTACATGGATTCTGACAACTATGTCCTCAGACTGGCAGCTAACAAAACTATGATAGGAAGTGGCCAAAAAGAACCCACTGCCATTGAGTTGATTATGACTCACAGTGACCTTGTACAGGATTTGCAGGGCTGTGCTTCTACTACATGGGAGCATAAAGCCTCGTCTTTTGCCTGTGGAGCAGCTGAGGGCTTGAATTGTGCCCTTGTGATTAGCAGTCTAGGACTTATCCTACAGCACCACCAGGGCTCCTTCAAATACAAGTTTTATTAATTAAAGTCCTTGGGGTTAAAGACCATGAGTATGTCTCACTAGCATCTGGGACAGGCTGTAAGTAAGAGAGAATGGAAAAGATGTAGTGGCAAGGATATGAACCTAAGGTGTACCACTCAGTACATAATGAGAAGTTTCAGACACTCGGGAATAGGGTATTCATTGTCAAGTTTAGGCAAGATTGGTAAACCTGTTTAATCCAGGCTGGTGGAAATAAAAGAAATTTAAAAAAGGAAAAATAGAAACATAAACTCAGCACTTATAGTTTTCAAGAAGAACTGTAAGAGATGGAAAAAAAAAAACACTTAAAAAATAAAAGAGAGAGAGAGATCTTTATGTTTTGCTCAAAGCATTGACACAAAGGGAAAGCACAGTAATTTTCACTTAGTAGAAAACCCCCACTCACCTTCCCCCAGTAAAAATGCCGTGGTTCTCTTCTGGATAGAAATGTAGATGGATGGATGGGTGGATGGATGATTATACAAACTTATGGAGAAGTAAAAGTCAGATGGAGAGATAGGTGGACAGACAGACTTACGGAAAGAAGTCCCACAAATTTCTGAAAAGGCTCAACTACTTCTTTCCTTGTCCCAACTTACCCTGGCCATTTTGGGCTGCCCCTCAGGAAAGCACTGTAGGAAAAAATGTTCTGTTACATCCCTGGTAAGGTACACTCGCTTGCAACCAGGACAGGAGATGAGCTCTAGGAGAGAGGGAAAGCAGAGTCAGAGCAACATGGAAGACTGTACACACGGCCTAGACATGAGACTTTCTAATGTACAGCAGCCGGGTATGTGCCAATACCTACTGCGCCCAAGCAAGGCACGTTTGTCAATTCTGACTTCTGTACAAAAGAACAAAACACTGCCCTTTCTGGCACCATCCTCACAATCATTCCTACGTCTGAGTTCGTTGTTGAAGCCACTGTGTCAGTCTCTTTCATGGAGGGTCTTGCTCTTTCTCGATGACCTTCTACTGTATTGTTGTTGTTGTGTGCCGTGTCAAATCAGTTCTGACTCTTAGCCATCTTGTATAAGGTTTTCAAGAGCAGCTGATGGGTTTGAACTGCTGACTTTACAGTCCAATGCATATACTCCAGTGCCCCATCTAGGTATTCTGAATATAACTATATCTTTAGGGACCTGCCCTAAAGCTCCTATGCCTTCTTCACAACCTTGTCCTTGCCTGGTCCTACCCTCCCTCCCCTCCCCATAAGCCATGCTCTAGTTCTGACAATCAGATACCTTCCTTCTGCTCCCACCTCTAATCCCACAGCTCTGAGAGCCCAGCTCCCATAACTGGCCAAGCTTGAGATGCTTCATTTAGCTTGGGGCATAACTCCAGCCATTAAGAGCATCTACCATGTAAGTGCTCTTAATGAAGGAGCTCTGGTAGCATAGTGGTTACGAATCAGGCTGCAAACCTCAAGGTAGGCAGTTCAAAACTACCAACAGTTCTGCGGGAGAAAGATGAGGCAGTCTGCTCCTGTAAAGATTTATAGCCTCGGAAACCCTGTGGAGAGTCACTATGAGTCGGAACCGACTCCACGGCACATAATAACACCCATGTAGCAGGACTAGTTTAGCTCTAGCAGGCTCTAGCCAGTGAAAAGCAAGGCCTCTTTTCCTGTTCATCTAGGAGGTATTTTTCCATTGGAACAATCAGTCTGAGCCCTGGGGATCAAAGATCCTTTGCTGAGTTTCTCCACCTAGTTGATGTTCGGTGCACTACATATATGTTTGTTTCATCTGTGCACATCTTGTACTACTCCTTCACCTCCCCTGCATACACACACACACACACACACACACTGCACTAAGAGAAATGCAACAGACTCTAACACACTCCTCAGCCTAGAGGGCTTCAGAGCTATCCAACTGGTTAGCAGAGGTCTATTTAGTAAGGGATTGTCCCCCTGAACACAATGGTGACTCTTCATGCCCCACCGTAGGAGCAGTCAATCCATGGGGAACAAGAAAGCGAGCCTCCAGAGTAGCGCAGGGTGCCTGTGCCCAGGATGAGGATGGCCTGGGAAAGGGCTGACTGTGGCAGTGAATCCACTGTGTCACCCTCCGTCTTCTCTGCCTCATCTCATCAAATAGAAAAATACAGTGGCAGTTACTCTCTACTTGAAGGTGGACAAACAAGTCCAAATAGCAAGCTTACCATCTAATGACCTTGGATAAGTCACCTAATCTTACTCAATACCTCTGTGCCCCTGTTTCTGCATTTGTAAAGTAGAAAGGAAAAATAAGAGATGTTTTGAGGAGTAGATTAGATAAAGCTTGTGAAAGCACATGACCCTCCATGAATGTTGATTTTGAATTCATATTCCACTCATGGTAAAGCACTAACCCCCCAATTATCAACTTTTATCCTAGTGATAAAAGTCAGATAGCGTGAGTGGACCTCTAGTGGTCAATTTAACAATTCTTTGCCTCCCAGGCTCCGTGACTTTGTAATCCTCCCATCAAAAGGTGGAGTCTATTCTTTACCTCTTGAATCTACGCTGGACTTGTAACTGTTTTAGCCAACAGAATGCAGCAAACGTGACATTGAATAAGTTCTAAACCTAGACTTTATATTGCTCTGTTCTTGCTCTTAAAATTCTGAGACTGAACATCCCCATATTAGCTTGCTGAAAGATGAAATCCCATGTAGAGAAGAGTTATCAGTTGTCTCTGATGTCCCACGTGGGATCATCATAAACCAGCCAGCCACAGCCAACTCACCAGCTGAACACAGACCATGAGGGAAGCACAGCAGAGATGAACTAAGTCCAGTCCCTACCAGAAGAACTACCGGTCCAAGCTAAAATTGCCAACCTGAACAATCAAAGGCTAAAAAATGGTTGTTGTTTCAACCACCAAGTCTTGATGTGGTTTGTTACGCAGAAAAAGCTAACTGACACATCCTAAAGAACCAAAATCCAAAAAATCATGTAAAATTATAGTTTTAAACCTTCCCTCCCACAGATCCATAGACTTTCATGACAGAATTGGATCTGGAATCTCTTGGATATTCTCCTGTCAGCCAAAAACCATGGCCAGAGGTGGAGAAGGAGGCCCTCCACAGGTGGCATCATCCAAAGGAATTGTCCCTTCTATTTGTGATTGTCCCTTCTATTTGTGATTGTCCCTTCTATTTGTGATTGTCCCTTCTATTTGGCTGTCCCTGGGGAGACCCTCTTTATCCAGCTCTGCAGAACAGAGATGCCGATCTAATTGTTTAAAATGATTTTTACAAGATTTCCAAAATCCCTAGTACTAGATGTTCAAGCATTGAGCATAGTAACAATCATGTTAGCAGATTGAAACAGAGAAAGAATGAAACAAGTCATGCATGACTTCATCCCACATTCTCTATCTCCCTTGGCCTTAAAAGTCAAAATCTTTAGCTTTGCATTCAAAACTCTTTTCAAGCTGGTCTTAACTCTTCTTTATTCTCATCTCTAGCATCATCTGTCATTTACCTTGTCCTTGCCAAACCAAACATCTCTGCTACCTCCTGAAGACACCAAACCCTGCCTGACTTTGTCTTTGAAAATGTTCCTCCGACTGAAATATTCTGTCTTTCTCTCACCCCTCCAGATAAAGTCCTACATATCCTTTCAAAACTGCTCAAATGTTTCATCTTTGAGACACAGGGTCTGGTTTCCCTCCAGATGAGCTAATCATTTCTTCTTTAGGATTCCCACAGTACCATGAATACCCTTCTAGTATAAAAAATATCAGACTGATGCTAAGAATCTGTTCAGACATGTATCTGTATACAAAAATAACTCACAGTTGATATTAAGTGCTACAGCATGATATTTAGCAAACTGGACAATTGTATTTATTAGTTTGTATATTCCATGTGTATTCCTTGCACTCAGCCACTGACAGTAGTAAGAACCATCTGGAAATTTGCTAGGTGATGGGGGAAAAACCAGTCTGGGATGATGAAGGAATGAGGTCTGATTCAGAGAGAGGGTTAGGTACTTGGTACTTGAAAGGACTTTGAATAGGGAGAGATGGGTTCCAGGCTCTGTGCTAGCACTATTTGACTGTAACCTTGCAAGTCATCCTTTTTCTCTGTACTTTACTTTCTACATCCTTCAAATGAGGGGAGCAGGAATATCAGGGAAGTATGGATTATCCATCCCTTTTATCTGTTACTGCCAAGCCTCAGAAATGTTCCTCTTAACAAGATGGAGAGGGACAGAACTCAATTGGCAACCTGGCTATCAAGCTCCTCAGGAAGTCAGGGGCAGACCTGTGGCTGGATTTAAAAGACCACCCCCTGAGGAGAAGGGCAGCTGCAGCAAGCAACAGAGATGAGGAATCATCCAGTGGGGCAGGCTGTGGGCTCCCGAGTGGACACAGCACACATGTGTTACAATGCCAAGAATTCTTCTCATCTCTTTTCTCTTCCCGTGGAACCACCCTAGCCCCATCAAGCTGTTTCAAACTTGAATTTTTTTTTTTTTTTTAAAGAGAATTCCCCAATTTTCAATCAAGATTTTTTTTTTTTTACTTTTATTTTAAGCAATTTGACTGTGGATATATACAAAATAATCAAACATCTACTTACAATATATGATATGAATTTAGTTATGAATACAAGCTTAAATCACAAAGTGCATAAAATAGTATTTAGATATGTTATTTTTTTCATATTCGAATTATTCAAGCAACAGTCTTAAGCTTTTATTTTATACACAGAAACGTCAATACTAACAAATGTAACCCCCCAAAGCCCACTGCTGTTGAGTCAATTCTAACTCATTATAATCTTATAGGACAGACTAGAACTGCCCCATAGGCTTTTCTAGGCTGTAACCTTTAGGAAGCAGCTCATCTTTCTTCCACACACTAACTGGTAGGTTCGAACTGCTGACCTTTTAGTACTTAACCCAGCACTTAACCACTACACTACCAAGGCTCCTTGAGAAATTTAAGCCAAACCCAGGCAACTACCATCATGAAATAAGGTGAGATTTCTGCATCCACAATGAAGAGGTCACAGACACCAGAGATTCTCCTGAAGGCTTAGGGACTATGGAGAGCACTCTCAAAGCTAAGGACAGTTAGTCCGTCTATAACCAGAACCAGCTCTTCTGGTCCCTGGGAGATCTGGGACAAAGTTACATCTTACAGCAGGCATTTTACATATCTTATCTCATTTAATCACCAAACCATCTCTGAGAAGTAAACATTGTTCCCATTTTATAGCTGGAGAAACTGAGGCTTGGCAAAGTTAATTTCACCTGTCAAAGATCTTACAAGGCAGGGGCAGAACTATGACTTGAACTATGATAGGATTTGAAATCTGCCTGCCTCTAAAACTCGTGCCTTTTCTGGAGTCCTGTTGTGGTGCCATAGGAAAAGAACTCAACCTCAAGGTCAGTTTGAACCGCAAGGTCGGTGGTTCAAACTTACCAGCTGCTCCTCGGAAACCCTATACAGGGTCACTATGAGTCAGAACTGACTCAACAGCATTGAACTTATATGCCTCTCTAATTCAATTGTAAATAAACAGGTTATTTCTTTTGACAATTAGATCATCTGATTATAAATAAATCTATGATCCCATGATAATGACCTGTCTCTAGTGATGACCTGGACTCTGGGAAGCCGGAGGAGACTGGGAGCCGTACCAGCTGTGCTGAAAAGTTTTAAGAAATATCTTTGAGAAAAAGCAAATGAAATGGGAGGTTTTCTGCCAGGAGAAAGGAAATCAGGGTGCATTTCATCCTTTAGAGTTGTGGTTCTTAAACTTTGATGTATTTTTTTGTCACTTAAGGAACTTTAAAACATAATGATGTCCAATCCACATCGCCTACTAATTAAATCAGAATTTTAGGGGATAGGGCCCAGGTACCAGTATATTTTTTAAATTCCCAGGTGATTACTATGTGCAATCAAGTTTAAGGACCCATGTCTTGGAGAGCGCACCCCTTACCCTGTGACTGGGCCTGAAAGCTCTGTGCCCAGTCTCAAGCAACTGGGAAAGACAGGCTGGGGTGGTAACACTTGTCCAGTTTCAAAAGGAGGCTCCAGAACTTAATAAAACTGACACAACTGTGGTGCATTTTCTTTCTGGCAAAGAGAAGACAAGGGCAGATTCCCAACAGACAAAATGTCTCCTGATACCCAGGTACCCTGGAGGTTGGCGGTAACTTGGAGGACATGTCTTGCCCCTCCTAACTCCCAGTTCAACTGAAGCAGCCATGAGCACCCTCTGCAATGACAGCCTGGGGGCTGGGGATGCTGAGCCCAGAAGTGAGTGAGGCAGGGATGGAGGCCTAGGCTGGGGTGGGGTGGGGGGTGGGGATCTACCTTTCAGGCAGGAATAGCTAGACCAAAGCAACCTAAGCGATTGGAGGCTTGATTGGACCCCCAGGTAAGTGTACATACACCTCAGGTATATAAGCCTAAATCCTGCCCTGAGCAACTCTCTGAGGGTTGGAAGCCCTTTTTTCCAGGCATCTTATCCAGGGCTCCAACTCTGGCCCTCACAAACCTAAGACTTCTCTGCCAGCTTCCACCTATAGAACCAAAGCTGGATAGAGACCTTCACTATTCATCTAGCCAACTCCCTCACCATTCATATGGTAACAAGGAGGCCCAGAGAAAGGGGGACTTAGTCCAAAACCACATAGCCTTCATTAAACATATGGGTGCCTAAAACCGACCACTGAGCAGTCCTTGATAATCTGGTAGGTAAAACACTCTACCTCCCTGTCTCTCTGTCAGGTGATACTTAAGGAAAAAAGCCACGTTGGTTGTATCTTCTGGCAGACTGGCCCTCCTCACTAATCGCACCTGCCCTCCCAACC
Organism: Chrysochloris asiatica; assembly: GCF_000296735.1. NCBI lineage: Eukaryota > Metazoa > Chordata > Mammalia > Afrosoricida > Chrysochloridae > Chrysochloris > Chrysochloris asiatica. The sequence continues at coordinate 1,286,370 of NW_006408737.1, forward strand.
AAGAGCAGTCCTGAGTCTGCATGGATCCGCTAAGGCCTCCACCACACAAGCCCCTGAAGCCTTCCATAATTCAGAGCAACACCATCTTTGAGAAACCCATTGCACCCACTTCCCAGTTGCCCAGTGCCTTTCTGGATAGACAGATTTTGATCCAAGACATCTCTAAGGTGACTGCTGTTTCTACCCGTGGCTGCCAGCAGCCTTACCTGTGGCCCCTGCTGCCCTGTAAGAGAAGTCGGAAGAGCTACAGGTGAGACCCCCAGTGTCCCAGAGGATGGTGCTTATCAAGCACTCAGGAACACCCACCCTGCAGGCTGCAGGGCCTGGGCCTCAGGGAGCTGGGTCCTGGGTGGGGAAGGGGGAGCAGCCAGGCTCCTCTCCTCCTTTTTCGGATGCATCATTAGCCAGGGTTGCATTTCTCCAGCTCACCTGAGACGCTCCTGCAAGAAAGGGCTTGGTTGGCTCCTCCTGCTCCTGTTTATCTCGGAGGCTCTGCAGAAATTTTTCCCAAACTGAACAGCAAGAGGGAGACCTCAAAGAAGAGACTCTCTTCCTAGCTGCATCTCCTTCCTAATCCTCTGGGTGCCTTGGAATAGAAGCTCAGAAGGAAGCAAACGAGATTTTCAACTTTCAGGAACTAGCAATGCCGCCCTCTGCACAGTTCAGGAGGCCATCACTCTCAGCCTTTTAGGACTCGATCCAAAAATCCTTCAGCCCTCCATGTTCCCCAAATTGACAGTGTTCATGTGTGGCTGGAGCCTGCCCGGATCCGGCAGCTCATTTAAATAGAGCTCATCACAACAACAGTGTTGGTGGAGAAGTGAGTAGCTGCAGGGCCCTGGGGACCCCCTGTTTATACGTAGGAAGAATGATGCAATCTGGGTATCAAAATAGCAATCCAGAACGGAATAACAGGCTCACGCGGCAGCGGTGCCTGCACAGCCAGAGCTCAAGTTGACACACTCTGTCAGCCCCACACTGCTGCAGCACGCAGATGCCAGGCACACACTCTCACCGCATCATTTTCAAAATCAGCAGGAGCCCAAGACATCCCTCCATGCCCCGGCACTGAGGAAGGGTGTGTGGGGGAGCCTTCCACAGACATTTAGGTCTGTCAGCTACACACTCACCTGCTCCTGCCACTTCACCTGAAGTCCTTATCCTGTGACGTCACAGTCAGTTGCCATAGTGACCAACTGTCCGTCACAAGCGGAGGATTAGGACTTCAGTTGGAAAAGACACACATTTAGGATGCACAAAGGTCCCGGGAGGTGTCCCTTAAGGGCTCCAGACTCTACCCCCACCCATGGAAGATGCACTCATATACAACAGGGAAAAAGAAGAGAAGGAAAAGAGTTGATTTACAAGAAAAGTATAAGGACAGGGCAAGACTAAAAAGTACAGGATAATTTCAAGAGCACAATCAGATATGGCTGTGGGGTGTGGCAGGAAATGAGCTTGGAAAGACTGGCAGGAGAGTAAATCCCTGAAGGGCCCCGGAGTGTTAAACTAAGAAGCTTGACCTTGATGCTAAAGTCAAAGCAGTCAAGTCGGGAAAGGTTCTGGAGAGTGACAGAGCTGGGCTTTATGATTGTCTTGGTGAACTGGAGCTAGGAAGGACAAACAGGAGTTGTGTCCTGTGAGCAATAATGAGATACTAAATGAGAGAGGCTTTCTGCTCCCGTAAAGATTTACAGCCTCGGAAACCCTGTACAGGGTCGCTATGAGTCAGAATCAACTCCACCATGGCACATAACAACAACAACAACAACAACAAATGAGAGTAGAAGCAAAAAGAAGAGTTGTTTCCATGAGAATGAATAGGGCCTGGCCTAGATAGGATGCTGGGGGCAGTGGTGGTTTGCGAAAGAAAAAGAAGAGGAGTCATGTGGATGGGCTGTCAGGGACACAGGAGGAGGAAGAGGGCCACTGCCAAACCCTGTCTTATCTGTGCCCTAGTTTCTTTGGCATCCACATTTTCTTCATCTTCCCTTGGCTAGACTAGTGATTTCCAAATCTGGAGAGTGTTAGTATGGGACCAGCTATTTGTAATTTTTAACAAGTTTTCTAAGTCATTCTTAGGCATCCAGAGCAGCACTGGTCCAAAGACCAGCAATCAGGACCCAGTGGGCTGGAGAACTATAACAGGCTCCTGACAGGTCTTCTTGTTTCCAATCATCCTTCTCATCAAATCATAATGACTGGTTTTAGATACAGATCAAAATATTCCACTGATTACAAACCTTCAGTGGTTCCCAATGCCTACAGAAAAACTTAAGTTGATTGAGACTCTTCACAATTTGGCCCTTTATGGAAAATTTCCTTTTCAAAAAGAGTTCAGAAGATTCCCAAATTCCAGCCAAAATGAACTGTTCCTAATAATGGATCTGTCCTCCCCTGGCCCTGTCTAGCTACTACATAAATGTTTTGACTTGAGGCCAGCCACCAGTTCAGATCTACCCAACTCCCCCAGAAAGAATCTAAAGTAGGGATTAATGCATGATAATCTATTTTGTAAATATCGTGTTACTGAAGCACAGTCATGCAATTCATTTCACTGTCCATGGTTGTTTTTATACTGCAATAGTAGAATTGTATAGTTGTGACAGACATATGGCCTGCAAATCTGAAAGGATTTACTATCTGGCCCTTTACAGAAAAATCTTGACCTCTGGTTTAAACTAACAGTTATTTAAATGTTGCTGCGTCACCCTCAGGTAATGAGGATCAGACTTATTCAAGCAGTACTGGCAGCTTTATTAATGGGGTCACATTAGACTTGGACCTTCAAGTTTGGATAGTATGTTATTAACCAGGAAAAGGTATTTCACACTCCATACAAGGTCAAGGATAGATGTACTAACACACCCCCATTTGCAGCTGGGTCTGTACAGAGAGACAGTGGGAGATCCAAGGGCAACATCCTACTCTAGGTCTGCATTTTCTGTTGGTCTTCTCAAGCCAAGGCAAGTCCTGGACTAGTGGTTAAGGGAGCTGGGTTTCTGTTCTGGCTCTGTAGATGACCAATTATGTGATCTTCAACAGGATCCAAGCCCTTGCTGGCCTCCTGATGCCCCATTCATGCAGTACAGGATTGGAGATTATCTCTAAGGGCTTTTCCCATTTCCTGGTCCCCTTGAGTAAGGGAGCTCCAGTAGACAACAGGTCCCTCCAAGACTCTCTCCATCAATCACAGCCACTTCAAATTCCCTTCCTCAGCAAATCTGTTCTAGCTATAACCTTCCAAGCCATACTAGCAGCAGCAATACATTCCCCTCCAAACACAGCCTGCCTCCTTTCCATCACCAGGGGAATTGCTCTCCCAGTAACAGGTATGGTTCTGAGGTGCCAGTGCTACTCACAGGGCCCTAGAGAGCCAATTAGGGTGAGGAAACTGTTCATGAAGAAAAAAACCACCCGGCTGATAAGACTCCGGAGCTCCAGCTTCTGCACCTGCCACACACCCAGCTCAGTGCCAATCAGTGGCCTGTCCTCCACCTGGGAGGCTTAGGTCACGGCCCACAACCGACCCCACAAGCTTGGACACTCTGTTTAGAATCTGGGACTAGAAAACAGTAGTCACTTCACCTCTCAGGACCCTGTGGCTGGGATTTTACCCGCTTGCCTCCCACTCTCACCTCACCGCAAGCCATTAGAGCCCCTCCAGCTGAGCTGCTCATTAAGAGCTGTTTCCCTCTCTGACTCCAAGGTTGTAGCATCTTGCATCAGTCCCCTCTCTTTGGATCTTCCCAAAGCCCCAAGGCCTGCCCACTGAGGACAGTGATTGCTCCCCCTTTCAGCATTAGTAGTGTGCAATGGGACATGTTACTACCCTTCACTATCTTCAGGAAGCATGGGGGGAAGGGGGTCCTTGGTGTTCCTGGAGCTCAAGTCCAGCCCTGAAGGCTAGAGAAGGTCTGAGATCACTAGTCATTAGTACTAGAGTCCAGATGAGCTTCCAGGGCTGTGACTTCCATAAGTCAGAACTCTTCCCACATCTTCATTCATCCTCCACTATGAACATGGAGAAAGTAGGACACCAAACAAGTAGATTTTGGAATCTGAATCTCAGAATTAAGGTCTCCAAGCCAGGATTTGTTTTTTAGTCAATTGAAAGAGAAAGAATAATGTTCCTTTTACTTGCAAGGAAAAGAGAATGTTCAATGGCCCTTTCTCCCCCATAAACAATTAATTTAACTAAATCAAAATGGTCCTAAGCATTTTGAAGACAGAGCCAGCACACAGTAAATGGAAGGTTTAACAATGCCAGCTCCCCTGCAGAGCTTGCTACATTTATTTAAAATATTACTTTGGAACTTAATAGTCAACTTTCCAACTAGGATTTGACCTAGGACTACTTCCAATTAGGCTTACAAGCAAATATCCCCAAGTAGCTATTCTCAATGACAGAGTAGATCCATTGCCAATATCCAGCCCTTCTGCACGGAGTCTGCAGCTCCAATCATCTCTCTCTGTGGCTAAGTCATTGAATACTTACCACACCAATATCTTGGCTCTGGTCTCCATCACTAGCTTTCAAAGACCTTGCCTGGCTGATTTCCTCAGAGCCTGAGACTTGATGCAGTCCTGTTTCCTAGTGTGCTGGGGAAGTTGCTGGGGAGAGTCTTGGCTAGGCTGCAGCTGTGTCAATGAAAGATTTGCATCTGATGGCTCAAGCGACAGATTTTATTTTTTCCTCAAAGTTCTCCATAAATCTCACCAAAGCTCTCCTGGTGAGATTTCAGATAAGTGTGGGTTCTCTCCCTTAGCAAGGTGGTATCGCAACAAATAAACTTCAAAGACAGGTGAGCCTAAGTCTGAATCCCTGTCCTGACACTTGTTGTAAGACCTTAGACTTAAAAATTTCCAAGTGCCAGGCTCTTCATCTGTAAAATGGGAATAACACTGACTGCATTATAGGATTGTCGTAAAGTTTAGGAAAGATAGCTTGGGCACAAGTGCCAGTACAGTGTCTGCTGACCAGTAGGTGCTTCATAAATGTGCTTTGCACCTTCCATTTAAATAACAGAAAGGACAGATGGACAAGCCTTCCCTTCAAGAAAGAGCCATGAGAGGTCTTCACGAATTCACTGACTGAAAATATTTATTCAGTATTCACTTAAGTCCATGCCTGTGTCTGGTTCTTTGTTGGCTGTGGGTTGTAGAGATGAAAGGCATAGTCTAGCTGACTAAGAAAGTTCCTACCTCACACCCTGCCCTTATTTCTGAGCCCAAGAATAAGAGTATAGGCCTAGAGAAGCTCCACTGGGACTTAGAATTAAAAACCTGCCAGCAGAGTCTGAACTCAGGTACAGACCCTCTTCCATTCCGCTTACACAGCAACTCCTCTCCCAGCAACCAAAGGAAATGGACTCATCCCTTGCAATGTGGCCATATCGGGCTGAAGGCATTGAGGTCAGAGGATCTCTTTATTCCTCAGCCTTTACCCACACCCCCAGCCAACCCTCTACCTGCTTCCACATTTTACCTTAAAAAAACAAAAAAACAGACTGACGGGGGCGTAAAAATTACTCTGCTGGATGAAGGGGGCAGTGCTGAAAGCTGTTTCCAAAGAACCAGACTCCCAAGACATAGCTTCTCAAATCACAGGCCAGAAATCCAAATTCAGGTTTAGAATCTCACTAGGATTGCAGCAGATAGATGGCAACTCTACCTTTAGGTGCCATTCTTGTTATCACCAGAGCATTTAAATATTAGTGCATAGAGACAATTGAAGACAGATTGCTCCCACTGGCCAAATTATATTCCACCTTCAAGTGACAGTTCAAAGAACACCGACACTTGCAGATAATACTCACTTGACCTGGCTTCAATGACTGGATGATCAGAGCTCAACTAGAAGAAGAAAGAAGAGGGGGGAAAAAGAGTAATCTGAAACAATTTGATGAACTTGACCTAAACTTTTGGATGCAGTAGCTCAAAAGAGGGAACAAATCTTTACAGCAAGGATCATTCCCACGCCCTCCATACACAGAGTAGCCAGGGATGGGCAACTTGGACATTGGCTTCCCAAAATAGGAGGGCTACAAAGGCAAGAAGTGACTGGCTTACAAGCTTTCAAGAGGGAGCCTAGATCCAGAGGGCGTGCAGGAAGGTAGACTCTCCACTAAGTAGTATCAAATCTGTCTGGGTGGGGCTGATGAAAGGAGATGCGGATAGGTCTCTTGTGATACAACAGTGAATAATTGTTATCAGAACTGATTGTGAGGGAGTTTAGAGATGGGGAAAAGACTCTTATGATCCAACTGCTATGGTGAATTGCAATTGTCACACTGTAAAGGTAGAAGTTTTGCAACAAAAAGGGGGGAACAGTTAATCTTACAGTCCAAGAACAGAGGACCCTAGGACCATCAAGAGAGAACAGCATGAGCGGAATGTGGGACCCTATCCAAAGAAGCAGAGACACCAGAGAGGGAGGCAGAGATGAGAACACGATAAAATAGAGCAGCTGAGGACTCTAGACTCATGGATAGAGAAAGGCTGTGTACTGGCAGCCAGATACTGGTGGCCATGAGGCAGGCTTGCAGAATGTGCCCTTTGGTTGATTAAATTATTATATATTCCTGAGTATTTATGGGTACATTAAATAAATAAATAAAAACAGAGGAAATAGAAGCGAATACTGTTGAATGATAATGCATGGAGGGGATTATAATCATTGCAATGGAACAAAATACCATAGGATGAGTGTAAAACCAATGTTCTCCCATGTAAACTATCACTCAATTCACAATAAAAACTTTTAAAACAAACAAACAAAAAAGACACAATTTAGTGATAGGGACAGGCAACTAAGACCCTGGCTACTTAAAATGGGGGGGGGGGGGGCGCAGCTATAAAAGCACAAAGTGACTGGCTTACCAGTTTTCAAGAGTGTGTTTAGTTTCAGAGTCAGGTGGGGGCAGAGTTCCCACTGAATATTTTTTCTTCTCGTCAAATGGGTCTGTTAAAAGGGGGTGGGAATAAGATCCTTTCGATTCAATAGTAATTGTTATCATGACTAATTGCAAACATCACAACTGTAAATGTAGAAGATGTGTAACAAAAAGTGGGGAGTAGTTAATCATATATCCAGGAACAGAGGACCCTAGGACCATCAGGAGGGAAGCGCATAAGTAGAACATGGGATCCTAACCAGAGAAGCAGCAACACCAGAGATGCAGGCATAGAGAGACAGAGCAACTGAGGACTGCAGAATGGAAAGAGAAAGGCTGTGTGCTGGCAGCCAAGAGGCTAGCTTGGAAAATGTGCCCTATGGTTGTTTAAATGTATATATATTTCTGTGTATTTTGTGTACATCAATAGAGGCAAATACTGCTAACCCATGGTGCATGGAGGGGATGGTAATCATTGCAATGAAACAAAATATGATTGGTTGAGTGCAAAACCCATGTCCTACCATATAAACTGTCACTTGATTCACAATAAAAGCTTTTTTTAAAAAAAGGAATTTTACAGGTAGCAAAATTATCTTTAAAACATAAAGGTATTTCAGGTAAGCAAAAGTCACAAATGTAAATCACAGCAGAGTTGTGCTAGTCAGATATGATAAAGGAAATCATTCAACTTACAGAAAAATGACATCAGATAGTACCTTGGACCCAGAGAAAGGAATAAAGTTCACAAGAAATGATAAAAGAAAGAAAAAAGTTCAGGCAAGCCCTCCTCTGTGAATCCATCCCTGAGATATTGCTCTTTTGCCTCAACTTTCAACAGTCTCCATTCACATTTCTATTACACTATTACTAAAAGCTGTTTACATTTCTGTCTCCCACATTACATTATGAAGTCCTTGAAGGCAAAGGGCCTGTCTTCTCATCTCTGTACCCTAAATGCTATAAGAACATAGAACACAGTGATCAGTAAGTACTTGTGTGGGAGACTGACATACAGACCAACAATTACCATAGTGTCCATAAAACTCAATGCCACCAAGATGATTCCAACTCATAGCAACTTTGTAGGTCACAATAGAGATGCATCATAGGCTTTCCAAGGCTGTACATCTTTACAGAAGCAGATTGTCACATCTGTCTCTAAAGGAGCAATCGGTGGATTCAAACTTTTCAGTTAGCAGTCACATGCCTAACCACTGCACCACCAGGGCACCTTTCATGCAGTGTCAAACCATAAAAACCAAACCCACTGCCACTGAGTCAATTCTGATTCACAGCAATCCTATATAGGGTTTTCGAGACTAAAGGAGCAGATGGACTCATCTTTTCCCATGGTTGGTGGCTTTGACCTAATGCACAGCCACAATGTAAAGTCCTAAAAACTTCTAGTAGAGAGGAAGCTTAGTCCATTCTTTGCCTATAAATGCAAATGTGGAAGGTGAAAATGGCTTACCCAGACCATATTAAATAATCTTCTCTCTCTGGTTCTAGATCAAGCCTGTGCTCACCTAAGACTTTTTTCCACTTCACAGTATCACAAACTCATTATAACAGCATTTCCACTACCACCCCAACCCCATTTCTTAGTCTCTTATTGTGTGCTAGGCATTTTACAGGATGCTGTATTGTTTTATTAATTCTTCATAACAATTCTATCAATGACTACTAACATCAGCTCCATTTTTGGGTGAGAAAACTCAGACACAGAAAGGATGAAATGAAGTTCACAAGTGATACAACTGTGAAGTGGCAGGCAAAGCAGAACTCACATAAGGATATAATATTGTCACCAAAGTGAATGTTTTTACTCTCTACTGCATTTTTAGTAACTTGGCACCAGAAAACATGATACTAATAATTGCCATTAGGAAGTCTTTAGTGCTCTGATTTTAGAGTTAAATAACGCTTTTAGAAACATGCATCATTGGTTTGCTTTAAAAATCTTAAGTGAACTAAATAAACTCAAATTAAGCAAAGCAGTGAAGGAAACTAGCTAGTCTTGTGGTCCAGTAAGAAATTAGCTAATTTTGTGGTCTAGTAGGTTAAGCACTGGACCACAAGGTCAGTTTGAACTGCAAGGTCAGAGGTTCAAATTCACCAACCGCTCCTCGGAAACCCCATACAGGGTTTCTAAAAGTTGGAACCAACCTGATGGCACTTAACAACAACAGTGGGCATTAGGAATCCTAGGTGGCACTGTAAGATAAGCACTGGACTCAGAGGTCAGCTTGAACCACATGGTCAGCAGTTCAAACTCACCATCTGCTCTTCAGAAACCCTATACAGCATCACTAAAAGTCAGAACCCACTTGACAGCACTTAGCAACAACAACAATGGAGTCCTGGTGTGGCGCTGTACGATAAGCACTGGACTACAAGATTAGCTTGAACCACAGGTTGGCAATTCAAACTCACCAGCCACTCCTTGGAAACTCTATGCAGAGTTGCTATGAGTCGGAACAGACTGGACAGCACTTAACATCAATGAGCATTAGGAGCCCTGGTGGCTCAATGGTTAAGCATCTAGCTGCCAAGCCAGTAGTCAGTCGTTGAAACCCACCAAGCATTCCACAGAAGAAAAGACCTGGCAATTTGCATCTGTAAAAATTACAGCCTAGAAAGCATATTCTGTCATATAGGGTCACTATGAGTTGAAATCAACTCAATGGTAAATAATGGGTGTTAGAAAAATGGCTAGAAGAATTAGGTAGTGATATGATTTCAAAATAGGTGGCTGGCTAGGTGGCACAGTTAAGTGCTTGATGACCAGCTGGAAAGTTGGTAGTTTGAATCCACCTAGATACGCCTAGGGAAGTCTAGTGATCTGCTTCTGAAAGATCACAGCCTTGAAAGCCCACTGGGACAGTTTTACTCTGCACACATGAAGTCACTGTGAGTCAGGATCAACTCAATAGTAACTGACGACAACATGGTGTTAAAAACCCAGCGTCACGCTCCAGCGGGATGGATACATACAAAGGTAGTATGTTCATATACTGGAGTGCAACACAGCACTAAGAATAAGCAAACTACAACAACAGGCAATGAAAAGAATAACTTATACAAAAAATACAATTGAGCATTTATATAAAGTTCAAAAAGCGGCCAAATTACTGTACAAGGGAGTTTCAAAAAGTTTGTGGAAAAAAATGCAATGAACCAATCATGGAAATTTTCCACAAACTTTTTGAAGTCCTTTTGTACAGTGGCTACTTTCCATAAGTTAAGAGTACAGAGAGCATGTAATATCCTACTTCTGAGCTGGAGGTGGGGGTGGGGGTAGAGATGGAGGGGATAGGTACACAGATGTGTTCACTTTGTGAAAATTCATCAGATGGTACACAAGTCATTTGTGCACTTTTCTGATGTACCTTTTATTTCAGTAATTTTTTTTATTAAAACAAACAGGAATATGGCTTATTTACTTTTTCAGTATAAACAGGGGTCCTCATGGCCCATGAGTATCTGTGTTGGCAAGAATCCTGTGGCCCAGCTGGAGTTGCTCTGATTTTAAGTAACCTTAGTGCCCAGAGACAGAAATTCCAACTTGCTTAAGATGATTTGCTTGATTATTTCCTTAGTTAGGGGAGTGTCCTTTAGTCCTGGGAAGATATGGAATTTTGTACACTATTAAATATTTGGGCAGTTTAAGTACTTGTAATGTTTAAAAGATTCTGACATATTAGCATATCTAAAAGATTAGCCATGTGATCCCAACTTAAAATGGTAATTAAATAATTGATCTAGACTTGACATTTTCATGGAAACAGTGCTCTAAGTTTTTATTATATATATAATGTGGTGTAGACAATTATTTAATGTCTCTTCTAATCATAGTCTTTGAAAACTCCCACCTCCCAACTTTTTCTGGGTAAGAAGGTGGGGGAAGATGTTGGTGGATTATATGATTTTACTTGTGACTGTTAACAGGATTGTGATTGTAAACACTTGGAAATTGAATGAGGCAATTAATCAATGTCACCATCCTGGTGGGTTTTAAATAAGTCATCTCAGAAGCAGGAGAGGGGATATCTCACTATCATCAAAGAAAAAGAGCCAAGAGTGGAACATGTCCTTTAGACCCTGAGATTTCTGTGTACTGAATGAACTTCCTTGACCTAAAGACAGAAAGTTGTGACCTCAGAGGAATGGCAGAGGAGTAACAGCATCAGCAGAACCAAGAGACTTGCCTGCAGAGTGGGGCGCCTCTAGGCCATTAATTGGGGGAGCTAGGTTTGTTGACAGAGCTAGGACCAAATGCGTTCAGGCTGAGGCTTATGGTAGAGTGGTGTGTCCTGTGGGCATTTATCAGCAGCCCTAAAAGAGCGTTGTAACACTGACTGGACAGAGAGTGACTGTCCTGACTAAAAGATCTGTATCCTAAACATTTCCTGTTTGGTAGCCTGCTAACTTCCTTACTAAATCCCATAGCTGTGAGCATGGTGTCTGAGTTTTGCGTGGCCACTGCAATGAAGTACTGAACCCAGCTGAGTAGAGAGGGCTGTGGGAGGGATAGTTGTTGCCATCCCTTTTCAGCATATACATTACCACAATTTTTTAGAGCATTTATTGATGATGAGACAATTGATGCTGAACAGTGCTAGGACTTATTTTTTATTGTGACTTGAGTGAATAAAATAAAAACTTTTTATTGTGACTTGAGTGAAGGTTTACAAAGCAGATCATTAGTTTTACATTCAACAAATCAAATAGTACATTTCATTTCACCTCAATGACTTTAGTCCCCTCCATTTAACATAACTTACCCCACTTCCTCCCTGTGTTTCTGGTTTCCATTCCTCTCCTTTCCCAGCCCTTCTGGGAAAAAAAAAGCTAGAACTTTTACAACATATTTAAGATTCACCACGTTTATAAATTTAACTTATTGGATTTCCAAGAGTTCCTTAAATAGGAAGAACTACTTGTTAGACAACTGAAGTACTTAAAAGAAAATAAGACATTCAATTTTTTAAAGCAATTAAGTTTATAAATTATTAATCAGGTTCTTTAAAAGTGTTAAAATTTGCTCTATTTATAAATAGAAAAATAAGATTCATAAATTATAATTCAAAGCTTAAGGAAGAACTAAGTTTGAGTTGGAAATTTAATATTCAAATATAGATTTGAAAATCAATGTAAATAGTATTTTTTCTGTGTCCCACACACTCAACAGACTCAGAGGTTAGGTAATTTGCTCAAGGTCACGAAGTTCTCAAAACCCAGATCAAAAGCCCACAATGTTAATCACAATGCTTTAATGTCTCAGAAAGATTCTAGCTCTGTGCTACAAATTACTTTGGAAATAATGCAGAGAACAAAACAATATCAAAGATGATGTCTCAAAGCACACTGACTGATCATTTACCCTCTCATTCTACAGGTTCATCACTGTACCTGTTACATGTCCTGTGTTATAATACTGAACACGGTTCCCACCTTCCAGGACTTCATGCTTCTCAAAGTGATTGTTTCCTAGGAAACTTAACATTCAGAAGCAAGACACAGGCTCCTCCTGCATGTTATCTAGTAAAGAATTCACTAGTCTGTGATTCTATTAAAAATCCATTCCTAACCCCCTGGTAGCCCGGCCCTTCTTGCTCTGCCTCCAGATTTAGTTGAGTCCAGGCATGTTCTTTCCATCTGCAGTCAGCCAAACCTTAAATCAAAACCTTCCTGGGCTTCTTAGTTTGCCACCACTTTAAGGAAATTCCAAACATGAAAAGTCCCAGCTTACAAAACAGATATATTAGGCATCAAGAGGATTTGCTTTGTCTCATAGATTTCCCCTAAAGAGTTCCTTTCAGTAATCAGTGTCCCTGGGGCATTGAATTCTGATTCATTTTACACCTGATATTCAGATCCTATGAAACAGGAAAAGACTTGTTGTGTAGTGGTGCTGTTGTACTTACCATCGGAGACAACCCCTTGAGCCTTGGCAACCTGGGCCAACTCTTGGATCAAGCCCTGGAAGCAGTCCTTACAGAGCAAGTGCTGGCAGGGTAGAAGCCTGGAACCGGCACTCCGCAGGTCCTGGAGACACAACGAGCAGTTTAGTACCACAGCTTCTGTGTTGCCACTCCCAGGACTAGTGGCAGCTAGTGGCAGTTCCATATAATTCATGTCCGGGTTTGTGCCAGGGACTGGAGTCTTTCCATTAATATCTTCAGGACTGAAGCAGCGTGAAGAACGGGCAAGTTCCATTCCCTGGAAGTGAAGAACAAAACAGTCATTTCTTTTGGGCAGGAGGACGTTCCTGGATAGGCCAGAAAGACCTTTGGGAGCAGGCCTCTGAAGTCTAGGCCTCTCCCCAGAACTGGAGGCCCATCCTCAACCTCTCACTTGGGCCCCAAACAGTCCAGCACCTTTGTTGTGGACAGTAAAGTCCAGAGATGCCTACAAGCTTTATATATCTTACAGGGCTTTTTGCCTTCACAAGTATCACAGACCTATCTGTGTCACTCCTTATTGATTATTATTATTATTGTTATTATGTGCCTTTGAGTTGGTTCCGACCCATAGCGACCCTGTACAGGGTTTCCGAGGCTGTAAATCTTTACGGGAGCAGAAAATCTCATCTTTCTCCTGCGGAACGGCTGGTAGTTTCGAACTGCTGGCCTTAAGGTTCGCAGCCCGATTCGTAACCACTACACTACCAGAGTTCCTTATTGATGGAGAAGCTGAATCCAAAACTTAATTTTGGACAAGGGAAGGAAATGTGAACTGTATATGCTTTATTACAATCTTTACAACCATCCTGGAGAAGGATTATGATACTTTTAAATTTTAAGTATTATTATAAGGGTTAGGCTAAGGAAACTGAGATTCAGAGAGGTTGGGTAAATTGCATAAAGACATAAATAGTAAATGACAGAGTTTAAATCCAAATATGTTGTTACGTACTGTTAAGTCAGTCCCAACTCATAACAACCCTGTATAGGGTTTCTGAGAAGTGACTGGTGGGTTTGAACCACTGACCTTGTGGTCAGAAGTCAGTGCTTATCCTACAGCACCAAATTCAAATACATTGTTAAGTGCCATCATCAAGTTGGCTCTTACTCATACCGACCCTGTATAGGGTTTCTATGTCTTTTTTTTTTTTTTTTTTTAAGGCTTTTATTGTAGATTAAATGAAAGTTTACAGGGCAGATCATCAGTTTTACATTCAACAAATCATACACCTTGCTTCATTACAATGATTATAATCCCCTCTATGTACCATCAGTTAACAGTATTTCTATCTATCTACTTGGTGGTTGTTATGTGCCGTAGAGTCGTTTCTGACTCATAGCAACCCTGTACAGGGTTTCTGAGGCTGTAAATCTTTACGGGCGCAGAAAGCCTCATCTTTCTCCCGCGGAACAGCTGGTAGTTTTGAACTGCTGACCCTGAGGTTAGCAGCCCGATTCATAACCACTACACTACCAGAGCTCCTTTTAGCTTAAAACAACAACAACACTCAGGCATATATAATAATTTACATCTCCATAGGGCACATTCTGCAAGTCTGCCTCCTGGCCACCAGCTCTTAGTCTGTCTCTTCCCATGAATCTAGAGTCCTTAGCCGCTCCCTCTCTCCAGGTCCCAATCTCTGCCTCCCTCTCTGGCGTCCCTGCTTCTCTGGATAATGTCCTGCATTCTGCTTGTGCGCTTCTCCCTTGATGGCCCTAGGGTCCTCTGTTTCTGGACTGTAAGATTAACCACTCCCATTTTTGTTACAAAACTTCTACCTTTACAACTGTGACAGTCGCAACTAGTCATGATAATTATACACTATTGAATCATATGAATCTTATCCCCATCTCTTTTCACCAGACCCATCTAGACAAGACAAAATCTATTCAGTGAGGACCCTTTCTTTCCCCTCATACTCTTAAACTAAAGTCCCTCTTGAAAACTTGTAAGCCAGTCTCTTCGTACCTTTATCACCCCCTCATTTTAGGTAGCCAATGTCTAAGTTGCCTGTCTCTATCTACCCTGTGCTCAGAGGGGATAGCATTGATACTTGATGTGAAGACTCCTTCCCTCTCTGTTGGTATTTAGAGTAACTACCTTTCTGAATATAAGTCAGGTTCATCAAATTGTAACAATTTACCCTTGTTTCCTTTATTAAAAAAAAAAATTTGTGTGTGTGTGTGTGTATTTTCTGTAATCTTCTAGTCGAGTTCTTATTATTGAGCCATCGAGGCTAGGTCAAAAGGGTACTGTCTGCATGTTGGGGTGTTCTTGTGCATCTCCCCTCACTTCATATCAGCTGGATGCTTCATTCTCAGCTCTAGCCCTCTGTGGCTATGTACTTGTCCATGGGCTCAAGTGTCTTCTGGTCTCACCACACTTTGGACCAATCAGCCCTTCCTCTTCTCTCTCTTCTCCAGGTCAACGGGAGTCCATGGACTGTGGTTGAACTCAGCCCATTTCTTCATTGCTGGCTTTCGCCCTCTTCCACTCACCAGAAGACCAATCTGGTCGCCAGCAAGCTTACATGCCTTTTGTATGTTCCTTTGAGTTTCAATCTGAGAGGGGAGTTTGTCCTGAAGGAACTTGACTGCTTGCCTTGATGTCTTCTTGGTGAACAGCTTGCTTATTCTTGTAGTAGTAGCCAGTCATGCTGACATTTTTGTTTTGGGTTTTTCCTGATGATCTTTGTTTGAAGATGTATCTTCTGTCACTGTAGCTGTTCCAGGCTGGTATGCTTGTCCTTACTAGTGGGAATGTCCCACCCCATAAGGTTGTGGATGGGACTCAGGATGTCACCTAAGGTCCTATACTCTGTAAAGGCTGTGCACGAGGCCTATTTCACTGGGCAAGTTCTAGAACCCCTTTTAGGAATTCCAATCAGTTATAGGCTGAAGACAAGCTTACAAGTTGTCTCTACTCATGTTTCCCAGCATTCCTTTCTATCCCACTTAAGTGTCTATTTTACAATAGTAGGCAAGGGAAACTAATATTCATAAGACAGTCAAGGATTTTAGTATTATTTCCCCTCTTCAAGCTATATCTAGATCCCTGTATCCCAGAGCCATGTTGTTCCAAGGTTGAGCATGCATCACTATTTACCTCTGTCCCACTAGGCCAATGCAAACCTGTCTCAGTGTTCCCCTATCTTGTTCTTCCGCCTCCTCCCTCTTCTTGTATTGCCCTCCCCAACACCCGAACTAAACCCTCCACCCCAACCCCATTGTTGTGGTTGCCTTATATTCCATTAACCCTTCCCTTCACTTAAGACAGTCTATTTTATCCTGTAATCTACCTGACCTTCCCACCACCTGGATGTGGTTATCTTATATTCCATTAACTTTTCCCTCCATTTAAGACAGTCTATTTTATCATTATTATTATTATTCTGTGTTTACCTTCTTTCACATTGTAATTGTTTTGATCATAGACTGACCTGCCAGATCCTCTTTTCTTATAATTTTATTCTGTTTTTGACTCTTCCATTTGTCGATTGAGTTCTGGGTGATGCTGCTACGTATGTCATTTTCTGGTTGTTGTCTGTTCTTGTTGGTTCTCAGTCCACAGAACTTCCTTTAGGATGTTTCTCATAGCAGGCTTGGCTTTGGCAAAATCCTTTGCTTCTGCCTATCCTGGAATGTTTTGATTACACCATCGTATTTGATTGACAGCTTTGCTGGGTAGAGGATTCTTGGGTGGCAGTTTTTTTTCTTTTAGGGTTTTATATATGTCTCCTCATTACCTTCTTGCCTGCATGGTTTCTGTTGAGAGATTTGAGCTTAATCTGACTTACTTGCCTTTGTATATTAAACTTCTCTTTTACCTAGCTGCTTTCAGGATTCTGTCCTTATCTTTGATTTTGGAGAGCTTGATTATTATATGTCTTGGTGATTGTCTTTTAGGGTTTAGCTTTTCTGGGGTTTGATGAGCTTCTTGAATGCTTATCTTATCACTTTTCAGGATGTTAGGAAATTTTTCTTCTAGAAGCTCTTTAACTATCTCCTCTGTGGACTTGTATGATTCTTCCTGTTCCAGAATGCCAATAATTCTTAAGTTATTCCTCTTCATGTTGTCCAACATGAATCTTAGGCCTTCTTCAGATTTGTATCCATTTTTTGGTTTGCTCTTCTATCTTAGTAGTGTTGAGAGATTTATCTTCTAATTCACTAGTTCTGGCTTCTTATCTCTTCAATTCTATTCCTTTGTCCTTTCAGTATATTGTCCATTTCTGATATTCTATATTAATCATTTGGACTTCTTTCTGTATGTTTTGAATTGTTTCCAATGCTGGATCTATCTTATTTGATTGTTCCTGTAGTGCTTTCCTGACTTCTTCCTTATTGTTCTCAACTCCATTGTATAGTGTTTTGATACATTTTATAATCATTTTTCTGAATTCTTCTCAAGCATTTCCAAAGCCTGCCCATCTTCTAGTATGGAATGTATGTCTACTTCCAGCTCATTTGCCTCAGTCACTTTATCTCATTTCTGGACATGTGCTGATATGGTCATCTGCTTCTGTTTTTTGGACATATTCAGGAGTTATCTGTGGCCTTAATAGTTAAATGGGTGTGTATTTTGGTATTTTTTTGTGCTTTCTGATTGTCTCCAGGTAGATGTTATCAGGAGATGGGCTTCCCTTTTCACTCTTCTTCCTGAGAAATTTCAAGATGCCACTGTTGGTCGTTGTGACGTAACTCAGGATTTAATTTTTGGCCTATTTTCTTTTTAGTCTGCCTGTCCCATTCCACAATCCCCATTCAGGCATTTTTTTTCTAGTTATAAACAGTTCAGGGCTAGCTGTGACCATTTGGTTTTAAGTGGAAACTGTCTTTTTAAATTTTGAGGAGATCTGTGTGCATGAGTAGTAGAACCCTCAGGTGGTGGGGGTGGGGTGTCCACTCACTCAGGCAACCAGAATCGAGGTATGTAGACAGTGAGAGACCAATGAATAGACACACAAACAAAAAAAAAGTGTCCACACCTTTATCTCCACAGTTCTGTCAGGCATCCGTGGCTGCTCTGATCCTTCCCCTACTTGGTTTCACTCAAGATGGCAGCTCCAGGAGCAGCTGAGTGTCTTGAATTAGAAAGCAATGGATTTCTTGCTTCTGCTACAAATTCCCCAAGCTGTAAGCCTTCCAACTTTCTAAACATCCCTTTATATGGTTCAGAGTTCTGGCACCATCCCCTGAGCCTGCTTGGTCCAGTATTCTGTGTTATTGCTGACAGAGCTCCTCACTGCACTTTCACCCTCTCTGCCATCTTGTTTGTTCTCCTCTTCTTAAATCCTTGCAGGAGCAGAAAGCCTCACCGTTCTCTCACAGAGCTGGTGGCCTCGAACTGCTGAGCACCTTGTGGTTTCAAGTCCTATAGAGCCACCTAAATTCAAATATAGATCTAATTCCAGACTCCACAGTCTTTTAACCACTGAAATATTTATCAAATTGAGAATGTTTCCCAAAATGTGTTCCCAAACCACATACATACGAGGGTGAGTCAAAAGTATTGATACAAAACTATAGAAACCTTTATTAACCAAAAACATCATAATGAGAAGCGATTGACTCTCAACATTTCTTCCATCTAAGCCTGTATATTTCTGGAGGTGGTGTTTTCTATCTCTCTAACCCTTCCATGAAGAATTCTGAACTCTTTGATTTACCCCAAGTCACAATGGCAATTTGAGCATCCTTGAGGAACTCTAATCATGTTCCTTTTCAATGTTTTTTGAGTTCTGGTGATAAAAAGAAGTCGGAAGCAGTCTGAGGGGCAAGATCAGGGCTGTAGGGTGTCCAGGGTAAGTCTTTCCAAAAAAATTCTCAGAAGACAGTCCTTGTTACTGTCTGAGAAAGAACAGATACATCACTGTGATGAAGGAGAAATCTTCAGCACAACTTTACTGGCATTTTCCTCACTAATACAGATTTGAATTTTCTTAAAACTTCTTACCAAGCTTCCATGATCATCCTGTGTCCTTTGAGAGTTTATCAGGAATACCCCTTTGGATTCCCAAAAAATGGTCATCATAACCTTCTGAGCTGACCTTTCTGCCTTAAACTGAACTGGCCTATCAGATCCTCTGGGAAGCCACTGTTTTGATTGGACCATTTTTGAAGACACTCTAAGGGGACTCAGACAAGTGTGTTACTGAAAGAGCTTGTTTGCAGTCATCCACTGATCATAGGGACATTCTAAACACATTTTATTTAGAATAAACCTGTGCATGAATGAACTGTATCACTTGCCTTCACATTGTCACGTGTTCTCTCCAATAATGTTTTAAGTTAGTGCTTTATTTTGATGCTGGAATTTTAAAAAGTGCAAATACTCTGAATCATCTAGATCTTCACCAAGTGAGATTTCAGGGGCAATGTTAAGAGCTTAAGGGGCCCTGGTGGCACATTGCTTAAAGTACTCAGTTGCCAACCAGAGAGGTCAGTGATTTGAACTAACCAGCCAGATGTGTCAGTCTGCTTCTGTAAAGATTGCTGTTGCTGTTAAGTGCCATCGAGTCAATTCCGACCCATAGCGACCCTGTATAGAGTTTCCAAGGAACAGTTGGTGAGCTTGAACCACCGATCTTGCAGTTCAAATGACTTTGCAGTCTGATGCATTAGCCCACAGCGCCACCCCAGGACTCCTCTGTGAAGATTACTACCTTGAAAACCCTATGGGGTAGTTCTATTCTGCCCTATAGGGTCACTATGAGCCAGAATCAACTCAATGGCAGTGGGTTTTGGTTAAGAACATATGATCTATCCCACACAAAGAAGTCTCAAGCTCAAGAGAAACAAAAAGGGCAAATTTAATATGTATATTAAAAGAACGTGGTGCTTGGTAAAGTTGTTGTTGTTAAGTGCCATTTAGTCGATTCCGATTCATAGCAACCCTGTATAGGGTTTCCAAGGAGCAGCTGGTGAGCTTGAACCGCCGACCTTGTAGTTCAAATGGCTTTGCAGTCTGGCACATTAACCCACAGCGCCACACCAGGAGGGTGTAGAAGGTCACAAAAAATGAGGAAGACACTCAGTGAAATGGGATAATACTGAGGCTGCAACAGTGAGCTCAAACATGGCAGCTCAAACATTAGGAGGCGGATGCAGGACCCAACACTGTTTTATTCTGTTGTGCATAGGGTCACTATGAATGAACCACCTTGATGGCACCTAATAACAATAATAAACATACTTGCCACATGAAGTCTAAATGATATTGTGGTACACAATGATGAATTCTTCACAGTGCTTGAAATAGAGAAAGAAGATGGGGAAGCTGGATCATCACTGTGGCATACATTTACTGAATTTAGCCACAACGGTTGCTATCAAGTACTGCTGAGTCAGATCCTACTCATATCTCTAAGTGGAGAGACCAAAAAAGCACAAAGAAAACTGTTAAAGAGATGTTTGAAGAAAACTTCCCTAACATTATGAAAGCCAAGAAGATATGAACTCAAGAAGGTGAATGAACCCCAATCAGGACAGGCCCCTGCAAAAAATATGTGGCACCAACCATTCCTATCCACAGCAATCTGTACTTTTAAACTGGGTTCAATAATCTATTGCAATAGCCACACAGAACTCAGAGATAATATGGGGTTTATTAGGGAAGTTAACAGGTTAAAATACAGGATCAGAAAATACTGAGGACAAGGTTGTTCCAGTCAGCTGCTGATAAATGCCTACAAGACATATCACCCCACCATAATCCTCAGCATAAAGGCACTTGACTCTAGTTCCACAGGTCAACAAACCTAGCTCCCTCACTTTGTGCCTCCTTCCCAAAGTCACTCAGCTTTACTTGCTCAGTAGGCTGGGAAGCCCAACGATCTGGCTCTTGGCTCTTCTGCTGCTGTCACTCCTTCAGTGCCACAAGTTTCTATCCCTGGGCTGAGGGGGTTCAATGTACAGGGATCTCAGGGCCCAAAGGATACATTGCTCTCCTGGCTCTTCTTCTATGATGGTAGTGAGATTCCCCTTTCCGATTCCGAATGGTTCATTTTATGCCCATGCTAGAGTTTCCAATTTTTATAATTACAATTAACTCTGATAACATCCACAGTAAGTCATTTCATCTTATCAATACCTTCTCCCACCTTCTCTTAGCTAAACCTAACAAGGGAGAAATGTTGTTTGGTGGGAGTTATAGACAATGGGTAAGAAGAAATATTAGATAATTCAGTACACCACAACCCCAAAAGAAAATCACCAAGACATATCATCATCAAAGTTTCCAAAACCAAAGACAAGGAAAGAATCCTGAGGACAGCTTGGGAAAGATGAAAAGTTATGTACAAAGGAGAATCAATAAGACTAAGCCCTTATTTCTCAGTAGAAACCATGTAAGCAAAAAGGGTGACATATATAAAATTCTGAAAGAAGAATCATATACACAGCAAAACTGTTCCCCAAATACAAGGACAAAATTAGGACATTTCCAGATAAACAGAAATTAAAGGAATTTGTAAAAACCAGATTAATTTTGCAAGAAATACTAAAGGGATTTCTCTGGGCAGAGAACTAACAACAGTAGCCAACAACCTGAAATTAACATACATTACACCACCACCACTCAGAAGTCAACCCAGATAAAGAACTATTGCAAATTAAAACAAACCTGCAAGACTGAAAAGAGAGTGCTATCAATGTGTAACAAAGACAATTTACTTAATAAAAAGAGGGAATAGTGTAGTTATAGAACTTCTCAGTGGAGAAGTTAAGTAGATTTCAAGATAGAAAAGACCATTTTAAACCTGGAAAGAAATTAATACAGGTGTTACTTGGGTAAAGGAGAAGGCAATATATAATTGAATAGACATGCAGTCTCAACAGGTATGAGAGAGAGAGTAGGAGTATATTCACAAACATACCTACGTTTGACAGAGGATATTTGTAAACGGGTATTTACCTTTGCTGCAAATAAATGCATAAATGTGGAGGAGCATACAGGAGGACAGAATTATGAAAGCTTCTTAGACATTACCAAACATTTGAAGGAATGAATTGTTAGACTTGGGGGCTCAGAACCATAGTCTCAGGGAACACCAACGTCAATTGGCATAACTGAGTCCACAAAGAAAAATGTCCTACATTTTACTTTGGTGAGTAGCAACTATGGTCTTAAATGCTGACAAGTAACCATCTAAGGCACAACTATTAGTCTCTCCCTGTCTGGAGGAAAGGAGTAATGAAAATTGAAGATGTCTGGAAACAATTAGCACAAGAACCTAAGGAGACACGTGAACATCAGTCTCCATGACCCTGAGAACAGAAGAACTAGATGGTGCCTGGCTACCACAACTAACTGCTCTGAAGGGAATCACATTAGAAGGTTCTGAATAGAGTAGCAGAAAATGTGGAACAAAACTCAAAATTGTAAAAAAGACCAGGACTACTAGTCAAGACAA
>NW_006408737.1:1310061-1321020 GCF_000296735.1 Chrysochloris asiatica
GAACAGTCGCTGGAGAAGGATGTCATGCTGGGTAAGGTGGAGGCTCAGAGAAAAAGAGGAAGACCCCCAACGAGATGGATCGGCCAGGTGGCATCATTGATGGCGCTAAGTGTGGCAGTGGTAGTGAGGTTGGCCCAGGATTGGACATTGTTTTGTTCTGCTGTGCATGGGGTCGCTATGAGTCGGCTCTGACTCAATGGCACCTGACAACGACAACAACGCTACCAGAGCTCCTTAAGGAGGTATATACACTTTAGAATAATCAACTATTTGAGATCAACAGGGCAGCAATTATCCAAGAACACAATTCAGAGGGTTAGGAAAGAATGGAGGAATAGAAACAGGAAACACATGGATGAAATGGGGCCAGCAATCACTGTAATCAGTGTGATGAAACAAAATATATATGAATTGGTAAATGTAAAACTAATATCTGCTCTATAAACCTTCACCCAATTTACTATAAAAGTTTAAAAACTAAATTAATAAAGTCATCAGGTCAAAAGCAAAAAAAGCATATGAACAGTTTTCAGGAAAATAAATTTAAAACTAATAGGGTTCCATGAGATGGTCAATTATAAGCTATGCATAAAGACAATCACTTTCCTGGTTATTACACCAGCAATAACCTATTGGAAAATGTAATGAAAAAATTTCATTCACAATAAAAGCAAAAATTACTCTCATTCTCAATAACAATAAAAATTATGGATAAATAAGAGATAAGAATAGTAAAAGATCATACTATGAAAATGTTATAATTCCAGTGAAAGACATGAAAGACGAGCTAAGTCCTGCCTGGGAAGACTCCATTTGATAAAGATGCTAGTTCTCCAGAAGTCATTTATAAATTTAATACAATTCTACTCATGGTTAGAATGTTTTTCTCAAATCATGTTCTGACTCCTAGTCATTCCAACTCATAATGATCCTGTATAGAGCTTCCAAGGAGCAGCTGGTGGGTTTGAACCGCCTACCTTATGGTTAGCTGTCCAGTGCTTATTTTACAGCACTACAGCAGAACTCCAAATCATAGACAAAAATTTTAAAAACCAGGCTTAGAACAAGGAAAAAGAAAAAAATTGAAGGCACAAGTGAACAATGATTCTCTGATCTGAGGACAAAAGAAGCAGGTCAAGTGGCCCCTTTGCTCTAGCTGCTTTTCATCAGGATCGAGCTCTTCCCTCTTTCCTGTCTCCTCTGATCTGAAAGATTGGTGAGGAAGAGGTTTGAGAAAATACACTTCAAAAGGGATAACAAAGTCAAATGCCACCTAAAAAAGAAGGGAGTGGAGAGGATCTAGTGTTGCCAAATCTTGAAGTTGTTGGAGACACCAGAAATCTAGATGTTTGTTTGAATTTCAAAAAGTTCACAACTAATTACATTTAAAAGCATAACAAAAGATCATGCATCTAACAAAATATATGAACAGGAATCAGTCTAAGGCCTCTGAAGTCATGAAGAGACCTGGACGGAATGAAACATCAGCTGAAGTATGGAAGGATGGGAAGATACACAACACTACTTTTTCATCTTCTTATACACCCCACACCTGGATCTGAGAGACCAGAAATGTGCACCTCCGTTTAACCTTGCCAAGGAATGACAGAGAAAATCTTTCATTCTACACCAAATTGGATTAAGAATTTCAAAGATGGTTTGCATGGCTTGTTGTTGTTGTTGTTTGTTTCCATGGAATCAATTCTGACTCATAGTAACCCCATGTGTCAAAGTAGAAAACCAAAAGATTTTCAAAGCTATGACCTTTTGGACACAGACTGCCAGGCCTTTCTTCCTAGGCATATCTGTTTGCTGTTGTGTGCCAATGAGTTGGTTCCCACTCATAGCAACCCTGTATAGGGTTTCCGAGGTTTGTAAATCTTTAACATAAAGCCTCATCTTTCTCCCATTGAGAGGTTGGTGGATTCAAATTGCTGGCCTTTCAATTAGCAGCCCAATGTATACCCACTAAGCCAATTATCAACAAAATTTGTACTTTTGGGGAGAAAATGGGAGCGAGAAACACCAGGTAACGAGAGCACCAATCTATGCTAGACTCTGTGTTGAATGTGCTATATTATTTAATTAGTTATTCTATGTTTATTATCTGTTTTAGACACAGTCTTAGGGCAAGAATTCATCTTTTACAAAAACAACAACTTTTTTTGACTGAAGATTTACAGAGCAGATCATCAGTTTTATATTCAACAAATCATATACTTTGCTGCATTACATGCTTGTAATCCCCTTCATGTTGACAGCATTTTTACCCACTTTAACTATTGCATTCCTCCTTATGTCTTCCCCTGCCTTCATTTTTCCTGTTTACTTCCCTCTTGTTGTCTATTGCCTGCCCGGTCACCCATACCCCTGCCCCACCCCAGCCATTATAGATTGTTTCTTTTATCAAGAAAACCTTTTTTTTTTTTCAACTTTTTACAACACTGGTCTCCTATTATATTTGTCCTTTTGTGATTGACTAATTTCATTCAGCATAATGTCCTCCAGGTTCAACCATATTGTGAGATGTTTCACAGATTCATGATTCTTCTTCAACATTTTGTAGTATTCCATTATGTGTATATACCAACATTTGTTTAACCATCCTTCTGTTGATGGGCACTTAGGCTGTTCCGTCTTTTTTATATGTTTCTGGTAGACAGCATTATTGAAGGCTTCTGTTTTATCCATTCTGCTTTTTATGCCTCTGGACTGTACATTTAACCCATTTATATTCAGTGTAATTATTAATAGATATGAATTGATTGTTGTCATTTTCTGGTTTTTTGGTGTTTTTTTTTTTTTGTGTGTGTGTGTGTGTGTGTGTGTGTGTGCGTGTGCATGATGCTGGATTTTTTGTTCCATATAATTTTCTATGCTGAGTTCATTTTGTTTATGGGTTTTCTTTTCATTTTCATTCTGTTCATGTTTACTGAATCTTTCCGATTTTCCTTTTTTTCTTATTTTGATGCACAAGTGTATTATGAGGGTGAGTAAAAAATTATCCAGACTCCGGTTATATTAAATTACCCATCCACTTACATGGGACATTGAGTGTGCACGTGAAATAATTCTGTCATATAGAGCAGTGACAGTGGATTATGTGCAAACCATTTGCAAATCAGTCATGGCTCTACCTATGAAATAATCCACAAAAGACTTGGGTTTTGGAAAGTTTGTGTGAGATGGGTAGTAAAACAACTCATTGACGAGCATAAACAGAAGCGTTAGAACATCTGCAAACAAAATTTGGACTAATACTCAGATGACGGTAAACATTTCTTTAAAAAAAATCATTACTGGTGATGAGACATGGATTCATCACTATGAACCTGAGAGTAAATGGCAGAGTATGGAATGGAAACATCCTCAATCACTGACCAAGAAAAAGGTCCAAAATCAACCATCAGCTGGAAAATTGATGCTTAGAGATTTCTGTGATTCTCAAGGGCTAGTGTTGGAACACTGTCAGGAAAAAGGTTCAACAATCAACAGTGCTCATTACAGTGAGATGCTCACTGAAGAGCTGAAGCCTAAACTTTAGATTAAATTCAGAGGACGGCTATCCAAGGGTGCTGTGATCTTGCATAGCACACCTCTGCCCACACTGTTGACACAACGCAAAAACTTTGTTTTGAGGTATGAAAGCATCTTCTCTCTATAGTCCTGATGATCTCGCTCCATCAGACTCTCACCTGTTTGGTCCCCTGAAAGCAGCCCTTAGAGGACAAAGATTCATCTCTGAAAAAGAAGTGAAGACAGTAGTGCATTCGTGACTAGCAGCTCAGCCTAAAACATTTTTTAATAAGGGAATACAAAAACGTGTTGACAGATGGACAAGTGTATTGAAAAGCAAGGAGATTACGTTGGAAAATAATGTATTTACCTTTTTTGTAAATTGATCAAAATAAATTCTATAGCTAGAGTGCTGATAATTTTATATTCACCCTCGCATTTTTTCTTTGAGGTTACCCCATAATTTATTAATTTTTTTCCCCTGCTTAAAACAAGCTATTTTATCTTAAAATCTGTACTATTTTCTCTTTTTGCTTTGTAGTTGACTTCATTATACATTGATATCTCTGGTTCCCTATTTTCAATCTTGTAGGTTTCTTGTACTTTAAATACTTCTATATCTGGATTGAGTTATGGGTGGTGTTGTCGCAGATGGTAATCTCAGATTGTTGTCTGCTGTTTTTTCTCAGTCCAAAGAATACCTTAGCATTTTTTATAAAGTTGGTCTGGTAATTACAAATCCCTTTAATTTCTGTTTATCAGGAAATGTCCTAATTACACCATTGTATTTGAGGATATATGATTTTTGGTTGGCAATTTTTTTCTTTCAGAGTTTTGTATATGTCATCCCATTGCCTTCTTGTCTACATGGTTTCTGCTGAGAAAACAGAGCTTAGTCTTACTGGTTCTCTGTTGTAGGTCACTTTTCCTGAGCTACTCTCAGGATTATTCCCTTGTCTTTGATTTTGGAAATGTCTCGGTGATTTTCTTTTGGGATCTGTTTGGTATTCAGTTTCCTATATGCTTATCTTGTCTTTCATGATGTTAGAGAAGTTTTCTTCCAACAACTCTTTGGCAACTTTCTCTGTGCATGGCTTTTCCTGTTCGGAATTTTGATCAGCCGTAAGTTATTCTTCTTCATGGTGTCCCATATAGTTCTTAGGCTTTCTTCATATTTTTTCTGATTGTTCTTCTAGTATACTAGTATTGAGAGATTTATCTTCAAGGTCACTAATTTATGCTTCCATTGCTTTGCATCTACTCCTCTACCCTTTCAATGTATTAACCATTTCTGAGATCTTAGTATTAATCTTTTGGATTTCTAATTGCAGGTTTTGTATTGTTTCAAATTTTTCATTTATTTTGTCTGTTTATTCTTAAGTGCTTTCTTGAATTCTTCTAAATTTTTTACTGTGTTCTTCTTGCTCTCCTCAATCTTTCTGTTGATCCTTTGAAGGTACCTAGTTAACATTTGGAGTCCTGGTGTAGTGCTGTGGGTTAATGCGCCAGACTGCAAAGCTGTTTGAACTGCAAGGTCGGTAGTTCAAGCTCACCAGCTACTCCTTGGAAACCCTATACAGGGTCGCTATGGGTTGGAACTGACTCGATGGTACTTAACAACAACAACAAATTAACATTCTTTCAAATTCTTTTTCAGTTAGTTTCACTACCTTTTCTTCTTCAGAAACATTTTCTGGCTCTGCACCTTGGTCATTTGTTTGAGCCATTCTCTCATTTCTTTGTGTGAGTTACAATTGTTTGTTCTCTCCAAGGCATTGTGGGGTTGTCATATTTGTAAAAACAAACTGTGCAGTTGTTGGACCAAAAAGAGGACAAATCTCCGGTGGGCTCCTGCAATTCAAGGAGCTCACAAGGTGGTTGTGGAAGGGATGTGACAGTAGAATTCCTGGCCCCAAATGGAGTTCCTTTTGGTTTCAGGATTATCTATGTTCGGGGCACTCAATCTTTAAGCAGTCTGTGAAGTTCCTTGATGGAACTAGTTTCAGTGTCTGTTAGTATCACAGAGAAGCTGATTAAATGCCAATCTGGTTGCTCTGTGGATTATGTAGGTCTGGAGTCAAGCCCACCTGAATCCAGGCACCACAGTGGCATACCAAAGCAGTACAGCAATCCCCCAACTCACACAGTGTGGCTTCTAGCCACATAGCTCTGAACTCTAGGAGAGCAGGATCAGCGCTGGGGGTGGATGAGGATGGCAGCTGGCCACACTTATGGTCACCAGGGGAGTGTGGGGGAAAAGAAGAAATTGCACCTTTCCTGTTGCCTGTGTGAATCTTCTCTGCCAGGCCTCCCTCGGCTGCCAAAGTTGCTCACAAAATGGTGGAATTGCATCTGGACAGCTGTTATTAAAACCCAAATATTTATGTGTAAACAGTCATCAGCGATCCTAAAACTCCTCTCTTCACATATTATTCTGAGCTCAGTAGCAGTGGTGGTTTTCTAGCTTTCAACAGAGCTTCTAGGAATATAATTGCTCTCATATAATGAGATTTTGAAAAATCTAACAAAGAAAGGAAAGACTGCTAGACTTTCTAATCTTTGAATTAGTTGATTTTTACTTTGTGCTGAATACAACCCCTACCTGTGGGCCTATGGATTACCCCCTAAATATCAAAAACTACTAAAAAAAGAGAAGCAAAAACTTCTGAGCCTGTTGAAGTTGAAATGGAATTGGAAAGCATACATATGGTTGTTGCATAAATTTCATACTTTATAACCCAGCAATCTCACTCCTGAGAATTTGTCCTATTCAATAGAATAGGGCAAGTTATTCACTAGAAGAAGAAAAATCCTATCTGTATACATATGTTCATTGCATCACTGTCTCAAATAGCAAAGAACACAAGAACAACAAAATAATGGAAACAAAATACACAAGAAAATGGTTTATTACATTATAGTACATGCTGAAGATAAACTATTCTTCAGTCATTAAAAATAATAGTGAAGACTGGGTAATGATACAGAAAAATGTGACCAGATTAAATGAAAAGCAGAATACAAAAGGATTTGAATACTATAATCATTAACTTCGCAGATAGCTATGTCTCCATGTAGACAGGGCTGAGAGGTGATATTCAGAAATGAAAGCAGCATTGTAGGTGGAATAATTTTGAGGTCTTAATACTTACTTGTTTTTTCTAATTTTTCTTTAATGTTGTACTGCCTTTTTATTACATTCCCTCCCACCCCCAAATCAAAGTATATTTGGATTTCTGAATTTTTCCCTAATTCTCACTTAGAGAAGAACAATCCCCTGATTGAAAAAGGAAAGTAACATATTTCCAAATGTCCAAATCTAAAGGCAGAGAGCAAGAAAACAAGGCAGAATCCACCCATGCTGTTAGAAGGACCAAAGATGAACATGGGGAGCTCAAAGAGGAGAGTGAGGGAGAGGCCCCAGCAGGGTAGTTGCCGTGTTCCTGAGGCCATCTGCAGAGAGGCCTGAGTCAACCAAAAGGTCATCACCCCAGTTACCTGCCTCTCCAGGTTAGTGCCTGGCCTCATTTCCCATATGCTCACTTCATAGATACTTGCTGAGGCCTTTCCCCTCTATTGGACACACACACACAGCCCAGATTCCTGAGATGTCACAGACCATGCTCCACTTCAGGAGAGATGTCACAGAGGAGGCCTCTCAGGGGTCATGCCTGCCAGGGAGGAAAAGGTCATCTTGTGACTCATGTCTGCTTGCTCCTCAGCTTCGCTGATATAGAATGTAGCTGGGTCTGCTTTCAGAGATGGTCAGCCAAGACGCCACTGACCCCACAAGAGCACATGACTAAGCCGCATAATTACTTTGTGAAGTAAAGTGAACAAACCAGGCAAACCCTGCTCATAGCAACCCTAGACAGAGTTTCTGAGACTAAATGTTTACAGGAGCAGACAGCCTCATCTTTCTCCCATGAAGAGACTGGTAGGTTTGAAATGCTGAGCTCGAGGTTAGCAGCCCAATTTCTAACCCACAGGCCACCAGGGCTTCTTGAAGAAGAGGGAGCTGGCTAGAAATCCAAGTCAAGCAACCGTTTAGAGCACTCCCTCTAGCACAGAACCCAACCCAGAGTGCTGGCTCCACTCAGTGAGGTTTCCCATTCATTCAGGTGGCCTGAGAAACAGGATTTAGTCCTGGTGTGGTGCTGTAGGATACTCAACCATAACGTCAGCTAGAACTGCAAGGTCAGCAGTGCAAATTCACCAGCCACTCCTCGGAAACCCTATACAGGGTCGCTATGAGTCAGAACTAACTCAACGACACTTAACAACAATAATAGAGGAACCTGGGAAATTATCCAGAAACATAACTCTGAACTCTACTCTCTCCCCCTCAATAGTCTTGGTCCTTGCGCTAGTTGCAAGACGAGAGATGGTTATCTTCCATTCCCAAGGCTCTGCCCAGCTTACCTTCATTCACAGACCATCTTCCAACACTAGTTTCCAGGTAGCATAGTTCATCCCTTATGGTTTTTACTGGTCAGTTTTGATTTCAAACAGAGAACGATCTCTTCTTAGACCTTGCCCCCAACTTCAAGGTCCCTCTTTCCGCTGGTCACAGGCAGTCTGTGATTAAGGGTTGAAGCAGTGATGAACAACTTAATTCTGTGAGGTCAGAGAGGGAGTGGTCACTGAAGTCAAAGCAGGGCATCTGGTAAGTGAAGACTAATGGTTAGGCCTAGTTTCTTTCTTTTACTTCCTCTGTAGTCTTTGGCAAATCATTCACCTTCTCTGTGCCTGTTTTTGCTCATAAAATGGAGCTGGTAATGCTGACTTCTCAGACAGACATACTTTGAAAACAGCAATGTGCTCTGACATTGCTGGTTATTATTACTGTGGACTAGAGTGTTCTGGTGTGGCTCTGTGGGCTAATGCACTGAACTGCAAAGTTGGTTTGAACCACAAGGTTGGTAGTTGAAGCTCATCAGCTGCTCCTTGGAAACCCTATACAGGGTCACTATGGATCAGAACCAACTTGACAGCACTTAACAACAAGAGTGTTCTTAGAAATAGAATATATAAGGTGGGCCTTAAAAGTTCCAAGTTTGATAAGTGGTGTGAGACAAAAAGGCAGCAGGGCGTAACCAAGTTTGACTGAAGAAGGTTTGTGTAGGGAAATAGTTGAGATAGGGTTTCACAGAGAGATGAGCCATAGTTCATTGTTAATAGGGAGCCATTGAACTTCTTGGTCAAGTAAGTAAAAGGGTGAAAATATTGTTTTGAGAAGATTAACCTTGAAGAAGTGTGAAGGATGGAGGAACTGCAAGGTTAGAATGCAGACATGATGATCAATAAGATGAGTGTTGAATATTACAGATGACACGATGAGAACTTGAATGAAGGGCTGAAAAGGAGAAAGCAAATTTCATATATAAACAAAAGGATATGGTGACAGTGTATTAGAAGAAAAGAGGAGTTGGGAACAGTTTTCAGATTTCTCTGATATCAATGCTCACAAGAAAGAGAATATAGGAGAAAGCATTAGTATGAAGGGAAGACTGAGTTATTTGGATATTTAGTTTTTCTGTGGAATGTCCAAGGATAATAACCAGTAATTAAATGAATACGTGAATGTGGAGCTCAAAAATAGAGAAGTGAGCTGATGTCACCCAAGATGAGTTCAGTCAGGAAGACAATACTAGAAAAGCTGACAATGAGGAACATCAACATTTAATTAGTGGGCAGTTTGAAGAACCTGAGAAGATGAGAAATGACCAGAGAATTAGAAGGAAGCCAAGAGTTTTTCAAGAAAAAGCAGTTAAGAGATTAGGTACAACAGAGAGGATAAGCAGTATGAGAAATGGGAAGGGTCCGTTCAATTTGGTTCAGTGCTGCAATTGGTTCACTGATGACCTTAGTAAAAGTGTGTGTGTGTGTGTGTGTGTGTGTGTGTGTGTGTGTGTGTGGTGAGGCTGAGAGCTAGATTGCAGTGGATTAAACAATTAATGTAAAGCAAAAAAATAGACAGGACTCACAGATGCTGTTTTGGGGAGCTTGGTTATAAAGTAAAGAATAAAGATAGTAGATAGAAACTGGAAGACTTTAGGATGGGAAACAAATATTTTAGCAGAAAGGAACAAGGCACAGAAAATAAATAGCACATGGAGGCTATAGTGGGCAGGTTACTATAAGAATTCAATCTTAAACTCTTTTGGAAGAGTCCTGATGTGGTGTTGCAGGATACACACTGGACTGCTAACTGCTAGGTCAATGGTCCAAGCCCACCAGCCACTCCTTGGAAACTCTATATAGGGTCACTATGAGTTAGAACCAACTAGATGGCACTTACAACCACTTTAGACGGAATGAATCACTCCACCACTATTAATGAGGATATATATTGTCTGTCTTCATTGATAATGGTAAAAGGATTCATTCTTAGGTATGGTTGTTGCTGTTTTAAGTGCTGTTGAATCCTTCCAACTCATGGTGACCCTGTATAGAGTTTCTGAGAAGCGGCTGGTGACACTCATGCTGGACTTCTGGTGTGGGACTATACGATCAACAGTGAACTGCAAACCACAAGGTCGGCATTTGAAACCCACTCAACATGTAGTAAATTGTACTAGATTGTGTGATGGCACAAAGGGAGAGGCAGCAGCTGTGAATCAATGAGTCAGAGTTTTCACAGAAGAGATGCCTGCATTGGGTCCACGTTGGGCACGAACCTTTCGTTCAGAAGAGGAAAGAATCACGGGTTTGTTACGTAGGGTCTGGTGAAAATGAAAACATTGTGTTAAGTGCTGCCGAGTAGGTATCCACTCATAGAGACCCCATATAGGGTTTCCGAGAAAGGAGCTCTGGTAGCATAGTGATTACGAATCAGGCTGCGAACCTTAAGGTCAGCAGTTCGAAACTACCAGCTGTTCAGGGGGAGAAAGATGAGGCTTTCTGCTCCAGTAAAGATTTATAGCCTCGGAAACCCTGTACAGGGTCACTATGAGTCGGATTCCGATGACACATAGCCACCACCACCACCAAACTTGGCAAGAGAAGAAAGCCTCATCTTTCTCCTGTGGAGCGACGGACAGCTATAATAGGGACCTTGTGGTTCGTAGTCAGTAATTATGGTATGGAGTCAATGCGCTCTCCAATTAAGACTAGAGGAAAAATATTTAAAGATTATGAACAAAAAGGATCATAAGGCAACCAAGCATATAGTGTTAGCGTTGAGAAAAAGTTATAAAAAATAAAATCTACTACATCCCACAAAAATAGAAGAGAAAGTCTTGTGAAAACATAAATCATTAACAAAGAATGTGATGTATCACAGTCAGCTAGAGATTGCAAAGCCAGAAAGCAATCCTATAGCTAAACGGATACACCCATTATTCATGTTTTCAGAATAATATCGCTAATTTCCTAAGGTAGCGTAGTGGTTACGAATCGGGCTGCGAACCTTAAGGTCAGCCGTTCGAAACTACCAGCTGC
>NW_006408737.1:1321120-1363253 GCF_000296735.1 Chrysochloris asiatica
ATGAGGCTTTCTACTCCCGTAAAGATTTACACCCTCGGAAACCCTATACAGGGTCGCTATGGGTCGGAACCGACTCGATGGCACATAACAACAACAAATCACTAATTTTCTAGTACCTTTATGTCTAGTGGTAGATTTGCGATTTTGGGCGGAGCCACGTGAGGTAATGCTAATCTTCTTCCGTTTCAGAGGTGGCTGCCAGACATCTTAGATCTAGTTTCCAAAGTGACACAGAAATAATTTACAAGTTAAAGGGTCCCTCTAGAGGGATTCTGAGCAGCACTGGATCTGAATGGAAGAGGGAGGAGAGGCTGCAGAAGGCTTCTCATGGCATGATCTCAAAGCTGAAACTCGAAACAATGTCAATTCTAAAAGAACAGGAGAAACGGAGCCTCTTCCCTTGTTTCTAACAGGGAGAATGTATTTTTCCTCACAACAAATTTCTGAAACATATAGTTCAAACTGTCAGGACACAGAGTGATGGAACAAAGGTAAAGGAAAAAGGAATACTGGGTGGCCGCTGAGGCGAGTGAGCGATTAGGTTCTGAAGGATGGTAAAAATACTTCAGGAGACAGCTTCAAATGGGTTCCAAAAGGAGACGAGTCAAACTTGGGTTGGGAACCTCACAGCGGCCAGGGGGCAAACAAGCAACTGCTACCATCCGGGCCGAGGAAACTTCTGAAAACAGAAGCACTCGGAGGTGGTCAGGTCCCGTGCATTAGGTGAAGGGTCTTTTGGGTCGGTCAAGGTGGATTCCTGGGCTAAAGCGGCCCGGCTACCTAGCCAGCAGCACCATGCACCAAAGTGCCCCTAGCCCGGAACTCTTCTCCAACTCGTAGTATCCTACCAGGAGTGGACGAAGAGCATCGCTTAGATAGGTGCTCTGCCGCAAAGCACACCGGGATTGCGCAGTAAACTTGACGAAGACTGAAGGAAGACGAGACGACGGGTGACGCGGCTGCGCGAGAAGGAGGAAGTCCCGCCCAAGGCCCAGCCCCTGGCCGGAAGTGGGCCTCTGGCTCCGCCCTCGTGATCTGTACCTCGCGAGACTTCGCTAAGGCCCCTCTCTTTTTCGCCTCGACAGCCGACATGGTAGGTAGATTGTGCGAGTCCGCCTTGTTACTACATCCTTCCCGGATTCCTGCTCCCATCCACCCACCCCCAACTTTGGCTTGCTTTAGCAGTCCGCATTGGCCGACGTGGGCTCGGGAACCTGTGGCCGCGTGTTCGGCCCGGGGTTCTGATGGGATTCACACGGGCGGGAGCGCTCGGCCGCCGCCCTGATGAGACCATGCGGCCCACGGCCTTTAGGTAACCGCTGTTTGGGACGCCTCGTCCTTTCTTCCTGAACCCTTGTTGTTGTTAAGTGCCATCGAGTCGATTCCGACCCGTAGCGACCATAGGATTTTCAAGAAGCAAGCTGGTGAGCTTGAACCACCGACTTTGCAGTTCAAACGACTTTGCAGTCTGGCGCTTTAGCCCACAGCGCCACACCAGGACTCCTTTTCCCTTACAGACCACTAAGTGCCTGTTTCCCCACAGCCATCCAGACTGCGGAAGACCCGGAAACTTAGAGGCCATGTGAGCCACGGCCATGGCCGCATCGGTGAGTATAGACATCGTTCTTGGCTGCCCTGGGCTCTCAATGCTGGATACCTAGTTAGTCGGGAAGTAGGTAATACCGAAATGGGTTAGTATAATTGGATTAGGACTGAATTTGGCCTGTTTGGAGGGTCCTGTAGTATTCGTATTTTTAAAATCTTACCAATGGGGGATAAAAGTCGATTGGAGGCTCTGTTGAATTTTTGAAGACATGGAGTAGTGTGAGACTGCTGTGATGTGGAAAATTGTTTAATCCAGCGTCTTCAAGGAATAGCAGTGATGGAAGAGGTAGCGAAGACTGCTACCATGGGAGTGGGGAAATGGTTGAGCTTGGGAGAAAGTGATAATGTGGGGCTGTGTTATAGACATGCACCTTTGCATTCCTGCAGGCAAGCACCGAAAACACCCTGGAGGCCGCGGTAATGCTGGCGGCTTGCATCATCATAGGATCAACTTTGACAAATAGTGAGTGCTTCTTAGACTGTATTTTTATTGATTACTGACCCTCACGGCTTTGGGTAAGGACAGCCTGAGTGGGCTGACTCAGAACATCCTCAGTTGGAGGCAAGCTTATTACCACTCACAAACCTTGTTTATGACTGACTGGTTGAGGCTAGAGTCACGCTTGGGTATTTGTTGTTGCCTTAGTGTGCTAGAGTCCTCAAAGAGTGATTGCTGACCTTATTCACTGGCTGTGGGTCTTGTGGCACAGTCAGTCACCCGGTTAGCAACATGCATCAGATTGACTTGGCAACATTAGATGAAGCTTGTACCTATGAATGAAATTGTATTCAGTAATATTTAGGAGACTTCTGTTAAAGATTGTGTAGAATATCCATAGAAAGCTGTCAGGTAGCCCTGGTTAAAGTTCTGGTGCTGCCTGATTTTATCTTATTCTTGTCACCTGTTACATTGCCGTACCCACCTAGTGAATACTCATTGTAGGTTGGTTGGACTATGAAGATGATGTTAAGTGCCATCGAGTCAATTCTGACCCATAGCGACCCTGTATAGGGTTTCCAAGGAGCCGCTGGTGAGCCTGAACCACTGACCTTGCAGTTTAAACAACTTTGCAGTCTGACAAGTTAACCCATAGCACCACACCAGGACTCCATGAAGATGATAAGCATGGCTTATTAATAGGGGTGAGGTTCTCAAAATTGTTGCTTTTCTTCCCAGTCATCCAGGTTACTTTGGGAAGGTGGGTATGAGACATTATCACCTGAAGAGGAACCAGAGTTTCTGCCCAACTGTCAACCTTGACAAATTGTGGACCTTGGTCAGTGAGCAGACAAGGGTAAACGCTGCCAAAAATAAGACTGGGGCTGCTCCCATCATTGATGTGGTGCGATCGGTGAGTGGTCTGTCCTATAATTACTAAATTCCATCTTTTGGTCCCTTTCTCCGTGTTGTCTTTCTTGCTCCTTTTTCTCTTCAAAAGAGGGAACACATTTGATGAGTCAAATATTACGAGTGTTCCTTTCATTCCCTTGTTCGTATAGTTTATTTGAATATCTTTCACTTAGTGTTGCATATCAATAATCTTTGTGTTACTGGCATTGCCCTCATTGGTACCTGTTTGCATTTCTTGTCTGGGGGTGTTAGTGGCTACCTCCATAACTGGTCAAAGCACAAGCCTTGTATCTGTTTACATGAGAGACAGTTGATCTTTCAGTGGTGCTGCATTCCTTAAAAAGAGTAAAATAATATGCTTGACTGTTGTTTCAGACTACAGGATCTTAGCGATTCGCCTTTAGATCCCTCTTCCCAGCCTACTTAACGGTCCCTTGAGCAATGTTGGTAGTCATCCAGGGTGTTTTGCAGCATGTGGTTTTCCTTTACTGCTTATGACAATTGAGTGGGGTAGACAGGGGTCTGTGCTTTGCTCGAGACTAGAGTCACATCTTGACACCACTCTTGTCCTGGTGTGCTAGAGTCCTCGGAGAGGATCTACTGGTCTTGATTCACTGGTGGTGGCAAACAATGCCCCTCTTAGTGCCCTGGTCAGAAACATTTCCTACTTGGCTCCTAGAAGGTATAAGTTGTCAGTCATCTGTCTTATAAAACCCACTTCTTTTGTTTTTTCTAGGGTTACTACAAAGTTCTGGGGAAGGGAAAGCTCCCCAAACAACCTGTCATCGTGAAGGCCAAATTCTTCAGCAGAAGAGCCGAGGAGAAGATTAAGGGTGTTGGGGGTGCATGTGTCCTGGTGGCTTGAAGCAACATTGAAGTTAATTAAATGTTCTGTCATTTTCCCTTATGGTCTGAGTGTAGGTTCTTTGGTAACAACTCTGTGGCTATTTGAGCATTGCCACCATCAGGACCCCCATCTAACAGGTTCTAGGGGTATTGGGGCTTGTGTTTCCTTGCTGTCTCCTCAAACTGTATGGTAGGAATACACCAGCACTTTAAAAGGCTTGACCCACTGCCTGACATAACACTTTACAGAGTGGAAGTTATGCCTGTCAATAATATATTCTGGTTAAAACACCTGTTTGTATTGTGTGTTCTTAATTTAACATGAGTGGAGAGATGTACTCGTAGCTTTATGAAGCTCAAAAGGAGAGAGGGAGGACTTGGTTTTGAAATGGGGCGTGATTAGTTATAACCCATATCTACTGGGCTAAAATATGAGGCTAGTGGTTTGAGTAGGGTATATCCATCTAAATGAGCAGCATCAGAATACATTTTCAAGGATTTGCGGCATAGGAGTATAAATGTTTTAAAATAAAAACAAGTTCTGGTCTTCCTGTTGTGGCCAAATTGTATGTCAATACTATATGCAGATTAATGCCCTCCGTATAAATTTGCTGCACATCCTAAAAATCCTGGTGTGCTGTAGGACAAGCACTGAATTGCTAATCAAAAGGTCAGTGGATCAAACCACCAGTTGTTCCTTGGAAACCCTACACGGGGTGGCTAGGATTTGAAGGCATTTAACACAATGGAGTCATGGTGTGGTGCTGTAGGGTAATGCAGTCAGGTGGTTCAAACCTCCACTTGCTCCTAAAAACAAGTATAAGTTAAGAAAATGGGAGTTATGTGGGAGATGACCTTAGAAGAGAGGGCTGTAGTTTCTGAAATCCTTGAGAAGAGAGGGAGGGCTTAGTTAAATGGATTGTTAGTGCCATTTAACTAAGCAGTTGGTGCACAGCACCATGTACAGGATTTCCCATGAATAGCTGGTGATTTTCAACTGCCAACCTCAAAGGCTAGTGCATTATCCTGCATTCTATTTGGCCCACATCTTGATAGACCTTTTGAGTTTATGGGGAATTACAAAGGCATCCTTCACAGCCAAAATAATGCTAATTAGATTTCAGTTTAAATACAATGGGTATTACTATTCAGTGGAACTAGCTTGAGCAGCCAGCCCTGGAACAAAAGGCAAGTACCACCAGCTGAAGATGTACAGTGTCTTACTCCACTAGAAAGCTGGAGGGGTTAAGCACTTAGATCCTGCAGCCAACCTCAGTGGGGATCCTGTACCTAACCAGAGTCCCCGCCTGCTTCCTACCCACGGGGAGGCAATTCTGAGGGACAGAAGTTCTGGAGTACATTGACCCCATCCCCTTTCCTGACCTGCTTACATGCACTTTTATTGTGAATTGAGTGATAGGTTCATATGGCCTTTTAATATTACCCTCTTAAAAAATAATAGCAATACCATTTTGTCTGGTTCTAGAAAGTAATTTTGTATAGTGCCCTTTGAAAAGATACAAGGAGCTCTGGTAGTGTAGTGGTTATGAGTTGGGCTGCTTAATGAGTTGGTCAGCAATTTAAAACTACCAGTGGTTCCACACAAGATGAGGCTTTCTGCTCCTGTAAAGACAGTTTCAGAAACTACAGGTAGGCTATGGCTCAGAGCGATTCCACGGTACACCAACACCTAACTAAGAATATAGATTAGGGTGTTCGTTTCACTCCTGGCACTTTAAATCCTAACTATGTTTTACGTTCATTTCCACTTTAGGTTGTATTTATAAATTTGAATACAAGACAGGTAATAAGTTTATGGGAGTATATATCTGAACCAAAATTTTGACTGAGCTGTCATACCTCCACAGACCATCTCATTTGACTCAGAGTTGGATTGTTTTTCAAGTGCATTCCATAATGTGTGCCACTCAGTGACATAGGGGTTGGTTTTGACCCATAGCAACCTTATTTAGGGTTTCTGAGGAGCAACTGGTGAGCTTGAACTGCCGACCTTACAGTTTAATCTACTTGGCAGTCTAGCACATTAACCCATAGCATCACACCATGACATTGTATTTTCATATTTTCCTCAGCTTTCTAAGATTACACCTACTGTATAAATCAAGGGAAGCTTTGTCAAAATCGTTCATCATTCCAGAAAGCCACCTCACCACTGGTAACATTCTCATATAACAGAATCTGAGGTACTAATACAGCACACACTTCTCTGCGCATGTAGAACTACTATGTGTAGACGGTGTTAGTGCCACTGAGTCAATTCTAAGTCATAGCAACCCTGTCTAGGGTTTCCGAGGAACAACTGGTGAGTTTGAACCACGGACCATATGGTTCAAAGACTTTGAGGTCAAGTACTTATCCTATGATGCCACACCAGGACTCTATAGGTGTAGCATCTGAATTGTCTTTTAGTATAGTTGTGAAGCTGTGGGTTAATGCAGTGGATTATAAGGTCAGTGGTTCAAGCTCATCAGCTGCCCCTTGGAAACCTATACAGGGTCACTGACTCGATGGAATTGAACAACAATAACATAGTTGTGCCTAAGCATTTACATATTTAAGCATGGTTTTAAAAATATTTACCATTTCCCCCATGTGTATTAAAAGGAATCCTGATTAAAATGGTTGCCTGCAAATGGAAAGGTAGGCAGTTCAAACCCATCAGCTGCTATGCAAGAGAAAGATGTGGCAGTCGGCTTCCTTAGTTAAGAATTGATTGCCTTGAAAACTCTAGACACTCCTATGTCCCACAGGGTCCCTATGAGTCAGAATTGACTTGAGGTAATGGGTGTGTCACAGGCAAATGTCACTCGACTAGTAGCCCAAAGATGAGCAGTATAACCATTGTGAAGAAATACTTAGTGATCTGCTTCTATAAAAATTGGTAGGTGACACTGAATCAATTAAAAACTTTATTCTGTTTTCGGTGAAGGTTTACATTCAGTAATTTCTATACAAAATTGTTGCTGTTTCCATGAGTGTTGATTGTAGATCCAAGCAAAATGAAATCTTTGACAATTGCAATCTTTTCTCTGTTTATCTTGATGTTATTCCACTTTTAAGGGTTTTTGTTTTCTTTACATTTCGGTACAGTTCATAATGACGATTATAGTCTTTGATCTTCATCAGTAAGTATAAGTCTTATTAGCTTCCAGCAAGCAAGACTGTGATCTACCTGTTGCAGGGTAATGAGTATTCCTCCAATCCTGATGTCACATTCTTGGATTATTTCCTCAGTATTTATGTATAGTTAAAGGATACAACCCTGGTGCACACCTTTCCTGATTTTAAACCATTCAGTATCCCTTATCCTGTTCTAACAACTGCCTCTGTATAGGATCCTCATGAGCACAATCAAGTGTTCTGGAATACACATTCTTCAGGATGTTATATATTGTTTGTCTTGATCTGCCCAGCCAAAAGCATTTGCGTATTCAATAAAGCACAAGTAAACATCTTTCTGGTGTTCTATACTTTCAGCCAAGATCCATCTGACCCAGC
Source organism: Chrysochloris asiatica (assembly GCF_000296735.1). NCBI lineage: Eukaryota > Metazoa > Chordata > Mammalia > Afrosoricida > Chrysochloridae > Chrysochloris > Chrysochloris asiatica. The sequence goes on from NW_006408737.1 coordinate 1,328,442, forward strand.
AATGATATCTCTAGTTCCACATCCTCTTCTGAATCCAGTTTGAATTTCTGGCAGTTCCTTGTCAATGTACTGTTGCAACCTTTTTTTTTTTTTTTTTTTAATTATCTCCAGCAAAGTTTTACTTGCATGTGGATTAATTATATTGTTGGATGATTTCTGCATTCTGTTGGATCATGTCTCTTTGGAATGGGCACAAATATAGATCTCTTCCAATCCGTTGGCCAGGTAACTGTTTTCCAAATTTCTTGGCATAGATAAATGAGTGAGCCCCTCCAGTGCTGCATAAGTTAGTTGAAATAATTTGCTGTTTAGGTAGATCATATTATCTTTGAATTCCATTTCAAGTTGCTAAAGGGGGGCAGTTACAGTATTTGCTATTTAAAAGAAAGCACATGGGTCTGAAGTGGTGAGAACCACTGGTTTAAGAGCACAGAAATGATGTGAAAGCAGAACTTGAAAAGAAACCCTGAACACTTGTCAACCTCCAAGTAGGCTCTCTGCACACGTACCCACCTCTCCCTTCTAGCCACGCTCACGCCCACTAAAGACTTCTGTACCTCGGACATACCGCTGTGTGGTAACCCATTCTAAATCCTTATTGCCATTATCAGATTTTTAAACTGGGGTCAGACCTGTGGTCATAGTAGAAGTATCCCTATGCTACATAGAGGTTTCAGAATTTACAAAAAGAGTTTGTACCAGTACTCTGGAGGGTTCTTTAGAGTCATGTTAAAGAGAGTGAATGAGTGAGTGAGTAGTACCTTTTGGAAACTATTACTGTTTTAGGAATCCATTTCTATGACTAAGGAGCTCTGGTAGCATAGTGGTTACGAGATGGGCTGCTAGCCTCGAGGTCAATAGCTCAGAACTACAAGTCACTCCATGGAAGAAAGATGAGGCTTTCTGCTCCTGTAAAGATTTACAGCCTCAGAAATCCTATACAGGGTCGCTATGAGTCGGAACCAACTCCATGGCACACAGCCACCACCACCACCACCACTTTTATGACTGTCATGAGCCAGACCTGGGTTAACAGGGATAAACTCTAGAAGTCTCACTCAGACTTTCTGGTTATGATTTTTCTACCTCAGTTGGCCCACCCAGACTTGATGCCTCAATCTCTGCCCTCCCTATTCCTGAAAAATGTCCAAGTCAGCTATGTAGAGGCTTTTTCATCAAAAGGAAAAATGACTTTGTCTTTTAAGAGAAATCCTCTATTTGTGCTTTCTGAGGTATATGTTGTTAGGTGCCATTGAGTTGGTTCTGACTCATAGTGACCCCTATGCACAAAAGAACTGTCCCTTCCTGCACCATCCTCACAATTGAGCCCAATGCTGCTGCTGCAGTGTCAATATTGTTGGGAGTCTTCCTCTTTTTCAATGACCCTCCACTTTACCAAGCATGATGTCCTTCTCCAGAGATTGATCCCTCCTGATAACATGTCTGAAGTATAGGAGATGAAGTCTCAACATCCTGGATTCTGAGAAGCATTCTGGCTGCCCTTCTTCCAAGACATCTATTTGTTCTTCTGACAGTCCATGGTACTTTTAATACTCTTCTCCAACACCTTAATTCAAATGCACTGATTCTGCAACTGTTTTCCTTATTCATTGTCCAACTTTCACATGCACACGAGGAGATTGAAAATACCATGGATTGAATCAGGCGCACCTTAGTCCTCAAACTAATATTTTTGCTCTTCAACACTTTAAAGAGGTCTTTTGCAGCATATATGCCTAATTAAGTATGCTGTTTATGAGGCAGGCAGCTAGCAGCCCCCAATCACAGACCAGTTGAGGCCTATTCAGGCCTCAATGGAAATGGGGAAGGGAGCTCAGGATGGAATCTCCTGTTTAAACCAAGCTAGGGTGGAAGGACAGGAAAACTTCTAGAATTCAAATTCTGCCAGGCCCAAACTTAATCCCTTCTTGAGAGTTTTACTAGTTTGGGTTCTATCAAGGCCACGGGGCTGGGGAGAGTTTGAAAAGCCGAAGCAACACCTACTCTCCCCACTCTGCTCTGCTCCTTGCTCGTCTGTGGGATGCAACAGAGCTTTCTCTATGCAAAAACAACAAACTAGAAGGGATGTCACTGCTGATGTTAGATGGATTTTGGCTGAAAGGAAAGAATACCAGAGATGTTTACCTGTGCTTTATTGACTATACAGAGGCTTTTGATTGTGTGGATCATGACAAGCTATGGATAATATTGTGAAGAATTGGTATTCTAAAACATTTAATTGTGCTCATGAGAAACCTGTAGGATACTACTAAATGGTTTAAAATCAGGGAAGGTGTATGCCAGGGTTGAATTCCTTCACCATACTTTTCAGTCTGTATGCTAATAAGCAAATAATCCGAGAAGCTGGAATATATGAAGAACATGGTTGGCATCAGGATTGGAGGAGGACTCATTAACAACCTGCAATAAGCAGATGATACAATCTTGTTTGATGAAAGCAAAGAGGATTTGAAATACTAACTGATGAAGATAAAAGACTACAGTCTTCACTATGGGTTGCACATCAATGTAAAGAAAACAGAAATTCTTACAACTGGACAAATAACATCATGCTAAATGGAGAAAAGATTGTCAAAGACTTCATTTTGCTTAGATCCACAATCAATACTCATGCAAGCAGTAGCCAAGAAATCAAATGATGTAGTTAGTACATAAGGCAAATCTGCTGCACAAGACCTCTTTAAAGCGTTCAAGAGCAAAGATACCAGTTTCAATACTAAGGTGTACCTGGATCCTAAGTATAGTATTTTCAATAGCCTCATGTGCCATGTAAAAGTTGGATAGTAAATAAAGAAGACTGTGGAAGAACTGATACATTTGAGTTATGGTGTTGGAGAACACTGCTAAAGGTACCATGGACTGCCAGAAGGACAAACAGGTCTGTGTTGAAGACATACAGTTGGGAATGCTCCATAGAAACCAGGTTGGTGAGATTTCGTCACCAGTCCCTGGAGGAGGACATATCATGCTTGGTAAAGTGGAGAGTTGGCAAAAAAGAGCAGACCCCCAATGAGATGGATTGGCATAGTACCGCAGCAGCAGTCAGCACATAACAATTGTGGGGATGGCACAGTGCCAGGCAGTGTTTTGTTCTGTTAGATGCAGGTTTGTTAGGAATTAGAACCGACTTGATGGCATCTAACAACATGCAGCACCATGGAACAGTAATAAGCAATGGATCACACTATCACATGTTTTAAGGGTTTCAGATCGAATAAGAAACTTATGTTTCAACTCATAATTGAGGCAGGGGCAGTGAACATTGTTTCCATTAGTGGGAACACATAAGTTAACCGTTAGACTCCTGCTGTGGTGCTGTAGGATAAGCACTGGACTGAAAGTTCAGTTTGAACCACAAAGTCAGTGGTTCAAATCCACTAGCCACTCCTCAGAAACTCTATACAGGGTCATTATGAGTGGGAGCCAACTCAGCACTTAACAACAGTTGGCTAGTAGAGAGAGAAGCTGAACTAGAACAATGATCAAGTATCTTAAGACTCTAAGACCTACTCTTGTACCTCAATCAGTAAAGTCAATTTCAGGGAAGTTCAGCGACCCATCCTGAATCTCACCCACTATTCAACTACTGAATCTCCTACGTGATGGTTCTTTCATCCTAGATCGGCCTGTTGCACCTCATCCCCGAGAGAGAACTCTAGATAATAAAGCCAAGGACACACAGGGCTCTGGGCCCACGCAACTGTACACTGTTTATTGGGAACACCCGTAGACGGTGGGAAGGAGGATGCCCTGTACCGCATCATGGCCTCCCTAACTAGGAGCTGGGCCGGCGAGCACTGGCAGTGCTGGACGCTGGGATTTCCATGACTCACTCACTGACCATCTCAGAGGGTGGGAGGAGCCTGGTACCATGCTGCACATGGGGACTGACTGGCCCTTGCCTCTCAAAAACAAAGGGCTCGGGGAGGAGGGGGAGAAATAGAAACTCTTGAGATTAAAAAAAACAATAGTTCTGTACACAACAAGACGGCATCTGCTCTCCAGGGCCCAAGACTGGCAGCAGGGGCCTCGGGCAGGCAGGCAGGCAGGCCAGAAGCCTCTAGGGAAAGATCAGTGGTTTGGCTGAGACAGTCAGCTGCACATAATTGGCTAGTCACCAGCACCCAGCAAAACTTCATCTGTGCTCAGGCAGGGCAGGAAAGCACCCGGCCCCTTAGGAATATACAAATATTTACCAGATTCTCTTTGCTCGTTACAAAAACAGTTAAGAAAGCTTACAGCAGATTATTTACAAACAGTATCCTGGGATATTGTGATGACAGAAGTGGGCTGACTTGGAGAGTGGGGTCTGTGGGAGCAGGGCAGCCACCCCTCTCCAGGCTCCAGGTTCTGCAAGGCACTGGATTCTGCTACTGGGAAAGAGGTTTAATTCTTCTTATGGAGGAACTTCATTTTGTTGCCTGTGAGCCAGAGGGCAAGAGTGAGAATACTTCTACATCATCTCTTCAGCCTCCACAGCCTCTCCTCCTTCCTGCAGCCTTAACTCCCTCAGTGGGAAGGACAGGATTTAGGAGCCGGGATTAGAGCTACGATAGGGTAGTGAAAACACGAGAGTGCCAAACAGCGCCAAACAGCACTTGGATTAGTCACTAGCCACTTAACCTCTGTTCTCTATTTTCCCTTAACTGAGACCTGCTATGATTCTCTGATCTTGCCAGCTGAGCTCCTTGAAGGTGGAGGTGATAAGAGAAGGGCTCAGAGGCTGCTACGTATAGCCTGTCCCTAAAGGCCTTCATGTTCATTCACCCAGAAGGGTGTGCACCCAAAACACCTGCCTGATGTGAGAATCGGTGGTCTCACTTGGGCCTGCAGTTTGGTGAATCTTGTATTCATCATCCTGGGAGCACTGGGTTGAAAACTGTCGTCACCAAGGAGTCCTTTCCTGTTCTGTCCACAGCCCACTATAAATACCTTCTGGCATCTATTCAGAGTATCTATGGGGAAAGGTCACCTAGTCCCACCCCTTCTTGCTAAACATGTACCTCCCTCATCAGTAACAAGACTACTTACCCAAACCTCGGAGAAATTTATTCATCCCACTCTGCTCAGTGTCTGGGAGTTCCTCTAAATACTGCTCCACTCGCTGCTCAAACAGGCCTGGACAGAAAGATGAGAATCAGGAGCAGAGAAAGAACAGTCACTGGAGAAAAGAAAGGGGAGGTCTAAATAAAGGGGACCCCTAGTGTGGTGCTGCAGGATAATGTTTCAGACTGCAAAGCCGTTTGAACTGCAAGATTGGTGGTTCAAGCTCACCACCTGCTCCTTGGAAACCCTATACAGGGTCGCTATGCGTCGGAATCGACTCAACGGCACTTAATAACAATAAGGGCTCAAAAGTGAGAAACCAAGGATCTGCAATTATAATTTGTAGGAGTATCTTATTGGAATTCAGATTTGCCCATCAAAACTGTCATTAATGACAACATCTCATTGCTGCTTTATTAACTGATAGCAAGAAGGTCTTCACTACCCTGCCTGCCCATGAACACTACTGACCTGCATTAATGATGAAGATGCCACTCTTAACTCTGGAGCTGCCCCCCACATGAGCACCCTCTTTATTTCCTTTTAGGCCACTCACCCATGTTTTAATGGACTGAAGAAACCCAGAGATTTGACAGACATCTTGATGGCATGAAAAGTCCTGGAAAAAGCTTATGAACTAACTAGAGAGAGATGACCTTCTGTCCTGAATTGAAGCTGCTACCAATCAAAGACAGATGGCTAGCCCAATCCTCTTTAAGGGACTTCCCAATTCTTGGGATTCTCAGAACCCCCTAAATTGCTCAGTCTGGTCTGAGTAAGGAGGGAATATGAAGAGGGGACAGGCAACTCGTGGCTCCCTACTTTTAGTTAGAGATGAGTGTCCCACTGTCCAGCCAGAGCACTGCCTTGTGAAGGCATTTACTTGGATAGGAGGAGAGCAAAGCTCCCTGGCAAGTTTCTATCAGAAGAAAAAGAGAGTTTGGAAGCCAAGAGCTTCAATCATAGTCACTAGACTCTCAGCCCTACTGGTAGAAAAGTTAGAGAACAGGGTCAGTAGCCCCCAAACCCAAGATCTTCTGACCTTACCCTTTGCCCGACACTTTCTTAGTTCCCTGTCTTGGATGAAGCCAGCAAACATCTGGGACTCCATAAAAACTTCAAGAAAACGGCGGATGCTCTTGGAGGCCACAGACTTGCGGAAGGCTTCTCGCTGAAAGGCCCTCTCCCCCTTCTCACTCTGTGTCAGAAAGAGGGAGTAGTGCCCGATAGTCTCCACAAAGAACCGGAGAAATACCTCTGACACCAGCCCATTGAGGGAATTACATTCTGGAAGAGAAGATAAAATCTTTGAGGATCGGGCCAAGGGTATGCAAGACCTTCTTCAAGCTACAACTGGTGTCTTCCTCTTCCCAACAAAACTTCCAGCTAGTTTTGTTTTTGAAATGTTATCTCTGTGCTCACAGGCTTGTAACTAGTCCATGAGCTCTGGAAAGTCAGAGACTCTGCTCTGAATCTGTACATTAGTAAATATTTGCTGGACAAATGAAAGTGGAATCAGAGACCAGAGCATTGCTTATTTCCCAGCCTTCTTCCTTAGAGGTCTTCCCTCCATCCAGCAGTAGCTAGAAGCCAGGTCAAAGGAGGGAGAAATAATTACTGGGTCTGAAAAGTTTTCTGTGAGCAAGGAGAGTTTTGTGGGTGATATATGGATTTGAATTTTCCCTCTCCAAATCCTTGATTTCAGATTTCAGAGGGACGAGGGCAACTTTGTAGCCTGGTCCACTCCAGACGTAGTTCTAGCATTGTTAATATTTCTGAACTCCCTCTGAAAAATACCACAATTCTACTCTCCCTCAAATCCAGTCAAGTCATAGCTCCCTAAGCCTATTAAAGTGGGGTTAGGAAATTCTAGGCTAGAGTAAAACCATAGACCTGTATCTGGAGCCAGCAGCCAGAAAGGGTCTGATAAACAGAAACAGGGTCCGAGTCAGGCCGGGACATTGCCTAAGAGCAGAGGGAGGGCGTCTGGGACTAGGTCTCAGTCAAGCTTTGCTCACCATCATCGGAATCACTGTCAGAGTCCTGGGAGATCAATTCACTCTTCCTCTCCAGAGCCTGCTCCAGAGCCGCCTGTAACTTCCTAGGTAACAAGGTGTCTTCATCGTCCATCTACAAAAGGGAAGAATACAGTGCTAACCATCACAGCTGATATTTACTGAGTGCTTACTATGTGCTAGGCCTTGTTTTAAGAACTTAATCGTATAAATTAATTTGCTTCTTGTAATAACCCTGTGAGGGACCCTGGTGGCTCTATACAACCCTAAGGTCTGTGATTCATGCCTGCCAGCTGCTCTACTGGAGGAAGATGAGACTGTCTGCTCTGCACTGATTTTAAGCGCCTCAGAAACCCTACATAGAGTAGTTATGAGTCAGAACTGATTCCGTGACAACAACAAGAACCCTATGAAGTAGGTACTATTATCATCCTCATTTTAAGAACTAAGCACAGAAGGGTTAGGAAACTTGTCCAAGGCTCATATAGTTAATAAATAAGCTCATATAGTTAATAAAATGGCATTCATTGCCCATTTGGGCTAGGACCAGCCAGGGTTCCTACCCCAACACCCTGGTGAAATCTCCCCAATTCTTCCATCTTCAGCTTCGAAGGGGACGCACACTAAGTCTGAAGCACAGTTGCTTCGGGGCAGGGAGATTTATCTTATATCCAGGAAGGGCTGGAAGGGTTCTACAGAGACTCAGTGTGGCTACTGAAGTAGTAACCAAACCCTCTATGAGCAAGCAGGCCTGGGCGGGAAGCGAGGGTTTCCAGGACATGGCCAATCAGCCCAACTCTTCAATGAAGTCTCTCCTCTTTCTGAATCAAACATACAAGGTGGAGTTCAAAAAGTTCAGGGGAAAATTCCATTCTCTTCATTCCATTTTCCCACGAACCTGAAGTATCCCCATACTCAATGGAAGTCTCAGGCCCAGGTCTCTCAGGTATGAGGTAAGGCTGCAGTTCCTATCTCTGCATGCTGGCTCTGTGTCTATACCTTGACACCTTGCACCCAGGAGTCCTTAACTCTTAGTGGTGTGAAAGAGAATGTATATTCAGAGGGTAGGGTATGAATTCTGCTAGGGAGAGTTCCATGACTAACATGCTTTTGAAGTTACAGCAATGATCCCAATACTTTCCATTACATAGCACTTTAAACATTACTTGTGAAATGCCCCCTACCCCCAATCACAATTCAAGGCAGGTGTTACCACCATTCCCATTTAAGAGATGAGAATACTGGCTCAGAGAAGTTAGGAAGCCTGTCCAACGTCCTGTAGCTCAAAGTCTCCAGATCTCCGTGCCATGTCCGTCCGTCCCACGCACACTGTGTTCCTGACCTGGAGAGTACCAACTAGAAAGCAGGTTCTGCTGCTGCAGGAGTTCCCACAGCAGCTTCTTCCCAGCCCAGTGTGTTCTGTTACTCCTAAGGACCAGGGAGCTCAACGAAGCAGCCGTGAAGGCTGAGGACTGTGTGTGACGGTGTGCAATGCTTTGGGGCTGGAGTCTAACAAGCCCTGACTGTGGGCAGGCCAGAGGTTTGCAGTTTTGAGGTGTCCTGTTCTTTCTTACCTGTCGGATGAATCGGTCGGATCCCAGATTCACCATCAGCGCCTGAGAGGAGTCATGATCATCAGTGATTCAGGGTGTGAGTCCCTGCAATGCCCTTTACCAAGCCTCCAGACCTCCCAGATTCCCAGTCAGATAACACAGTAACCAGTTAGGGACAGACATCCCAGGGTGAAAGGACCAGGGCCAGGCCCAGAGGCTAGAAATAAACAGAGCCCAGTAGGTTTTCTTTCTTCCCTTCTTCTACTCCCACCTGGGGACTTTGGGTTCCTACCCTCCTCTACCCACCACACTTCCCACCCCCAAATCAGGCTCCCAGGTGGCCCACCTCCTCCACAGGCAGCTCCTTCAGTTTGGGGAGGGAGCTGGAGAGCAGGCCAACCAGGAAGGGGGTGGGACAGCAGACGATGTCAATCATGGAGGCCGGAAGGACAGGAATGAAGGTGTGCTGCCAGGAGAAGGGGTAGAGCAAGGCCACCACCGCATGGGAGCAGCTGGACAGGGTACTGGTGGACAGACAGACAGACAGAGCACCTAAGTGCAGGCCCTACAGCTTCAAGGCAAGGGTAATCTGAGCCTTTGAGGGCCAAGATCTCTTCTGATGCTAAACATCTAGGTGTAACCAAAATACTAATGGGTCTAGACCGGGCGCTCAGGGGTCTGGGTCAGACCCTACAGACTGGTGAAGCACCCACCTTAAGATCTCAAGGATACTGATGCCACCCTCTCTGGGACTCTACCTAGAAACAGCCATGAAGGTATGTAGCAACATTTGGATACATAAGGGTGCCCCCCACACACCCCCACTACTAAGGGCCACACAAATGCTCCATAGGTTGACTTCATCTAATGAGAGACTTTTAGCTCAGACTCAGGAGTAGCAAGGGTCGGATGAGCAGGAGTTGATCACAAATTCACAGCATGTAAGAACTGGAAAGTCCTATAGAAGTCATCTGATTAATTCGTTTCCCAGCTGAGGCCCTGGATATGCCCCGGTGAGTCTCACCATAAGTGGAAGAACTGGGACACGAGCAGTTTTTCTTCTCCCAGATCAGCACTTCTGCTGCTGCCCTTCCTCCCCTCTATCCATTACTGTCTCTCCTTTGCTAGAAAACTGTCTAAGGAGGGAGTGCACTGAAACCAGCAAGTAAGGGGTGAAGAAGGTGCCCACTCCCATCTTCCCCCTAGGCTCCCAAAGAGTCACAGGTTTCAGCGAGGTCATTCCTCTCTTGGCCTGGAGGGGGCTCCAGCTCTCTAGACCCAGGTCACTAGACAAAATGACTAAAGGGAGGACAAGGAGAATCCTGGAAGTACTAGTTAAAGGAACATGAGTGTGCACTCCCCACTTGTGTTCAGAGCTGGTGGAGCACCAGTAAACACAGGAGACACACCTGGCCTGAACCCCCCGCATCTGCCAGGAGCGGATTTGAAGGCACTCCCTTTGAGACCCTATTACAGCTGAGGAGATAGGCAGAGTCCATCATCTCATGTCTGCTTTACTCTCCACATCTGTCTTCCTACCTGTGAGCCACAAAAACGCTGGAATTCCCACCCCCTCAGAGTGAATGCCCCATGGATCCTGTCTATGACAGAAACAAGTCCCCTTTTCTAGAAGGGGCTCTGCAAGTTCACAAGTGCTTTGTCAGCCCATGCCTTCCACAGCTGTCCTGCCAGCCTAAGGAGGCAGTGCCCCCACAGCCTTCCAGGTGAACCATCCTAAACAGATCTAGGGAAAGATCTCCACAATCTCCTCCAAGGGGTCTAGGAGACAGACGTGTTTGTACAACCCTTTGGGCTGACCACTGCAGAAGCAGGACACTCTCCCCACCCCAGAACTAGGCCAGGACAATAAAGGACTTGTGGAAAACCTAAACTATGAGCAATGGAACATGAGCTGTTTGTACCTACTGTGCCCTGGGCTCAGTGCAGGCCGATGCGCCATCACTGAGCTGCCTGTCCCTCTCCTTTCCAGTCGGAGGCAGACCCCATAGAACAATTCACCAGCGTAAAGACTTCAAAGAGGACATCTTTTCTAAGACTCAAGATTGGCAGAATTTGAATGCCCAGCCTGACCAAGAACAGAGCCCTTCCTCCCAGAAGGTCCTGGAATGTGCTCAGAGGCAGCTGCAGCCTCAGGAAACAATAGCTGTATTCATGGCCTTACAGGCTCTGTGAGGGGCTGGGGGCGGGGAAGAGGAGACTCAGCCACGGGAGAGAGAATGGAATCTACAGGCAAAGAAACTTCAGGCTCCAGGCTTTCTTAGGGGCCACTAAGGGCTGGCCAAGGAGAGCAGCACAGCTGAGCATCAGGGATTTTGCTGGCTGACAATCACCATGGCTGGTGGAGAAGAAGCATCAGGCAGGAGTCCCTGCTGTTGGCCTGGGTCCCTTCAGGAGGGTCTGATGAGTCCAGGAATAGCTAAAGCTGTGTGACACAGAGCACTGAAGCTCACCCCCAAACCTTGCCCCACTCAGGAAAAGCCAGCATCTCTGGTTTTCCCACTTCTGTGCCTTATGGGGGCAATGAAGGGTTCATTTCCCCCAGTTCCCCGCAACTAGGCCCTGATACACACAGGAGACACCCCAGGAATCCTGGGACTATTAAGGGACAAGCCAGAAGGAGAAATCTTCTTTACTTGCCCTTTTCTCAACACCTGCCATATGGTATGACACCAACCTGGTAGCTTAGTAAATGTCTAACCAGTTAATGACAATAGGAAGGTAAAATAAAACACCAAGATTCCATCTTCTCCCAGCCTGGCCCACCCCAACATGAGAGCTCTAGCTTCTTCCTACGTGTCCAATGTCTCTTCACCATGCCACCTGTCTTCTAGCTTCTACCAGATTTGTCAATACTTGCAACTCCTCTATCTCTATACCTACAAATTAATCGATCTAACAAGAGAAACAAAAAAAACCTATATAAAGAAAACTACAAAATGCCACTAAAAGACACCTACGTGGAAGAATATACCATGCTTATGGATAGGAAGACAATACTGTGAAAATGTCAATACAATCTAATGTGATGCATTTGTTGCTGTTGTTGTTAAGTGCCATCGAGTCGGGTCTGACTTATAGTGACCCTATATAGGATTTCCAAGGAGCAGCTGGTGAGTCTGAACCCTGACCTTGTAGTTCAAACTGACCTTGAGTTCCAGTGCTTATCCTACAGTGTCACACTAGGACGCCCAAGTGATGTATGTTGTTGTTAGGTGCCATTGAGTTGGTACCAACTCATAGTGACCCTATGCATAACAGAACAAAACACTGCCCAGTCCTGTGCCAACCTCATAATTCCTGTTTCCACTGTACCAATCCATCTCATTGGGGTTCTTCCTCTTTTTCTCTGACCTTCCATTCTACCAAACATGATATCCTTCTCCAGGGACTGATCCCTCCAGATAATATGGCCAAAGTACAAGAGACGAAGTCTTGACCATCCTGGCTTCCAAGAAGCACTCTGGCTATACTTCTTCCAACAGATCTGTTTTTTCTTTTGGCAGCCCATGGTACTTTCAATGTTCTCCTCCAACACCATAACTCAAATGCATCAGTTCTTCTACGGTCTTCCTTATTCACTGTCCAGCTTTCACATGCATACGAGGTTACTGAAAATACCATGGCTTAGGTCAGGCGTATTTTAGTGATGTATAGATATAATGTAATCCCAATCCAGATTCTAACATCATTCTTCAAAGAGTCAGAAAAACTAATCACTAACTTTGTATGGAAAGGAAAGAGACCCCAGATAAGCAAAGCACTATTAAAGAAGAGCAACAAAATAGGAGTCTCTTACTTCCTGATCTCAAAACCTACTACACAGTCACAGTAGTCAAAGTAGCCTGGTACTGGCACAACGAGAAATACATAGATCGATGGAACAGAATTGAGAATTCACTAGTAAATCAATCCACCTATAGGTCAACTGGGAGTCCTGGTACGGAACTGCAGATTAATGTCTGGACCGCAAGGTCGGTTGAATCGAGAGGTCAGTGATTCAAGTTCACCAGTCTCTCCTCAGAAAACCTATACAGGGGCACTATGATTCGGAACCCATTGGATGAGCACTTAACAATAATAGTCAACTGATCTTTGACAAAGGGCCAAAGCACAATAGATGGGGAAGAGATCGTCTCTTTGACAAATGGTGCTGGTAAAGCTGGCAATTCATTTGTAGAGGAATGAAACAAGACCCATATGCCACACCATATAAAAAAAAAATAAACTCAACATGGACTAAAGACTTACATGTAGTACCTAGAACTATGAAGGTCATCAGTGAAAAAATAGGGACAAACTTAGGAGCTCTGATACATGGCACAAATACACTGTCAAACATAACTGAAAACACAGAAACAGCAGAGTATACACTAGGTGACTGGGAACTCCTAAACAAAAGTGGACACTTCTGTGCATCATAGGATTTCACCAAAAGAGTAAAAAGAGACCCCATAGACTGGGGAAAAAAATGTTTGGCAATGACATATCAAACAAATCTTTACTTGCCCTCTTCTCAACACTCAAAAGGGAATCTCTAAAATGTACAAGAAACTTCAACACCTCAACTAGAAAAAGACAAATAACTCAATTATAAAAATGGGCAGAGGACATGAATAAACATTTCACCAAAGAAGACATTCAGTAGGCCAACAAATATATGAAGAAATGCTCACAATCATTAGCCATTAGAGAGGTATAATTCAAAACAACGAGATGTCATCTCACCCCAGCATTAATAGCCAAGTTCAGAAAACAACCAATGCTGGCGAGGGTGTGGAGAGGTTGGAGCTCTCTCATACACTTGTTGTTGGTGTTTTTAAGTACCAGCGGGACAGTAAAGTGCTGTAACCACTGTGGAAAACAGTATGGTATAGTACTTCCTCAAAAAGTTGGCAAAAGAAATACCATATGACCTAGCAATCCCCTACTTGATGGATTTCCTCATGAAATGAGAGCTATGACACGAATAGAAGTACGCGCACATGTGCATCACAGCACTAGTCACAAGAGGAAAAAGATGGAGACAACTTAAATGCCCACTAGTGGAAGAATAGATAAACTTTGGTTTTATCCATAAATATACACACACTGGAATACTACTATGCAACGCTGAAGAACACCAACGAATCTGCAAAACACCTCCTAACAGGGATGAACCTGGAGGGCATTCTGTTGAGTGAAAATGAGTCAATCACAAGAGGACAAATATATATTATGAGGCCACTATTACAAAAAATCAAGAAAAGGTTTTCATACTCAAACATCTGTTGGTGGTTACCAAGAGTAGGAGGGAAGGTGGAGTAATTCACTGGCTAGAGGGTAGACACATATTAACTTGGGTGATGGGGAAGGCAATGTATAAGAGGGAGGTTGACAGAAGAATGATGAAGGCAAGGGAAGACATGGGAAGAGTGTAAGAGTTAAAGGGAACAGAGGTAAATATTGTACTATATACAATGCTGCAATAACAGTGATCTAAGAGCAGTTCTGGTGTGGCATGGTAGAATAAGCATTGGACTACTAACCTCAAGGTCAGCGGTTCAAACCCAACAGTCACTCCTTGGAAACCCTATACAACAGGGTCACTGAGTCATCACCGATTTGACGTCATGTAACAACAAGAAGAGTAGATATATGGGCAGATACACAGGCGGACCAGGGATGGGAAGGAGACTAGGAGTACACCCACAGATACATAAAGGTTTGACAGAGTATTTCTGTACACGGGCATTTACCTGTGCTGCAAACATAACCATGAATGAGGTAAAGCATACTGAGGGTAAAATGATGACACCTGCTTAGACATTACCAAACACCTTGAAGGAATGATTTGCTGGGCCTAAGAGCTCAGGATCATAGTCTTGGGAGATACACTACGATCAACTGACATAACACAGTCCACAAAAACAATGTTCCACATCCTACTTTGTTGAGTAGCAACTGGGATCTTAAAAGCTCATGAGCAGCCACCTAAGGTGCAACTATTGGTCTCTCCCTGATGGTCAACCATTTGAGATCAAAAGGACAGCATTTACCCAAGAACAAAATTCAGAAGGGTGGGGAAACGAGGAGGAGGACTGACAACAAGAAACACAAGGAGGAAGCTGGGTAAGAGGTGTGACACTGAGGAGACAGCAATCCAGATGATACGGAGGGTTTGAGTTGATGAATGCCAAACTGATGATCTGCTCTGTAAACTGTCACTCAATTAACAATCAGAAGTTAAAATACATACATTTTTTTAAATGCTAGCATTCTAGACAAAAACTGGTGACTTACTGATCTGTTTCCTGCATTTCAGCCAGCTCCCCTCCAGTCCTGAACATCACTTTCCTTTTCCACTGGTGAACCTTCCTGAAACCATTCTCCTCCCCCACACTCTCCTTCCATCCTTCTCCACAACTCAACAAATGCCCAACTTGGGCCGCTCTATTCCAAGAGCCTCTGTGGGTGACACTGGCCCCCTCGCTCACAGGGTGACTCAGTGGTCCTCATACTATCCCTCACCAGTGTCCTTGCTCCTTCCTTGTAGAAGTTCTTCCTAGAGTTCACCTCACTTCTCAAACTCATCATTTCACAAAGATGGCCTTGTCTCCCCTTCCAGAGGAAACACAGCCATCTACCAGAAATCTGTGGCAAAGGAAGAAGTATCCCTCCTTTCCCCCAGGTCAAATCCTCCACTGAGCTCTCAATGCTGCCCTCTGGTCTGCTCCCAAACTGCTCATTCCAGTCCTCTCTTCCCAGGGGCTTTGCTAACCTTTCCCTCTCCATTTGTTCTATATCTCACAATGTGACTACATGCACACCCACACAGACACATCACATACTAACAGCACAGTACCTGGCACATAGTAGGGCTCATGAATACTTGTTGAATTAATTAGTGAATGTCCAGCCTGCTGAGCCATACCTGAGTTTATCTGCCACAAAAATGACCCGGCGCTCCAAAAGCAGTGAGGCAAAAATCCGGATGAGTTGGCGTACGCTGAGGCATGTAAAAAGGCACTCGAAGTCCACATGCTCCAAGCGGGAGTCCATGGGCCGCCGCAGCTCTAACACCTACAGGACAGTGATGAGGAAAGTGGACCAATGCTGGCCAGGAGGGTGCCACCCCAGGATCCCTATACAAAGCCACAGGAGGTTTGTCACCCCTTCCCACCCTCTCTTTTCAATCTCCCTCACTACGCACTAAGGTCCAGTTTCCTAATCCCTTTAAGCTACTCCCATAGCACTCAAGTGCCCAGCATGATAAGGGAACCTCAGACTCTCAGGAGAGGGAGAGTGGGACCTGCTTTCTCTTATGGATAAGGAGGCTGAGGCAAGTGCAGCTTTATCTGTGGGGTCTTCCACATCTTCTTGCACATCTCCTAAGCAAATGTCCTGGGCCCACACTGACCAGACAATCTATCCCAGCAGTTAGACCTGGAACAGAGGATAAACTACCAAGGCTCAGTGCCTTCCTCAGACGTCCAGTCTAGCACTCGTGAGCAGCGTGGATACACTTGAGTACTAATGTGGGGACTCATTCTCTGATAGCCCTGTGGTGACAGAACCTCCTCTTTTCAGGAGGCTTCTATCCCGCATCATCTCACTTGGTCCTCAGGGACTAGGCAAGTGAGAAAGTTCTAACTCCTAGCTCACCATTCATCTCACTGGGCCCCAGACACCCATCAAAATGTAAAGATCTCTTTATACTTCTGTCTCTCCACCCAGGATGTGAACTCCCACAGACCTCCACACGGTGCTCAGTGAACATGAGCTGAAAGAATACCATTGTTGTTGTGAAGTGCTGTCGAGTCAGTTCTGACCCCTAGCGACCCTGTATAGGGTTTCTGAGGAGCAGTTGGTGAGCTTGAACTGCCAACCTTGTGGTTCAAACTAACAATGCAGTCCAGTGCATTAACCCATAGCACCACACCAGGACGCTGAAAGAACACCACCATACCACATCACAATTATGCCAGAGGACTTTGCACCCACTCCTGACCCACCCCCCAGTAGACATCCAAATGACGCTCCCTCACCTTCTCTCCTGCCTGCCTGCAGCCTCCAGCACCCATCCCATAGCTCCTACTACCCAGCAGGAACTGAGGAGTCACAAAGGCAGCTTCCAGGTCCTGAGCCTGGCCTCATTTAACTCTGCCATCAAGGAAATTGTAGCCCATATGGGTTTAATGAGCTTGAACAATCACAGGCCAGGTTGACTGGTGTTGTAGCAGGGGTAAGGTATCATTACCATTTCTACAGGGGGCTGGAAGAGCATCTAAGAAGGGTACCCAACCTCATTGGGGCAGGGAGGGGTCAGGGAAACATCTCAGAGGACAAGATACTGGACCTGGATTGCACAGATAGAAAAGAAGGGAAGTGTCGTCCAGGCACAAGAAGCAGGGTTTAGTGTTCAGGGAACAGTTAGCAATTCAAGTCAGAGTGATGAGAAGCAAGGCCAGTGAGGCGCCATCTCGCCTGAAGAGCTCCTAGGCATTGTGCAGGGATCCCAGCACTAGTGTTGCATTGGACTGCTAACCACAAATACCAAAACCACTATGAAGCTGTCTGCTCTCGTCAAGATTTACAGTCTTGGGAACTCTACCCACAGGGTCATTATGAGTCAGAGTTGACTCAGTGCAGTGGGTTTTTGACTAGGTTCATTCTTACCAGCATCCAAAAACCATCTCTAACAAATTCTCTCCTAGCTCCATATTTCCTTTCAACCACAGTCCTTTCCCCTTCACAGACAAGCTTCTCTTAATACATTTTCATCCATTTCTATTACAACACCTTCTAACTCACTCCATTCCGGATTCTCTCTTTGTATATGATCTTCCCTCGCCCTGGAATAACCTCTCGTCCATATCCTTCTCTTTCATGAAAGTTCCCTTCCTACCATTTCCTATGACTGTCTCCTACTTACCCTTGTTGTTGTTGTTAAGTGCTGTCATGTTGCTTCTGATTCATAGCGACCCTGTATAGGATTTCTGAGGAGCACCTGGTGGGTTTGAACCACCAACTTTGTTGTTAGCAGTCCAGTTCTGATTCTACAGTACCACACCAGGACTACTTTACCATTAGGTCTCCGGTAAAATTTCACTTACTCAAAGGGGGCCTTCCCTGACCCCCTAATCTAAAGTAGACCCTGTGTGCTTCTGTTTCCACTGGAAACTTAGCACATTTAGAATGATCTGTTTATAGGTAGAAGTCTCTTTCACTAGACAGAAACTCTTCAAGGGGAGGGGATGTGCTCCTCTTTAACTTCAAGGCTCTGTCCTCCCAAGGTCTGGACCAGCCCCTGACACATATGGAACATTCAGAAGATATTTTAATGAAAGAAAAGAGGGTAGGTTGTATGCAGTTTAAACAGGTGTTACGTTTTTCCAGGGAAGGTTCCTCAGGGGAGCAGAGGAGGTAGGCAACATTTACAATTCAGTCATTCATTTTTTCAGGGCCTTCTTATGGAGTCCTGGTGTGATGCTGTAAGATAAGCACTGGACTGCTAACTGCAGTTCAAGCCCACCAGCCACTCCTTGGAAAGCCTCTACAGAGTGGTGATAAGTTGGAACCAACTTGATGGCATTTAACAACAACAACAACGTATGAAGTGTTTGCACATGGTGAGCAAGGAGGAGGCCCTGCTCTGTACCTCCATGACACTGCAACCTTGACTAGGCAGGTCCTACTCTAGCCCACACCCAGAGCAGCAGCAGCTTACCTCATTGCCAGCACCGGGTAAAAATGTCTTCACTTTGATGGTCTTCCCGGGGGCAGGGAAGGGTGACTCCATGAGACTTCTCATGAAGGGGTAGACCAAGGCGGCCGAGATCCCGCGCCGGCGCTCCACCTCATCTAGCACCTATGCCAACCACCAGCAGCCAGAAGAGGAGAGGCATCAGGGCACTGCCTTCCGCCACCTCCTGGGCAGAGAAGAGGGCAGCCTGGCAATTGACCAGCCTGGGCCAGAAGTTGGCAGCCGGGCAGCAGAGCAAAGGAAATATCACCTGAGTGCTCTAGGGGAACTCTTGGCTCTCCTGAGGTGGTCTCTGTCCTCAAGGACTCTGGCTCTGCCTACGCTCAGGCTGGGGAAATGCCAGTTGGCTAGGTGGAGAGACAGGCTTGGGAATACAGACGGTGTCCGAGAGCTAGCTTGTACTTGCTCTTCTATTCTCTCTCTGCTCTCTCACACTCGTCCACACACAGGTGGTTTTCTCATCTAAGCTGGCTGCAGATACTCCTAAGGGAACTGTCAGCTGGGGTGAGGGGGAGGGAAGCAGGCCAGAAGCCCTCTTACCTTGGAAAACAGGCCGAAGCAGCCAAGGCGGCTGATGACACAGTATACCTCTGGCAACCGAGGCCCTTTCCCACTTGGCTGGGCCGGGGTGAAGAGGCGGAGGAAGAGACAGACACAGAGAGAGAATGCTTGATAACACATCTGGCTCCTTTTCCTCAGGCCCTCTGTCTTCCTAGCAGAAGAGAACTCAGGCCTCTCCTAGAACTCTGGACTCAACCAGACCCAAAAGGAAAGGCTACCACTCTTTGGGGTCAGGTCTCAGCTTCTGCTAAGCCTTCCAGTCAAGTGCTTTAGCTCTGGCCAAGCTCCACACAGGCTCCATCCTCCCACCCCAGGAGGGCAGTGACGGGGTCCCTGGCAGAGGTTGAGGGACTGTCTGGACATCTGCATCCCTAAGGTAGGGGTCCCAGAGCTGATGGCAATGAGAGGGGCTCATGTACTAAGGAGCAAGCCATGCAGCCGTATGCTGCGTGCCCCCACCCAGCAGACATTTGGGGTTGCTCTTTGCTCCTTTTATTATCCCTCCCCCCATTCAATGAGACAAACTGAAAATAGACAAGGGAAAGGAACTATTTGTTTACAATGAGTCCTTGACTTGGTATTTTTTAAAAAACTTGTTGAGTTCGATGTTATTATTCCCATTTTATAGATGAGAAAACCAAGTTTAGAAAGATGAAATCATTTGCCCCAGGTCTGTCTGTTAGGGTAGAGTAAAAGAGAACAAAGAAAATGGGCTCTGGTAGGTGGGAAGTTGGAGAAGGAGACCTGGAGTCCCTGTGTGCAGGCTGGGGTGGGTCCATCAACCCCTCCAGCAGAGACCCCAGTGCCTGGCAAGGCTGGGTGGGGGAGGAAGCAGAGCAGCAGGTGCTGGCCCCTCATGCAGGCTGCTAAGCAAATGCAGATGGGGCTATTTCAGTCTCCAAACCTGCTGGCCACACGTCACAGATCTAAAGAGAAGGCAGATCTGGTTTTGTCCATATTAGGCCTGAAACTCACTCCTCTCTCCTTCCCTCTCCAACACCCCACCCCCCCAAAGCCCCAAGTGATTAAATCAAGTATGTGGGATTTGGGTTAGAATCATTGTGTCCAATCTGCAGGAATGCCGAGCTAGTGCCAGCCCCCTTGGCTGGGACCCAGCCCAGGCCCTGTCTCTGAGCACGCCAGGACAAACACACTCTTCCCTGGGGGCAGCAGGCCTGCTGCAGAGGCACAGCTCTGCTGCATCTACACTCCTGCAGAGGCAACCTTTCTGGGAGCCCTCCTCTCCAGACCCTGGCGACCACAGCCATGTTGGCCTCTGCCTGGCCCACCTGACATGTGCGCAGCTCCAAATTTCCTTAGCCCCACACACTGGGCATTCTCTATCCAAATATCTGAGAATTTAGACTACTCTTTTAGGTGATCCAAGAGAATCAGACTGGATATTAAAGGAACTGGGAGCAGTCCTGGTTCTGTTTCTTATTGGTTGTGTGATCTTGGGCAAGTCATTCTACCTTCCTGTCTGTTTCCTAATCCATAGAAGGGAGAGAGCAGTATCTCATGGGCTATGTAAAGATGAAACATGTTGAAACAAAACAGTGGCCGTCAAGTCAATTATGATTCATGGTGACCCCGCATGTGTCTGAATAGAACTGCAGTCCACAGGGATTTCTTCTGAGGTACCTCTGGGTGGATTTGAACCACCAACCTTTCTTTTAGAAACTGAGTGCTTAACTGTTTGCATTAAAATATAAGTTTATTCTCTTTGCTCTTTCCTTCTTAGTTGAGCGTACACTACCTCCCCAACTTGGTGTTAAGTGCAGTCGTTCTGGTTCCAACTCATAGTGACCCGGTTTCGGAGGAGCGGCCGGTGGATTTGAACCACCAGCCTTGCAGCTCAAAGTGACCCTGCGGTCTGGTGCATTATCTTGCAACACCAGGACTCCCCAGCTAGACTATTTGAATTCCTTGAAGATAGGATACATGTCTAGCTCATCTTTATGTGTCTGCAGCATGTTGCCTAACACTTAGTGGGCATATGGTTAATGTTTCTGAATGAACACAGGAAGGAAAGGCCTGAAATCCTGCCTAGGATTCCCCTCATCTGACCCTAATCTGGTATCTCGGGAACTCTTCTTCCGTTGAGGTCTGTTGTGGTTACGGTGTGCTGTTAAGTTGATTCCGATTCCTATGAACCCTAAAGGACACAGCTGAACTGCCCATTACAGTGTCTAAGGCTGTCATTTTTATGAAAGCAGACTGCCGGTCTATTTCATTTTTATGAACGCAAACTGCCCAGTACAGTTTCATTTTTATGAAAGCAGACTGCCATGTCATTATTCTATAGAGCGACTGGTGGGTTCGAACTGCTGACCTTTTAGTTAGTAGCCAAGCACTTAACCACTACTCTACCAGGGGCTCCAAAAGGCCCAGGAACTCCACAACATTGTTGAGAGTCCAAGCCAACAATATTCCTGGCAAGCTCCAAGGGAGAGTGCAGCAGGGGCAGGCACCAGGTCCTGCCCTCTCAGACTCTGCCTCCACCTCATCTTTCCAAGGACTGTTGGGAAAAGACATGGTTTCTCTCTTTATAAAATGGCTTCTGTCTTCAAAACCCAATCCTTTTCTCTTCAGTTCAGGATCACTCTCCCAGGATCCCATGAAAAGTCCTTCTCTGCTCTGCCTCTAGTCTTAGCAGACTACAGACAAGACACCTCCCCCACAGTAGGCTGGCCAGGGACAGTAGTGAGGAAGATTGTCCTCTAGGCCAATCTGATGTGCACAAACATACTGCTGGGGTGATATGGCCCTGTAGAGTCCTTGAATAGCAAGAAAAATGAAAAGAAAAAAAAAACAAAGAAAGAAAATGACAGAACAGTAAAAGGAAATTCATTTCCTCTTATTTCAGATAAGCCTATACTGGGGCCCAACCTGAGGGGCCATTCTGAGCCCCTGTCCCAGGAGGACACCATCTGTGAATATGTGTATGTATGGGCGGGGGGAGTGAGGGCCTCAGACAAGGGAACAGAATGTAGGTTTTCATATAAGCTGAAGTCACAGAAGGGCACACAAACATATAACCACCTTGTCCCAACCAACCCTTGGCCACCAGCCCCAAGGACTAAATGCCCTACTCACCAGTAAGCGCCTGCAGTAGCCAAAGCGTCTGCTGCCATCCTCCCCAGTCAGCATGAAAGAAAAAGTCTCACTAGAACAAGGAAGGATCTGGTTTCAGGGAGGGTATCAGGGTGCTCAGAGCAAGTCCCGGGGCACAGACTGTCACCCCAGGGAGAGGGGTGAAGGGCCATGTTGCTGTAGAAGAGAAGGTGTGCACTGGGGTGAGGGGTGGGGCTGCTGCTGGTGATCCACTCAGTAGGCTATTGCCGGGGAAATGAAGAAGCTATGCCCTCTTCCAGACCTCACCTGCTATACTCTGACACAGGAAGCCAGTCCTTGGCATCAGGAAAGCAAAACTGGGGAATGGCCTTGAGTCTTTCCTCTGCCTCTCGCATCTGCTTGGTGGGTCGGTCCAACTGCAGAGAAGAGAATATGGGGAGCAAATAGACAAGAGATGACATGGACCATACCCTGAGAGTTCTAGATGCCACCAACTGGTACACCTCTCAGAAACCAGTGTCCCCACTCGTAATTCTTGTAGCGAGGTCTGTGTACGGGTTGAATCATCATTCATTCAATAAATAGAGAACGGCTGAGTGCTTTCTAAGTGATGCCTGGCACTGGGCTCTGTGCTGTGACTAATGCTGTAAAACTAAGTGGATGTGGTCCGTGCCGCAAACAACACTGCAGAGGGTGTGGCACCGGGGATCACAGGGTGATGTGACAAAGGGTGAGGGCGGCAGTGTTTCAGGGTGTCAAGAGAGACCTTCCTAAGGAGCACTGTTTGAGCAGAGACTGAGGAATGAGAAACAGTCAGTGGTCCCACGAAGAGTTGGAGACAGACCATTTCCTGCTGAGACAGTAGCAGACAAAAGGCTTGGGTATTAAAGGAAAAGAAGGGAGGCCAGGCTGGTGAGCAGAGGAAGGGTGGTAAGAAATCAGATGGGGGGCAATGGGCAGTGAATGCTTATAGGTACAGGGGTTTCATCTGGGGATAACAAGAATGTTCTGAAGTTGACTGGGGGTAATGGCTGTACAGCTCTGTGACTATACTAGAAAAGACTCAATGAATGGTACACTTTCAATGGGCAAACTGTATGGTGTCAAAACTGCATCTCAATAAAGCTGTTATTAAAGAGCGAGAGGTATGGTGGGAAAAGGAGCTGGGGCCCTTCTTGGGACCCTTATTGGGTTTATTCTGCGCACACCCTCATCCTCTGTAAAAACACTGGCCCAAACCCACAACATCTCTCCCTTCTTGGCTATAAGGAACCAGATCTCTCTTCATCCTCAGATAGGCCAGGCAGGCAGAAGGTGGTAGAGGAGTGGGCTGGAGGATGGGGGAGAGAAGGTCTCACCTTGGGAAACTGGTAAGAGACTTCAGGGAGGTAGGTGTTTCGGGATGGTTTCTTCTTGAGGGATACCACCACAAAGTACTCAAAGAGTTCCCGTTCCTGCCATTCGAGCAGCTCCAGCTCCAGCGTCCGGTAGCTGGGCGCACGCTTCAGCATGGACTGGATATGGACGAGGCGCTGTGTGTGAGCTGGGGGTAGGTGACACATCAGGAGACAAGCAGACTTGCTCCTCACTACTCTCACCTTGGAGCCCTCTCAGTCCAGGACTCAGAACTCCCTCTCTGTGCACTTGCTGGAATTACATGAGCCTAGTCTGACATCCTCCCCCAGGTCTGTCTAGGGGAGAAGTGGAAAGTGCAAGGTGTCTTTTGTTGTTGTTGTTAACTGCCATACAGTGAGTCAGTTCTGACCCATAGCGACCCTGTATAGGTTTTCCTAGGAGCAACTGGTGAGCTTGAACTGCCAACCTTGTGGTTCAAACCAACTTTGCAGTACAGCGCATTAACCTGCAGCACCACACCTGGCACAAATCCTGTACTAACACAAGAAGCTAGTGGCCTGGTCCTACTGGGGCCTCTGAAGGCTGAGGTGGAGCCAATATGAGGACCTAGGGCAGGCACACCCAGGGATATATCACTGGCGCCCACTCCACTCCCTGCCCCTGCTCCCATACCAACAGGACCAGAAGGAATTGAACATCTATGAAGGTTCCATGCTTGGAACCCTATCAGAGTCCTTAGGTTGGGCCCTTGTCCCTGTTCCCAGTTCCAAGGCCTACTTGTCACTGCTGTAGGAGGGACCCAGGGAAAAGCGAAGGAGGGGGTAAGCGTCCATGTGCTTCAACCATCTAGGGAGGCCCGAGAAAGAGAGCATACAGAGGTTTGTGCTGAGGCCCTGGAATGCGAGGGTCTCAGAGTCTTTTCAAGGCAGTGGTAGCCTTCCTCTCTGATGGCTGAGGAGATAGGAGGACTCAGGGTCTCCGAAGGACCAATTTCCTCAGACTACGAAACATTTCATACAAACAGAAGAGGTACCTGTAATCTTTAGAACCCATCTCTGACCCAGAGTCACAAGATTTACCAGTCAAATCTTGCACCCAATTCCCATGGGCAATAGACTGGGAGAGTATGAGCAGGGTCACATGCCTTAAGTCAAGGCAAAGGGAGACATTTGGATTTAACTTGGCAGAGATGAGCTCAAATTACAGTAAGAATGGGCCTCCTGTAGCTCCCTAACCCACTGGCCTGTTGTTCTACAAACCAGGCCAGTTTGGGACACTGGAGCCACATGTGCAAAGGAGACAAGGCTGGTTTCTTGTGGCCAGGGCTGAGAAAGTGTGCTCTCGGAGAGCAGTGCTCACCTTTGAACCTGTCGTCAGAGTCGCTCTCGCTCTCACTATTCTCATCTGGAAAAGTAATAGCAGGAGTGCATGCTTGTTGAGCCACTGGCCCACAGCAGATTCTTTCTGTGCCCCCACCCCACCCTTCTCAACTCTTCTCACAAGGGAAGAACCAGTACCTAGTCTGCATTCCTATGGGCCCATGGCCGGCGCCCTTCCACAGGCAGACTGTGGGTGCTAATTTATGTACCCCTATCAGACCCTGCTGTGAGGGAAGCTGGAAGTCCAAGTTTAGGGACTGAACCAGCAGAGAGAGGCCTACCGGCTTGGTACACAAGGGTCCTGCCTCCCAGAGGCCAGAATTTGAAATGGGAAACAGACCACAGAACTCAGTATGTCTGACCTTTCTTTTTGCCAGAAGTAGATTCCCACACCCACCTCCCTTTCAGGGCCTCAGAGCTCAAAGTCTGAACTAACCCATCCCAGGGCACATGTCCCACTCAGGCCCTCCCTTCTATGTGGCCCCTTCCTGAAGCCAGTCTGGGCCTCTCCCTGTCCCTAATGCCCAGGGGCCCCAGACACCTTAACCAGATCAGGGATCAAGGCCTACCTCTCAGTGATGTGGTCTCAATGTTGGACATAGACAGCTTTTTTAACCTCTTCTTTCCCCTCTTGGCACTGTAGATGGAGTTAATTCTTTGGACAAGCTGGGTGAGAAAAGCAGGGAGGATGAGATGACCCCAGCACCAGCTGCTTCCAAGAAGCCTCCTTCCCCTTGCTGCAGCTAGCTTTCTGCCCTCCACCCACTGGGCTCAGTCCTGGTCTCCCTGCAGGACTGATCCTAAGTGGACACTCACCAGCCATGCCTGGTAGTTCTCCATCTACTAGTCCCCTAAGAAGTCTCCTGCCTCAAGACAAGACACCCAGGTTAGCTCCCCAGAGAAAAGAACTGTGATCAAACTAGACAGGATGGGGACTCCTGGGCCCCCAAGAGTCATTGAACCAACAGAGACAAAGAGCTTCTTCCAAAGTCTAAACAGGAACAAGGATTCCAGCCTTTCCCCTCTGGGCTATAACCTGGGGCCTTGACAGGAAGAAGCTTAATTCCCAATATACCCACAAGCATTGTTTGCAGGCTAAAAATACTTCTTGGTTAAATCCTGCTGCTTGGGGCTAGGGATTTGGGTCTGGCTGCTTCTGTGTGCAAGTCAATGTTGAAAAAATCTCAATTCTGCAAGTTACAGAAAGGAAAACTCATGTATGCACCCTGGAGCCTTAATAGCCTAGAGACCCCACAACTCACACTGACTTGTTACTGGATTTCACTAATTGGGAGCCTCCCAAGAACTGGTTCCCATCCAGCCAGCCAATGGGGAGAGCTCCTAGGGACAGAAGGTAGCCTTTTCTGCCTCCAACATCTGAGTCCAAAGTATCAGCTGATAAGAAGAGATGAAAAACAAGAGTCCAGTGAGTAGACCTAAAGTTTATTCAAAGAGAACTGAGGAAGCAGAGCTTGATTAGGGAGGAAAGGGAGGAGAGACAAGAGCTGGCGGCCTGCCTGCCCACCTGCCCAGCCCCAGCTCCATCTGGGGAAGCTACCTTGGGAATGCGGCGGGCCCTGCGGCTGGACAGTAGCTCACTGGTGGTGCTGAGACTGTCCTCGTTGAGGCTGGAGGGGGAAGATGGCAGGCTCAGCTGCGTTAGCAGCAGCATGTCATCATGGCTGTGCCTCTTGGGTAATCGTGGCAACCGGTGACTCTTCCTTTCTGACCAGTTCCCACTGCGCAGGGACTGGCTGTTGGGTTTCGAGGAGGACTAAGATGGGGAGAGGACAGGTTACAGGGGTTCACCACAGATACCTTGGTCAGTACCCACCATCTGGCAGCACTATAGGCCCGGATCCCTGACTCCTTTTAACCCTGCTCCAAGAGTGTCCATCCACTCTGACTTTCTCTTTAAGACCTTAGCAGTTAACCAGCAGTTTGGGGCTAGATTAGAAACCCAGGAAGTTTAGGCTGGAAACAAACAAACCAAAAAGAAAGCAGAGGCTAAGCAAACTGCTCTCATCTGAGCGGGAGGAAAAGGCACAGTGAGCATTCTGGGAGCTCCTCTGGAACTTTGGGACAAAAACCCTTAGAACTGCACTCAGTACTGAACTTAGAAGAAGGAACTAGTCTGACCCATCTCAGCCCCATGGTCTAGCCCTAAACAACTTCTGCTAGCAGAGGGCTGTACTCTGCAAGCAGCTTGCTCTGCTAGGAGCTCCTGGCAGTGTGACCCTGCACTTCTTCCAGGGAGAACACTAAGGCTCTGAACACTGAGAGTCAAAGCCCAGGGAAGGCAGGACTCAGACTAAACTAGCTTCCTCATGCACAAGGCCCTGGGCTGCACCTGTCCCTAGCCCTGATCTGCTGTCTTCTTCTTTCCATCTAGAGTGACACCCTTCAGCACAGGGTGCCTTGTTCCGAATGACTCCTGCTCACTGCTAGAAGACAGTCAGCCCCCACCCCCAACCCAAACTCTGCACATTTCGCCCACAGGTGCCCAGATCCGGAGTTGCCTCTCATCACCGTTCCTCCCCAGCCCTCAATTTCCTCTCCCACCCAGTTAGTCAGGCAAATACACATTCAATGGAAGCCTGTTTGAACAGAGCACATTATAAAGGTAAATATTTTATAAAACAATCACGTCATTCCACAGCCAGAAGAAATACTTTTATGGTTTGAGCCACTGTTATACAACATCAGGTTCCTCCATTTACACAAAGAATTAGAGTTGCCTGGGTAAAGTCTAAGGACCTCAAGACCAAAAAAAAAGGTCAGAGAAATCATCCATCCTGTCCTCCTGTCCACCCTGTATAAGGGCACAGTGAGCTTAAGTTTAAGAGCCTCCTTTGACTTTTCACCTGGCTTCTCATTCTGCCTCTGAGTCTACTTCATAAAGGTTCGTTCTTACTCCCTCCAATTGGAGTGGCTCCAGGTCTGGTAGACAACAATCTGCCTCTGCAAATCTGGTCCTTGGGTCTATACCAGGTCCCCAAATGCCAGTCCTGAGATCCCTTTTGCCAGAGCTGGGGGATATCAAGACTCCAAACAGGACCAACCAAAGCTCTATCTATCTCCTTTTTTCCACAGAAGGGCAGGTGAGAGAACAATAAGACAGGAGACTACAGGGACTCCTGGCTTACTTTTGCAGCTCAGAACTAAGGTAATGAGGGGAATAGGTATGACAGGATGCTTCTAAGAGGATGACTCAGTTGTCCACAAGATTTCAACATGACAGAAGTCCCTAAGTACAGAGCTCTCTCCTGAGGCCCCCTCTGCCAGGCACTCATGATGGAAGAAGTCTGGTAGGAGCTGAGCCTGAGCCTTGTGAGAGAGGAGGCCCTCCAGTGGCCCTCGTGCTGACTCTACAGGCCCAGCTGCGGGAGCCATTACCTGAGTGGATGGATTGTTGTACTTCCTGTCCTGAGGACTCCACATCCTGTGCAAAGAGTCCAAGGAGTTCTCAGATAGTTGCTGGGATTTTCGTCCTGCTCTTCTGGTCTTTAAGTCCACATCCTCATATGGGTTCTCCTTGGGCAGATCTCCTGCAGAGGAGGAAAAGTTAGAGGAGGGAGAGAATGGGAGAAGGAAACATACATGCGCGTGTACACACACACACACACACACACACATAAATAAGCAGAATTCCTGTGACCCACAGAGGATGGCTTCTGCCTGGCATGCAATTGCCTGTTTGCAGTGGGGAGGCTACGAACAGATTCTGGCCTCAAGTTCAGAAGCTGAACTCACACACCCCCCGCCCCCCAGCTCTGCTCAGCCTTTTCTGGCCTCTGCTTTATAAATTCAAGGATTGCACAAGACCGATTCAGCTACCCCTGCCTGTGCCCAGCCAGAAGACAAAGCCAACACCAGGAATCTTTCCTTGGCTCTGGTCCCTCTGCTGCTAAAGCCACAGAGATAAATAGTTCAAGGTAAGAGAGACTGTCAGAGGTTACACAGCTGTCTCTTTTCCAGACCACTCACAGTGAACCAACTTTTGGGGAAGGGCATGGGGGTACTCTTCAAGAAAGCTAAGGAACTCTTGGGATCAGGGCTTTATTACCAGACCTCCCTCTCACCTGTTACATTGCTCAACACGTTTTTGGAGAATTTTGCTTGGTTTGCTGAGATCACTCCAGCACCTACACCAATGATTAAGTGGGAGTTCTCAGTAATTATTTATTCAATTGTTTCTTCTTATTTAGGGTCTGCCGATTTCCTCTACTACTGATCTTAGCAAAAAAGGATCTACTATCACTCCCCTTTTGTAATAAACTCTCCTTCTGTGACACAGGGTATGCGAGAAAGCCTTGGAAGGTATCTGGACTGAAGAGAGTGAGAAGGTTCTTGCTTCTTTAAGACTGGTTTCCAGAATCCCTGGCAATGGGTACCATACCACACTATTTGGGACTAAAAACTTAAAGACCAGTGATGAGAAAAAGGCTTTGCTGGAGGTAAGCATACATGGAAAGAGCAGAACTCACTCCAGTGTTTCAATGTGCTTCTGCAGCAGGGCTAAGCCTGGGTGACCACTGAGCCTGCCTGGCCTACAGAGTGTCCTGGATGTGCTTGCCACCCCCGAGTTCAGATCCCACAGCTCAGGATCTATAGGACTAGAGGCCAGGGCTGCTGAAAGAACAAGCTTCCTGAGATAGAACATACATGCCTACAGAGTTCTCGATTCCCAAAGCTGACATTCTACAAATTGTAGCATCTACTTTTTGCTCTTGTTAGTTGCCTTCTAAATGAATCCAATTCATGGTGACATCACATATACAGAGTAGAACTGCTCCATAGAGTTGGGCTTTTTAAAAAATGTTTTATTGTGAATTATGTGATAGTTTACATGAAAGAACATTAGCTTTACATTCATCCTATCATATATAGTTACACTGCCATGGTTACAATCCCCTCTATGCAACATCAACCAACCAAAGGGTATACCCTGCAAGCCTGTACCACCCCCCCGTTCGTCAGTACATAGCCCCTCTCCCTCTTTGGGTCTAAAGCCCCCAGCCGCTCCATCTCTCCATGTCATCATCTCTGCCTCCATCTCTGGCATCACTGTTTCTCTGGGTAGGGTCCCACTCTCCACTCTTCTCCCTTGATGGTCCCAGGGACCCCCGCTCCTAGACTTCAAAGTTAATCACTCCCCTCTTTTTGCTAAAAAATGTTTACCTTTACATTTCCAACACTCACAATCAGTCCTGATAACTATTCACTATTGTATCACAAGAGACCTATCCGCATTTCATTTCATCAGCCCCGCCCAGACAGATTGGATACTACTCAGTGGAGATTCTGCTTTCCTCTGCACCCTCTGGATCTAGGCTCCCTCTTGAAAGTTTGTAAGCCAGTCACTTCTTGCCTTTGTAGCCCTCCCATTTTGGGTAGCCAATGTCCAAGTTGCCCATCCCTGTGTACTCTGTGTATGGAGGGGGTGGGAATGATCCTCGATGTAAAGATTTGTTCCCTCTTTTGAGTTACTGCATCCATAGGTATAGGTCAAGTTCATCAAATTGTATCAGATTACTCTTTTTGTCCTCTTCTTTCTTCTTGTAGTTGAGCTCTGATCATCCAGTCACTGAAGCCAGGTCAAGTGGGTATTATCTGTAAGTGTGGGTGTTCTTGTGCATATGTCCTCACTTCTTATCAGCTGGACACTTCACTCTCCACTCTAGTCCTCTGTGGCTATGTCACTGACTCTGGGCCCAGGAGTCCCCAGGTCTTGCCATACCAACCAGGTCTTCACCTGGGTTCACAGGAGTCTATTGAACATTGTAGGGCTTAGCTTGCAGTTTCACTGCTGTTTTTCCCTCACTTCCCCTTATCGATGATGAACATGGTCACAAATCAGAGCATGTATTCCCATTGAGTCTTAGTCTAGGAAGGGGGTTTGCCCTGAGGGAACCCGACCACTTGTCTTGATGTCTCCTGGGCGAGCAACTTGCTTGTTCTTGTAGTAATCAGTCAGACTGCCTATATTGTTTTGTATTTTTCCTGTCGGTCTTTCTTTCAAGAAGTATCTTGAATAGTATTCTGACCTTCTAGCCACTCCAGGCTGGTTTGCTTGTTCTTTCAAGTGGAAATTTTCCATCTCAGAAGATTCTGGATGCAGTTCAGGATCCATAGAGTTTTCAAACTTGTGACTTCAGAAGCAGATTTCCGGGCCTGTCTTCTGAAGCACTTCTGAGTGGGTTTAAGCCACCAACCTTTTGGCTGGTAGTCAAGCACTTAAGCGGGTGCACCAATTGGGAACTGGATCCATCTATTAATTCTAAACCAACCAAACCCACTGTTGTCAAGTTGATTCTGACTCATAGTGGCCCTATAGGACTGAATAGAACTGCCCCATTGGGTTTTCTAAGGCCATAATCTTCACAGAAACAGACTACATCCAGCCGCTGGTGGGTTCAAACTACTGACCTTTCAGTTAGCAGCCTAACACTTACCCACTACGCCACCAGAGTGCCTACCTACTTACTATCCACGAGTGTAGGTAATGCCCCTAGGGTAAGGGGTTGGGGGGATTCAGTCACAGTTAATTAGACTGAAAGGGGAGCAATAAAAATCCCTGCAAATTCATGAGTCAAAGATGGGTCGAGAAAGGATTTGAGACTAGATTAAGTATGATTCCCAAACACCAGGCAGAGTGCCTAGCAACCCGAGAGATCTTTTCCTGTAACACACTCATGCTATTAAAATGACTTGTCTCCATTCCAGAACCCTGACTAAGCAGAGCTGGCCCCAGCAGCTGGCTTGGAGAATCCAAATATCTAACCTGGCATCTCTTGCATGTTTGTCTCCAGCCTACCCCACTGTGAGGTACTTTGGAAGGAACCAGGAGGGATTCTGCACTTCTTGGTTCCTTCCCAATATATATTCTACAAGGGGTGGGCTGGGGCAGGATTAAGGATGTGAGAATGCCAGGATACAGTTTTCCTAAACCCTTGATATAGGACCAGAGCATCACTACCCAGATAACAGCAGGAAGAACATTTATTACAAGTCCATTGAATTCAAACTCCCTTGGGCTAGATGACCAACCAGAGTCCATATCATCATCCTCCAGCCTACGGGAAGACTATGCCTCCATTCCTTTAGATTGGGGCTTTCCAGCTAAATAGTGGTTGACTGTTCTGTGCATTTGTAGAATGTAGCAGCAACCCTGGCCTTTATCCACCAGATAGTAACAGCAACCAAAAATGTCTGTAGACACTGCCAAACGGCTTCCTGGGGATGGGGGGTAATGGGGGGCCAGAGTGCCTCTCTCTCTCATTGAGAACCACTGCTTCATATACGTGTTTCCCTCTCTTCCTTTCCCCCCAAATCAGAGCTTTTAACATTGCAACAAAGTCCAGAGACCCAAGAAACAGATACAGGAAATTGAGACCCAAGGAAGTAATAGATGTATAATATCAATGCACATCAGTGACAGTGTGAGGGAAAACAGTTGGGAATATAAGATTTTCAAGACTAGAACTGGCTTTGGAAACCAGATTTCAGGAAAACCTCAAATAACCACTCCTTCTACCCAGCCCTTATACCAGCCTCTCTGTTCTCCAGCAATGTTTGGCACGCAACCCAACGCTTGCCTCCTCGGCTCAGCTTGGTCCCTCCGCAGTCTACCCCCAGCTCCCTGGCACTTTCCTGATACTCTTTTGGAGCCTTCTCACAGAGACAGTCTCAGTCATTTCTCTGGGAAGGAATAAGGGATGGGGATGTACAGAAAACTCCACTAAACTGAACCTGTTAATACAAATATACAGCAAAGCAATGGCTCAGAATGGAGAGAGGAAGAAGGCTGCGAAATAGTGTTCAGAAGGGCCAGGAGGGAGTAGAGCTCCAAGAAGACTGGGAGACTAGTACCTAGAAGAGAACCATAGTGAACACTGAGCAGAGCAGGAAGTCAAGTAGACCACACGACTTTCACTTACATTCCTGACCAGCTTTCTCAAGCGAGGTCCACACTGCCTTTGGGGAGAGACAAAGAGGTAGGCCCTCTTCCCTATAGGCCTGGCCCTGACCAGTCCCATCTCATCAAAGTCCAGCTGGGGAAGCCAGAGGTTGTAATCTTTCCCAGCTTTGCTGATGAGATAAGGGACAAGGGCATCGCCAAGAATTTCTGCTTTGCTCTCTTCTAAAGGGAACTGTCAGAGTCTAAACTTATCACAGTGATCCTCTGGAAGGAAGAGTCCAGCCCTGCCCAGCCCCAGCCCACTTATCTCCCAGGCTCCTTATGATCATTAGCTAAATGCGGAAGAAACACTTAGGGATGGGGTATGCATGTGCCCAGGCACTGAGGAGTTTTCCTGAGTGCTAAGCCTCATCCACAGTTAGGGCTCTGGGGTTGAGGCTTCCCTCTTAATCTTCTCCCTTTCCAATCAGTTCTTCCTCTTGAGTCTCAGCTTCTTCTCCCCCCTTACACATCAGGGAAAACATTAGGATATAGGTCCAACTCCTCCCAGCAATGGGTAGCACATCAGTTCTAGGTTGTTGCCCCCCACTCCAAGCCTTACCACCATTTCCCAACAGCACCAGCACTTCCTTCTCCATCCTTGTAGATGCCCTCTGCTCCTTATTGGTTTTCCCAGCCACAGCAATGAAAGAAAGCGGCAAGAGAGAGTGGATAAGGAGCAGAGGTCCACAAGGCTTTGCAGTACAAGTTGACTGGCCTTGCTCCGTGCCTACATCCCGCTAAAGTTCCTGGAAGCTCTCCCTGAGCCCCAGTGAGCTGATGGGAGTGGGAATCTCTGCAGGAATGCAGCACAGACTCCTTGGTCAGGCGCTGAGGCCATTCCACATAACTCCCTAACAAGCTCTTTCCTTGGGTGCATTTTTAAGTGTCAGGCTCAGAATGGAAATAATTATAAGGCTTTGTGGAAAAACAGCATCTTCCAGGGGCAAATGTCAATGTGGACAAGTGAGAATGAACAGCTCCAGGAAGTAGCAAGATAGCAACTCTCATTTTGAACTCTTCTATTACAAATTAGGAGGATAAACCTCAGCCTATTGTGGAGTGTCCTACCCCAGTTCCCCAGGCATCATGTCTAGTGTGGGAGGAGGGCCAGCACATTTGCTAAGGCCCCTCATTCATGCCTCCTCTTCAGAGAGAAGACATGTTAGTCTCTGGGCCAACTGGTGCTCCAGCTCTAACTGACAAGGAACTCCAGTCAGCTGGTACCCAACGTGGAGATTTAACACAGGTGCTCCCTGCCTCCTCCACAGCCCCGTTAACACACTCCTCAAATAAAGCTCCATTCCATCACTGTGGCAATGAGGCAGCACAAGGGCTGGATAATCTAAATGGCACAAGAAACAACCCTAACTTTACAGAGTGTAGGGTTAGAAGGGCTCCTGGGAAGTCAGAGCCAGTGGTCAATCTGAG
Source organism: Chrysochloris asiatica (assembly GCF_000296735.1). Taxonomy (NCBI): domain Eukaryota; kingdom Metazoa; phylum Chordata; class Mammalia; order Afrosoricida; family Chrysochloridae; genus Chrysochloris; species Chrysochloris asiatica. Next base: position 1,362,602 of record NW_006408737.1, read on the forward strand.
ATAGAAGTGATTCTGACATCAGAGTCTAGTACCCTTCTTGGGTCTGTCTTTTGGGAAGGAGAAAGGTCAGACCAGAATCTAACTGAAAAAGATATTCTCCCTTGTGTTTCCCTCTAGCCTCCCTGGGCTGGTCAGGTCCTACATATTCAGACTAGGATGCTGTGGGGGATATGATGGAGGGAAAGCAGGTACGGACACTTCACACTCTCTACACAATCCTCTAAAGGTCCAGAACTTAGGTGAGCAGTTAAGGACGATGCCACACTCCAATTTCAGCCCTACACCCAACCTCTATGCAGTAAGATGGTTTGCTTTCATATTGTCTTTCTTTCCATAGTCTCGCAGAGTCCACCAAATGACTGGGTAGAACTATGCAGATAAGGCGCTTGTGGCCCACCAAAGGAATTGGACAGCTTGATAATAATGCAAATAATGTATATGGCAAACTTGGACTTCGGCTACCAAAACTGGGGGGTTATAAAGGCACGAAGTGGCTGGATGACAAGTTGCATGAAAGTGCTTAGTGTCAGAATGCAAGGAGTAAAACAGAAACCCAATTGAATAATTTCCCTCCTATCCAGACAGGTCTGTTAATGAAGGGAGTAACACTTTATAATACACCACACACACAGTAGACAGGGATGGGCAACTT